>NW_026294758.1:40134885-40462385 GCF_026119805.1 Tympanuchus pallidicinctus
GGCAGGACACAGGCGCTTGGGTGGCTTTCCCTCGCGAGAAACCAGCTGACAGAACCAGACCTAGATCCGGGAACGCTTCCCCGACTGGGAGATCAGGAAGGCAAAACGAGCGATGGCGCTCAGGAGGACGGTCATTCACATCAGCGAATTTATGTGCTTTTGTGTCAACGAGGCTACGCGTGCCATCGCCAAAAACGTGCGATTTTCTGGCAGAAACAGCAATCGCGAAGAGCAGAGCTGAAGGGAAGGCGCGCCCGCAGCCCGAGCGCACGGGAAGGGAGGCAGGGCGCGACAGGAAGGCGGCAGGAAGGCGGCAGCACGGCTCGCGCCGGCCCCAGGCGCTCACTTCCGCGCGGCAGCCTCCGCCGGTAGAGCCGCAGTATCGGCACCACCCCGCCCCGCCGGCCAGAGCGAGCGACCTCCGCCGCGTCGCGGGGAAAGCGGCACGGACGACGACGGACGGCGAGGGGCGGGGCTGGCGGCCGAGGCCTTGGACGAGCCCATCGCCGAGGGGAGGCCGAGGCCTGCCGGCGTGTTCCGACGCTCCGAGTCCGGCGCCGCCGCCCCTCCGTGTGGTGGTGCCTGCGGCGAGGCGGGCGCCGCGGCCGCGGCCGGAAGCGGCGGCGCGAGGCCGGGTGACGCGAGCTGGGGGCGGCCGGCAGCGCGGGGCGCTCCGTTGCCGCCATGAGACACCTGCCGTACTTCTGCCGCGGGGAGGTGGTGAAGGGCTTCGGCAGGGGCTCCAAGCAGCTGGGTGTGCCCACCGGTGAGCGGCGGGCCGTGCTGGGGGGTTCTGCTGGCGGGCAGGGCTCGGACCGGGGCGGGGGGACTGGTGGGTACCGGGGGCAGCAGGCTCCTTGCGCCTTGTGGCGTGCGTGCGCCTGTAGCAACACCTGTCCTCCTCGGTGGTGCCTTTTTTTCTTTCCTTTTTTTTTTTCTTTTTTTCCCTCTATTGCCTTCCCTTCTCCCGCTTCCTCCCACCCCCTCCCCCCCTTTTTTTTTTCTTTTTGTCTTTCTTTTCTTATTCTCTGAAGCGATTGCCTTCATGCTTGTGTTCGCTCGTCAAGCCATCTGATGGTCATTGCCCTCCGCAGAGCCACGGTGAGGCGCGGCAGAGAGCGGCCGCGCGGAAATGAACGGAGTGGAAATGATGCGGAGGTTAAAGAAACACGGAGGGTGGGGAAAAAAGCGCTTTTTCTATTGTTCGTCTCTGTTTCGCTTACCCAAATGCAGATAAAGGCGTAATTGGAACGCATTTCACAGAATCACAGAATGGCCAGGGTTGGAAGGGACCTCAAGGATCATGAATCTCCAACTCCCTGCCGCATACAAGACCACCAGCCTCCACATTTAGTACTAGAGCAGGCTGCCCAGGACCCCATCCAGTCTGCCCTTGAACGCCTGCAGGGACAGGGCATCCACAACCTCTCTGGGCAGCCTGTTCCAGTACCTCACCACTCCCACATTAAGCTTTGTTCCTCCTTAAAGAGGCACTGAACAAAACTTCCTGCCACAAATCCTCAGGTGCTGCTCTTGTGATGGCACGTGATAATCATTTAGTGTTTTTTGTCCTGGTTGTGTGCCAATGGCTGATTGGTCTCAAGGGCCAGAAGGAGGAACCTCCTGACCAGTTGGAGTCTTACGGCTTGCCCACAGAGCCGTGGAAAGGCACTGTGTGGGAGAGGAGAGCTCCTGTGAGGGCAGCCTGGGTTGGGTCAGCAGGGCGCTTCCCAAAGGGAATACATCAGTCTGCAAACACAGATGCTCCCCCAAACAATAGGTATAAATCCAGCAAGCCTTTGTTTACTCCTGCATGTTTATTACATAATTTTGCAAGGTAGCGAATAGTTCTGAGGTTACTTTATAGTGCAGAAGAAACTTGTTTTTTTTTTCCTCTTCTTTGACCATATTAAAGCTGCAGTAGTTATCCTAATTGTAAAATAAATACTGGCTGGGTATTTTACTTTGTGTTTATTAATTTCTACTGCAGAATAGAATGTATGTAAAATAGTCTGTGCAAGAGATGTGGTAACTGTCATTGCCATGAATGTTGTGAAGGTGTTTTGCATTTTATACTTTGCTAAATGGTACGTTACGTGAGGATGATCATCACCGTAAGCGTTCTGTTTGTAAATGGCGAGCAGGCAGAAATTTTAAGTCTCAGAACGTTCTGTTACAGCCCTGGCTTCCTCAAAGTCACTCACTCTTTACCCTTTCTAACATCTTTGCAGCTAACTTTTCTGAGCAAGTAGTTGAAAGCTTTCCATCTGATATCTCTACTGGTATATACTATGGATGGGCCTGTGTTGGAAGTGGAGATGTGCATAAAATGGTTTTGAGCATAGGATGGAATCCATTCTATAAGAATACTAAGAAATCAGTGGTAAGAACTTTAATTTGTGTGGTGCTTTTAATTATGATGAATGAGGCAGATGTTGGTTTTAAACAAGATAAGCAGCATGTGACTCATAAATGATACCTAGAAATTATGTTTGCTCTTAGAAATGCATTTGGTATCAGCATCCTTTGTTTGTGTTCTGAAAAGCAAATAGGCTGAGTGGTCAGAGAGTGTATAGCTGTAGATAAATAACATTTTTTTTTTGTCCTATTCCGCCATTGCTTGGATATTTCTAAGATCAGAATTTAATTATTTCTGAAATGGTGATTGCTTTTGGTGCAGATTCTTCTCGTCAGTAACAGAATCCAGAGATGTGGTGCTGTGTCTTGGCATAATAAATTAATATTCAAAACTGCGTAACAGTAGAATGGAGAATTAAAATTTGGAACTCTGATGGTTGTTTTTTCTTGTTGTCAGTTCCCTGGTGCTTCTCCCAGTTCTTAAGAGCAGGGCTCACTTTTATTTGGGCAAGAATCTCTGGAGTGGT
Organism: Tympanuchus pallidicinctus; assembly: GCF_026119805.1. NCBI lineage: Eukaryota > Metazoa > Chordata > Aves > Galliformes > Phasianidae > Tympanuchus > Tympanuchus pallidicinctus. The sequence continues at coordinate 40,137,771 of NW_026294758.1, forward strand.
GCTTAGTCTTACCAGCAAACATACTCTAAATTTTTTGCAACCACTTTTTCTGAGCAAGGTGTGGGATGGGGAGTCCTATCCCAGCCTTTGCTCTTGGAATTCTGTTATTCAGTTCTCAGAATCTGATCATTTAAAGCTGGTTGTAAAAGCTGTCCGTAAGTCAGCTATTTCAATTTCAGGTCTTCATAGTTCTTTCATCAACTTGATGATGAAGAATTAAGCTTTCTCTGTGATTTAGAGTAGTATCATAGAATCACAGAATGGCCTGGGTTGAAAAGGACCACAATGATCACCTAGTTTCAACCCCCCCTGCTATGGGCAGGGTCGCCAACCACCAGACCAGGCTGCCCAGAGCCACATCCAGCCACAAGGGATGTGCCACGTGGGGCATCCACAACCTCCTTGGGCGACCTGTTTCAGTTTTTTTGGGTGCTTTGCAAATACTATTTGCTGTTTTGGAAATACTAACTCTGGGAAATGGTGAGAAATCATGGCTTTTCAGTTACTATCTTCTTATAAAATGGCAATCAGAAAACTCTGAGGTGAATATTTTATAAATCCCATGCAAAGTACAATTCTCCTTGTTAAACAAAAAAAAAAAAAAAGCCCTAGCCTCTTAGTATTGCATTATAGATGTTAAACTGAATGTCTCTGTTCTATTATATGTGCTGCAGATAATTTGACTTACAGGTGTTAGATAAACATCCCTTACGGTAAGGGGAAATAAGCTGTAAGTCCATTGCAAATGCCAACTTATTTCTTTTCCTTTAGGAGACGCACATTATCCACACCTTCAAAGAAGACTTCTATGGAGAAATTCTTAGTATAGCAATTGTTGGATATATTCGACCTGAAAAGAACTTTGATTCCTTAGGTCAGTATTGCAGGCCACTCTAGAATTACTTTCTTAAGTTTTACTTACTCAAGTGCTGTTCCTTTGCCATCTGTTTCTTCATAATTAGCTGCTTTACCTGTTATCATTTGAAATTTCAGTACAGTGTTTTCATCAGGTAATGTGTAAGTTAAATTAAAACAAAGAAAAAAAAGCCTTCCTGCATCTTACTTCAGTCTAAATTTCAGTTGCCTGAGGAGTAATGTCAAAATCATGTAAAAGCGTTGGTCTTACCTGCTCACTTTTTAAGATGCAGCTCTGATAGGTTTTAAGCAGTTCAGCAAGCTCTGTTGATCTTTTTCTAAAATTCCTTTCGGATGAGAGAGATAGCAGTGCTTACATTGGTGGAAAATGCAACTCTGACCTGTTTGAAAACAAAAAATGTTGCCTTTGAAACCTTGCAGTAATCATTATATTCTTCCTCTGTGATTTTCTGATATTCTGTAGGAGAAGATGTTTTTAGTTGTTATTTTGTGTTCAGCTTTTAAACATCCCTGTTTTTGTTTGCAGATGCACTGATTGCAGCAATTCAGGAAGACATTGAAGAGGCAAAAAGGCAACTAGATTTACCAGAACATCTTAAACTCAAAGAAGACAACTTCTTCCATCTGCCAGGGGGCAAAATAGTTGACAACCACTGAAAAAAAAAAAAAAAAAGAGCAAACCCTTGCTGCTTTTTTTTTTGTTTGTTTTTGTTTTTGTTTTTGTTTTGCGGAGCTCTTACATTTGCACTGTTTATGTAGGTACCTTGTTCTCATATTTTTTGGGGTAATGAGTTTGGAACCAACTCAAAACTGAGTCATGTAAATGGATTAAAAGCTGTCTTATGTCTTTATTGATAAATTGTCTATCCTGAAGTTGGGACACGTGGAACATGACCAAAGTTAATTATGGCCTCTTCAGCTTTAGGATATGTAGAGTTCATTTTAGAGAAGAGTGTCAGTTTTTAAGATGGAGTTTATTCCAACCTCTTTTCCCAATTTTATATCATTCTGACATTGGCGTTGTAGGTAGTAACTTAGAAAATTTTGATACCGAGCAAAACATTTCCTGTGGTACAGGAAGCTGATGATTAGCCAACAAGAACAATTCTCCATGGTTCTTGTTTTTTTCTAATATGCTGTACAGCCATTGTAGTTGAAAGTATCATTTCAACTGAAATTATTTATTTTAACTTTATTTGAAATAAAGGTAGTCACTGTTGCTCACTGAGTTACTGGAACCTGTACAGTTGAAAGTGCATGTGACAGTGCATGACCTCTGTAGCTTCCTTCTGAGGGAGTGTATTGCTGAAATTCAGGAAATGAATGACAAGATGAAAGTTGGCACGCTCTGAAGTTTTAGGCTCTAAAGTCGTGGAAGTCTTACAGAAAGGCTTCTCTTCTTTGGGAAGATCTAAGGCAGAAGAACTGCATTTTATTTGCTGCTGGTAGTTTTCTTAGATGAGGAGAACCTTAGGGTTTTTCACTATACTAACAATATAATGGCTGACTTCATGATTAAAGTTAGTGTAAGGCACAGAAAAATCCCATCAACCCTCTGGGCCAAGTGTAGGTAAGATCCATGGTTTCATTCACTGAGTAGTCAATACAAATGAAAGCCTTGGGGAACTTGTGAAGTAATGTACCAACATTATAGTAGGAATTGGGTATTGTTACAAGTAATTGCACTACTCCCTACTATGAAATGTATGCACAGATAAGCAGAGGAGCTTTCTCAAGATGAATTGGAGTTTGAATAGTACTACTTGAAGTACATACTGTGAGTCCAGATATAAATGTATTTCTTTCCCTGTAGATTTTTCTATCCCCTTCTCGGTAAGGGGAGCTAGGTAAGTCGCCACAACTGTTTCATCTTCATATTCAATACTGGCTTATGACATAGCAGGAGTATTTTCTGAAATTCAAAATAATTCTGTGGATGTGTCTAAATTGTAGTTCTGTGACAGAACTGTAATTTGGGGGTGCGCAGTTCCTTTAAGATAACTTCATGAATTTACTCCTTGTCCGGGTCTGTTTGGATACTGCATTTTGGTTGAAGGCTTAAGAGGGTTTTAACTAGCTAGCTTGCTTTGTCTTCTTTGTGGCAAGTGCTATTACGATGCTAGTTCCACTTCGTGTTGTTTTAACTTTCAGCCAGTATCAGGGGATATTAGTAGGGAAGAGGCCTTGAGTGAATCAAGGAGACTTGTTAGCTATGTAGAAATTATACAGAAACTTGAAATCATTTATATGAATTGTTCATCTGTTGTGTTGATAGCAGACAGAAGGAATTCAGGGGGCACTCATTTCCATACAAGTACTTGGAGGAATAAGAATTTTGATCTGTGTTGCCAAGGTGGTTTACGCGCTTCTCTCCAAAGATGCCAAGTTTTGTTGTCTGCTCATTAAACACACATCTGCCTTCCTCCTCGGAGAGTCTTAGGAAGAAAATTCACTCATCAGCAGTTAGGAATGCTGTCTTTGGAAGAAGAGTGCAATTGGAGTTCTGTATAACTTGTTGGGAATTGTATGTAAGCCTCTGTACAAATTGTTGTGTAAGAGTGACAGTTGATTTTTTAATTTTTTAAAGGAGAATATATTTAGGTGAAGGTTTGAGGCATTCTTGAAGCTGTAAAATTTTGACATTATTACATTTTACTATTTCGGGGATGAGTAAATAATAGCCACTCTAGTCAACAGAATGTGCTGTCATATATATTCAAAGAAAAAAAGCAGATATTTATCATAGTACTGTAGCTGAACTCTATAATAGCCTCTTTATTTTTTTTTCTCCAGTTAATGTGTCTGTTGTGGAAACCTTAGTGCCTTAAGCTGGTTGTCTGAGTAATGCATTTCTGTATCGGCCAGTTAATGATACTATCCAAAATTTGTTCTGGCTGTAGAACCACTGCACTGTGGAGAGAGAACAGTGAGAAAGAGAAACTTTGAAAAACTAGTAGTTTGCTCTCAACTCTCATCTGAAGTGTGACAAGTGTTTACAACAGACTAATAAACTGGTCCTTGTATGTTTGTCATCAAATTAAAGAAAACGTTACTAGATCCATTTGGTTGAGTGTATCTGTCTGTCCATGTTATTTAAGATAAAATGTTATATATCAGCTGTTAAAGCTCAGTACTTAAGTCCTAGCACAGTACAAATTTTAAGGGTTATATTTTTATATTATATACAAACTGTATTTATTTCAGTTGATGTTACTGCACTGTACTATTAATAAAGGCATTGAAATACTCAGTTCTTCTCGTCATAGTTTTCCTGACTATCTGATCACTCGGTATCTGATGCGAATCTTCTTTGTGTATTCCTAAGAATGTTCTGAAAGAGGTACTTCAGATTGATTTAATTACCCTGCCTAAATTTTTGTTTTCAGCAGAGAAGTTTGTTCTTGCATTACAAGCTACAAGTGTGGCACAGAGGGGTTTCTTATAACAATTTTAGTGAACTAGAAGGCCACTTACATTTCTAGAGTCTGAGCAGTACAAATATTTTCAGTTTCAAATACACATTCTCATGTAGAAAACAAGTTTTTTCTTTTTCCCACCTTCTTTTGTTCTGAAATGAAATACAGTCATACAGTATCTGGTATAGGTGGTTACTTTCTTAATTGAGAGCGTTCCTATAAACAGATATGGAACATATATTGTAGGTGTCCTTAATTTGGGACGATGTATTGATGTCTTTGGGATGATGTATTGATCCTCACAGGGCAACCCATCAGCACCACAGTCAGCCTGAGTAAGCACTGTGCTGCAGAGCAGTGGCCTTGAGCTGTGCCTTGCAGCACGCGTCCTGTGGCTGCAAGGCAAACTCAAGCAGATTGCTGTACTGGAGGGGCCTGAAGGCGGCTTCCCTTCAGTATCACCTTCCCAGCGTCGCCTCACAACAGTGCTGATGAGAACATCCTTGATGTTCCTTTATATCCTAATGAGAGCTGTTGTCTTGCAAGACAAACAGAGCTGGAATGATGGTACCTGGTGAGTGATCTCCCTGTCCTTACTTCAACCCAGAGCTTTTATTTTTCTCATCATATCTTTTCTCACTTTGAGAAGAAGTGATGTAGGAGTGCTGAACTGCCCACTGGTATGAAACCATCACAGATAAGTGTAGAACCTGAACTATTCCTGAAAAAAACTATTATCAAAGTGCTGAATACATTATATGAAAGAGGAACAATAAAAGAATACCTATTTTCCTTTTTAGTGTTCAATAGACTACAAAGGCATGTGAAGAAACATGCACTTGTTTTGTTGGTTAAGGAGGTGTTGCTGTTAACCTCCTCAGGTGAGTGTTAACCCTGGCTAAACCTGTTGTGGAAAGGAACATATAAAACATAAGGAGTATTTCAAGACAAATACATATTTCTTTGTCATGAAAAAAACAAATGTCTCAATTCTGTTTGAAACAGTTGTAAGGTAAGTTAAGCAGTTGAGCTTTTCATCCCTGGAGGTGTTCAAGGCTGTGTTGGATGGGGCCCTGAGCAGCTTGATCTGTTGGGGGGCAGTCCTGCCTGCAGCAGGGGGCTGGAATTGGGTGATCTTCAAGGTCCTTTTCAACCCAAGCCATTCTGTGATTGTGTAATTCATACATCTGTTCCTCTTTCTGGTTTGAAATTCTAGCCTGAGTTCTTAGCCAGAAGTCCTGTAATAGTCATATAAGAACCATAGTTACACGGACCATGCACTATGGTAATGCAATCTGATTTAGGGAGTTGTCTGTAATGGAAATTGGCTTTGGCCTTAAGGCATGTAAACTCCTATCAGCTATTTCACATCCTTTCTTGCAAACCTCCAGAACAGTCAGGGAAGAGGTATTTTTTTCCCCATTTGTATACATTCCATTGGATAGGGAGTGGGTAAAGTGTGCTGGTAACTCCCATTTCCCATTAAAATCAAATTAGTTACATGAGAGGTAAGTGGGTGGTAAAATTGTGCAACAAGACATGAATTTATGTAATCTTCTTGAGAGGCCATTATTAGTGAGAGAGTAATGAGAGATAATATCTAGGAGAAAGGGAGAGTACAACTTCTTGGAAAAGAGCCTGAGGCTTGAGAAACTCCATGGGTTCAGTAGAATAGCAAAGAAAGAGGTACAAGGAGATGAAAGAAGAGAAAAATAGGCCTTGAGATGAAGAACAGCTCGAGAAGTAAGAAACAGAAATTTACCTACGATATATGCAGTGTGAGGCTGTAACTGTCAGGAAACAGATGAAAGAGATGCCATAGCAGGTTGGTTTTGTTTGTTTAAATGTTTTTGTTTCCTTCAGGATATTCTTCTCAGTGTAGTAGGTGAATCACAGAACCACAGAACTGCAGAGATTGAAAGGGACTTCAAGAGACCATCTAGTCCAAACCTGCTAAAGCAGGTTTCCTACAATGGGTCTTGAATATCTCCTATCTTCTATCTTGAATAGAAGACTCCACAACCTCTCTAGGCAACCAGTTCCAGTGCTCTGTCACCCTTACTGTAAAGAAGTTCTGCATATTTATAGGGAATTTCCTGTATACGATTTTTAGGCCATTATTCCTTTCCTGTTGCTGCACACCATTGAGAACAGCCTGGCTTCATCCATTTACCTCCCAGCCCCCTGTAGATTATTTATAAACATTAACCAGATACCCCCTCAGTCTTCTTTTACTGAGGCTGAACAGACCCAGGTCACTCAGCTTTCCTCAAACAGAGATGCTCCAGGCCCTTTATCATTTTTGTGGCCCTTCACTGGACTCCTAGAAGATCCCTGCTTTTTTTGTTTGTTTGTTTGTTTGTTTTTTTAACTGGGGAGCACAGAATTGGACATACTATTCTAAACGTGGCCTCCCCAGGGCAGAGCAGAGGGGGAGCATCACCTCTCTCCACCTTGGCCATGCTCTTTTTAATGCACCCCAGGCCAACCTGTTGCCCATGAAAGAGAAGGCATGAAAAGAGAGAGATAGCATTAGCTTTTTTGGTGTCTAAGGATTTGTGGATTTGAACAGGTGTGAATTTTAATTTCTTTACCATTCTTTTTCTCCCCAAGACAGTGTAAAAGATGGTATTTTAGTTCCTTTTGTGCTATATCCTACACTTCTGTTACTTCTTTGCACAGTTTCCTGTGAAGATTTCTTCAGCATTGTCAGTGTCATTCTTCATCGACTGTCAGTGGCTCTTACACAGAAGACAGATTTTATCTTTATCATTCTTGGTGATCTCCCTGTGCACTCTCAGCAGGCAAAGGGAGGCAAAGGGAGGGAAATACCCTATAATGTTCATATGAATCTCTAGGTCACTAGTTTGGGTACCCCTGAATGCTATTTTAAATCTGCTTCTTCAAAATAAATAAATACAACCAAACTTTTTCACAATTCTCTTCCTTATGTGATGTCTTACTAATGTTATTCATTGGATATTTTTTGCTGTCTCAATAACTTTCAAAGGAACTATCTGCCACCTTGTAAAGGTGGGCATTTTGATTCTATGCATAAAACATACAGTCATCTTCCTGCTGTGTCTTGAGAACTGGCTTCTCATCTGAGCAGCATTTGAGCAGCCAAAACCACTGCATTTGGAAAGGAGATGTCATACCACTTCTCTCCTAATAAATCTTTTTCCTAACAAATGTATCAGCTTTGTACCACAAGGTTTTGAAAGCTTATCCCCTACTTTGTGACATCTGGGATCTCTGACAGCACACTAAAAGCTCCAAAAGCCAGAAAAAAAACACCTATCAGACTGAAAAAATGGAAGCATGTGCAGCCATTAAAACAAGGTACCTCTATAAAGAAGTGGTATTTGAAAAAATTTCAGATGCATATCTAAAAATGTAACTTTGTTCCAGTCTTACTTGTACAAAGTTAGACAAAATTCTTCACAGAAACATAGTTTAAATTTATGGGTTGTTTTTTTTTGTTTGTTTGTTTTTGTTTGCTTGTTTGTTTACCTTTGGAGAAACTTCATATATAGAACGTCACAGAATAATGACGTTTCTCTGAGAGCCCATAAACAAAAATCTCATTTTACCAGCTTGCTGTGATTTCAGGCACAGGTTGAGTTTCAGTTATGCCTTTGAAATCTGTTAAGGAGTGGGTTATGCTAAGCCACTAAGCCTCTAACAGTAATAAAGTGTAACATTAATCCAAGTGAGTGTAGGAATGTATTCACAAAGACCCTTTTTCAAAAACGCCTTTTAAATATATTTTTCACCTTTGTTTCTTCCTTCTTTATGTTTACTTATTTATTTATTTATTTTGTCCTGTGGGTAAGTTTGAAGCAGTGTTCGTGTAAGCTACAATGTGCATGTATAAGCAAATGTACATAAGTAAAGTGCTATAATTTAATAATAGGAGCAGCCAAGCAGAAAATCATGAACAAGTAAAGTTATCTAAAATAATAACTTTTATTCAAGCGCATCTTCTTTACTGTTCTTCAGAGACCGTACTTAAATTTATAATGGGCTATTGCTATCCTGTCTTATATATGCCCTATCATCTTCTTCATCATCATCTTCATCTTCCACCTTCATTTCCATCATCTATCACTTGATCTTCCCAATCCTGATAGCTTGTTCTCTTGTAGCAGTTACTGTAGTGGGAAGGACAGGCTTTGGAGTGAGCTACCAGATTCTCCTATCCACTTCTATTGGCAGCTGCAGCTTTGGCTTGCATTTTCTCCAGAGAAGTATAACATCTCCATTAAGAAGTTAAATTAGGTAATAGCAAAGAATGTGGTCTAGCTCACCCGAGAAACATAAATTACCCAGAAATACTTTCATTTTTAGTTCTCTTGTGTCTGGAAGGATTTGAAGACAGTTTGTGTTGCTGCAGCCTACTTTTTCCATGTGTATCACTTTGGTCTAATGAGCACACTCCTTCTCTCTACAGATCTTGTGTGTGTAATGCTATAGCAACTTCAAATGATTTTGACATGGTGATTCAGATTTCTGTCCATTGAAACCAACACTTATCAATCAACTGGCTTATGAAATCAGGGACATTTAAAACAATAACTGTCAGAGAGGGTGGCATCTCCAAACCAGTAGCTGTTGTTTGAGTAAAGTCCTTCCAATCCTGGTGGTGGAGCAGTGGAAATATACTGTGTACTTGCAGCTCAAAAGCATGTTTTTGCTATGTTCTGCTTTCCTTTCTTAAAGGTCAGTCCAGTACGCCATAAGGCACTGCTTTCAGGATGGTGCTACCTTGTAGCACTGGGCTGTCTGCCAGCTACTGCAGCGGCTGTCAGGAGCACAGAACTGCATGCTGGCTGGATGCAAGAAAAGATGCGTCTCTGAATGCTGCATTCCCTGGAAAAATAAAGAACAATATCACAACAAAAAAATTTGTCATCTAAATCCCTTTCAAAAAATATACTGAGAAACCCTACCACAATGAAGTGTTGTTTATTCATCACGAAGAATCAGCAAGAGGAGGTCAGCATTAAAAAAATTGGGACCTAGTCTTGAAAATGTATGTGCTCAGAAAGTATATTTCATCTTTGGATATCTGTGAAAAGCTGATTATGAACAACAAGGACTGTACTGGGATTCTGTCTTTTTTGTTGTAATTAGTGCTGCAAAATGATTTGCCACCTTGCTTTGGCTGTTTGTGCCATGCCTGCATATGGTGGCTCTGAGGCTTTCAGGACAATCAGTTGTGTCAGTGTACCTAAGTGAAACTGGGATATCTTGGCCAAATATTATCATTTGCAAAGCCAATACGTTTAGCCAGGCGTTTTCAAAACTCATGATGTGTACTACTTTTATGTTTAAAAAACAACATAAATTATTCAGTTGCATAGGAAAATCTGGTGCTTCACTAGTGCAGACAGACTACATAATGTTAAAATCCCTCAGTACCATTCCCTACAACTAAAAATATTCCATCTGAAATGAAGAAAAATTGAAATGTTAGTAGTTCATGTTAGCAACTGGTAGTAAACCTTGTGTGATCTGAGTAATTCACTACATGATTATTCTGCTCTGAAGTTTATTTTCTGGTCCTGGGAAAGAAGATACTGCATCATTTCTTGGCTTCTATATATGTACCACACTGCTGGTACATATCAGAATTCCTCCAGGCCTGTCATTTAGAGACATTAGCTTGTATTTCATCTTAATATCTCTTTGATTGTGCTAGATATATGTCCTGCAGCATTGACACCAAATAAAATAAAACTTTACAGTAGGATATAGTCTACAAGTTGAAATGACAATCTCTTTTTTTCCCAAGTCCAAGCAAAAATATTACTGTAACATTACAGTATCTTTATACAATTGCATTTTAATAGTGAAGATGGCTTCTTTTCCACATTTTAAAGTACTGCCATGCTGTACTTAGTGATCTATGCTATTCAATACACCCATGATGCAAGAGAGCTTTTACATTTTAGAATAAGATACAGTCTGAGCCTACAGTAGTAGTGTGGCTCTGCAAGCTGATGTGGAAACCAGATGGGCCATCATGCTGCCCAGTTTGTAACTGTATACAGTATCATTTATGAATAATGACTATATAACTGCGCCATAGAACAAAACAGCCTTTCAACAATTAGCTCTGAAATATATGTAACTGCATTCAAAGTAGCAGACATCACAGTTTTTTTAAATTTCCCAACTCAAATGTGTGCTCTGTGGTCTTTCATTTACTTGAATCGTGTTGACTGCTGTTCATTTTCCATTTTCTCAACTGTAGAATCAGAGAATCACCTAGCCTAGAAAAGACTGAACTATTGAGTTCCATCGAGTCCCTTAGTGCTGCGTTCATGTGAGCCACAAGTCTATTAAGTACCTTCAGGGATGGGATCTTCACCACTTACATGGGAATCTTGTTCTAATGCTTCATTCTCTGCATAAGGTTCTTCCTAATGTCCAATCTAAACTGCCCCTGGTACAATTTCAAACACTTCCCCCACATCCTACCACTTGTCACCTGAGAAAAGTGACTAACACTCCTTTGCTGCAGCTTCCTTTCACACTGCTATAGAAAGAAATGAGGTCTCCCTTAGCCTTCTCCAGACTGTACAATCCCAATTCTCTCAGCTGCTCCTCATAACTTGTTTTCTACTCCCTTTGCCAGCTTTGTTACTCTTCTTAGAATGCTCTACCATCTCAATGTCTTTCTTGTAAGGAGGGGCCCATGAGGTGCAGTCTCACCAGTGCCACATACAAGGGGACAATGCCTTCCCTGTTCCTGCTGGCTACACTGTTTTTGACACAAGCCAGGCACATCTTGGTTTTCTTGGCCGCCTGGGCACTCTACTGACTCATGTTCAGCCAGCTAACACGCCCAGGTCCTTTCCTCCAGGCACTCTGCCCCAGTCGTGTACCACTGCATGGGGTTGTTGTGACCAAATTACAGCACCCAGCACTTACTCTCTTTGTGTACCATATAATCAGACAGATTTATTTCGTCATTTAAAACCAAAGAAACCCAATCTTCTTAACATTTCAAAACATTTTAGAATGGACCAATATGATGCAAAGGTCTTGTTCTGCTGTATTTCTTAAGGCAAAAATGCATGGTTTTTATACCTACTGATCTGCATTTATCATTACGTGTATGTTCTTTCTTTTTTGCTTTGTTTTTCTTTTCAAACTAGAATACCTTCTATTTAATTTAAAATATTTCTCAGTCCAGAATGTGACTCAGTGTCAGACTGATTCTTGCTTCTTCATCAGAATGATTAACAAATGCAGCATACACCCAGCTCCACCATCTCCCCTATTCTTTTCCAGGAACTGACACATTGAACCATATTGTCCCCTTTCCTGAGCTAAGGTTCCCTGCTACAATAGTGCTGTGAGTAGTCTGTTCCACTACATAAAAAATGAAAGACTGGAGGAAGTCTGAAAAAAAAAAAAAAATTATTTTCTGTTTTTTCTCATCTGGAGTTGTGTGATGTGAGTGATACAATGATAGAGTTCCATGAAACCTGGTGTCATAAGATTTCAGCTGTGATCCCCAAACAGAATTAACGAGATGAACAAAACCTGCTCTTTTAAAACTGTCCCCGTATTTTTCCTTCATTTAATTGATTTTAATTTGAATCATCTTCCAGAATTTCTTGATATGGCTTTAAAAAAGATAAACTGAGTTCTCAAAGTATCAGGATGAAAAATTCAGGTGTAAATAATTGTGGTCCCCTACAGAAGCACACTGCTGGTTATTTTTCAAAATGTGTTTTCAAAAAAGACTCAAGACTGGAGATGCATGAGTAGGGAGGACAGGGTAGGCGTATCTTTAGATATGTGTTTTCATATAATCTGTGGTAATGGTAGTTTATGATCCTTCCTTCACAGCTTTTAATCCTGCATGATGAGAGTTATTATTAATATATACTCAAGCTCTCTAGGCCGGCTGTGAGTTTATTATGAAATCAGGTGGTGTCTGTTACTCAGCTCTCCCAAAAAAGCAGTGTTTTCATTTTCATAGGGTTTTCAGTAATACAGCTTCATAGCAATCCTTTACAACCAGGTCACACCAACAGTGTTCCCTTGTTGGAAAGCAGTACTGCTGAATTTTAATTCATATCATTTAACTGCCACTTATTACTGTCTTCAACAGACACCACTGAAAGTCCTCAGGAGATATAGCACTTAGGAGTTTCTGTCACCTAAGGATTTATTAGCTTCTGCCTTTTTTGTTATTATTATTTCTCTTAGTAATGAAGACGAAATATGACTTTTCCTAACAGTCACTCATAAAGAGCAGTAACATGGAAAGTCCTTGGAAACCTTTAACAAAACTGCTAGAGCATTTGTTTCAGATAGAACTTGCTGCAAGTTCTAATGGCATTGCCTAGTGGCATTGTAACTGTGTCATGCCGCACGCACTCGGTCTAGCAGATGTGCCTGTGTAAGACACACAAAACAGGTGACAAGGAACTTGATATCATTCAACACCAATCTGAACTGGAAAAATTCAGTTGCTCATTCAAAACCTTTCTTGGCCTTGCTGTGATAACGCCACTGCAGATATCATGCACATTAAACCAGCACTGTTGTTATCAACTATAGGGTGAGGATTATTTTAGACCCTGCTAGTGTATGACATGGTCTTATTGTAGACATTTACTTTGTAAATTGTAGGATGTTTAGATACTTTTTCTCTACAGGAAATGCCTTGATGGACCTGATTCCAATTTTACACCAGCCAATAATACTGGCTTAGTATACCACCAATTCAGTGCAACTGAACCAGAGCTGAAAGTGTGAGAATAGAACTATTGATAGGACATTGGATTAAAAACAATAAACTACTACATCAGTGCAAGATGGCCTCCACGTAATCTTCTCCCCAGTTCTTGTGCTCCTCTTGGAAGCTGAGGAAAATCATCCCTCTAAATTAATGCATTTAGCTAGAGGCCTATGTTTTGGTACTACGAATATGGCTGAACTGGCTGATAGCTAGTTTCAGTGTCCATGTTCAGGCCTGGTGCCAAACTCCATAGCTGTGTGAAGCTCCAGACAGCCTAGATTGTCATCATGGGAATTCATCACTGTGGTGACCCCAGCAGCTATGATTTTGAATGGAAGAGAGCAAAGGAAAGACTATTCCACTTTCTTTAAGAATTTCTTCTCCGCCAGTGAGAGTCATCTGGCTGAACATTGACAGTCTGTGTAACGGAAGATTTTGCACAGAACAAGAGCAAAGCACTAAGTCATAGGCATCCAACCTTATGGCTGGCCTGGGCCACACTGAGTGAAGAGGAATTGTCTTGGGCATGTAAGATATGTAATGCAGTTAATGTTTACAACTAACAAGACGTTGTCATTTTAATGTATTTTTAATTAAAACACAGAGCAAAAAACCCGTAAAACTAGTGGGATATTTGACCTTGTTTTTATGAAACTAACACACTAGTCTGGTTCAACAGAAGTGGCTGCAATTCTTAATGAGTTTTAAAGGTGTTCATCATCAGAGATTTTTGATATAATTTTGCACTTCCTGTACTTCATCCTTGAAAACAGACGTTCACAAATGTATGTATTGCCAACAAGTAATAACATGAATAAGGTGTGATTTGGAAGCGAGGGATATTTCTGTCTGGTAGGATGGAACATAAAAAATTCTGGTAAAGAAACATGATCAGATCTTTGAGTTGAATGTCTGATTGCAACTCAGTACATTCCATTTAAAGACTGGCATGAAATATATTTATGTTGATTGAAAATGAAATTGAAATTAAAAAAAAAAAAAGATAGTTTTTCTGCAGTCTCGAAATCTATTCTCAGATCCCCTTATCAAAGTGGAAAGCACGGCTGCCTGTTTCTTTTTCTGTTCACAGGGCTGTTTAGCCAACGCATCACAGTGCAAACAAGTATTGCCATCACCTGAGTTAGCACTGCACTGCGCCCTTCCCATGTCCTGGTTTCAGCCCAGGCAGTGCCCATCACGCACTGATGTTCAGTTGTTGTGAGCAATGTTGTGAGCCTGGCCCAGGGCCAGACTGGGCTGCTCAGAGGGAAGAGCTGATGGTGTGGGGCAGCGGGCAGCATGTGAAAATATACATAGTGAAATAGACATGATACTGTCGACTACACAACAGCCCTTGTAAAAAACTCTTTTGAAAGCAACGTTTTTTGAAAAACAGATAAGAAAGAAAATGTCAGTTGTTGAGGAGGAAGTTTTTTTTTTGGAAAATTCACATAAGCTGAATGCAGCACATTAACATTTTTTTTCCTGAAGTAAAAACATTAAGAAATAACATGGACTTCAGATGAAGAATATTAAAAAAGAGAAGAAAGAAACTGTCTGAACTCAATGCATGCAAAAGAACTAACTGGCAGAAGTAAAATAAATCTTTTCAGAGAATTTCACTCATCACCCTTGCATAAAGTCCCTACTAGAACTACACAATAGTCTGGGTTATAGCAGCTTAGACAGACTGTACGGTTTCTGTCTTCTTGACTGCTGCCAAACAGCTGGCATTGCATTGCACCTGAAAGAGCAGCAGAGGATGCTCTGGCTCCTCGCCAAAAGCAAGAATTATCAAGAGACCTCTTGTGCCCTGACTGCAAAGGGATTGTTTGCTGTTTCCAGCTATATCTGCTGCTCTACAGTAATGAAATAGGAATAAAAACTACATTTCCCTGAAATCCAGTCCCGCTTCCTTCCTCCAGTGACTTTTTATATAACAACATAACTCAGATGTTTCAGAATGACGCAGAAATGAACAACCAAAGTATTGAATGGACTGTATATCCATGTACTAGTAAGGGTCACAAAATAACCTTTGAGTAGTTTGTACAAACATTTATTCTAGCCTTTAAACCATTAGATAAAACCATTAAGATAATCGAGTCCAACCTTGAACCCATCACCATCATGCATACTAAACCACATCTGTAACTGTGAAACATCTGCATGTTTCTTTAACACTTTTGTCTCATCAGCTGCTCCTCAATACCTGGAATTTTACAAAAGATCTAGGAAAGGTCCATGATAAACTGAACCATGATAAAAATCCTTCAATAAAGGAAGCTAGCAACTTCAGTAAAGGAAGCTAGCAACTTCAGAGACACACGACTGGGTTTGCTCTGCAGCTTGGCCCTGCCACCACCTTTCTGCAAGGTTACTGCATTGCACAATTGCGGACATTCTTAAACATTCCCTTTTTCATCTGTGACTTAAATTTCACATATCTTCAAGCTGTGGCATTAGCAGCATGCCTGTACAGATGCTGCTCTTTCCAGAGTTCCTCAACATACAGCTCAATTACCTGGGCTAGAAAACCAGGCTGACAAATGATAAGTAATCCAAACTAACTTCAGCAGTGGATTTCAGAGGCCTCTTATTATGTAAGACATACAGAGGGAAAGTTGAGCTCCACGTGCTGATCAAGACGGTGTGCTGTCTATTTAGACCGGATTCTATATTAATAGCCCAATAGCCAAGGATGTGGAGCTCTTGGAGCGAGTCCTGAGAAGGGCCACTAAGGTGCTGGAGCACCTCTCCTATGAGGAAAAATTGAGGGAACTGGGCTGAAGTAGCTTGGAAAAGAGAAGGTTCCAGGGAGACCTTAATGTGGCCTTCCAGTACTTGAAGGGAGTGTGTTAACAGGAGGTGGAATGGCTGTTTACGAGGGTGAGTAGGGCCAGGACAAGGGGAAGTGGTTTTAAAGTGAGACAGGAGAAGCTTAGGTTGGATAGTAGGAGGAAGTTTTTCACACAGTGGTGACACACTGGAACAGGTTGCTCAAGGAGTTTGTGGATGCCTCATCCCTGGAAGTATTCAAGGCCAGGCAGGGCAGCCTGGACTACTGGCTGGTGACCCTGCATATAGCAGGGGGTTGAAACGAGATGATCACTGTGGTCCTTTTCAATCCAGGCCATTCTGTGGTTCTGTGATTCTATGAAACTGCCCCTCTACCATGTGCTGGTGAGGCCTCACCTGGAGCACTGCGTTCAGACTTATGGTAATCAATGCAGGAGAAACGTGGATCTGCTGGAGCGCGTCCAGAGGACGGCGACAGAAATGAGGACCGTCTGAGAGAGCTGGGACTGTCCAGCCTGCAGAAGAGAAGGCTGCAAGGTGATCTGACAGTGGTCTTTCAGTATCTCAAGGGGAGTTACGTGAAAGAAGGGGACAGACTCTTTAGCAGGGTCTCTTCTGGAGACAGAACAAGGGGAAATGGCTTCAAGCTTGAAGAGGGCAGATATAGGTTGGATATACAGAAAAAGTCTTTTACAGTGAGGGCACTGGAACAGCTTGCCTAGAGATGTGGTTGATGCTCCATCCCTGGAGACTATCAAAGAGGGGCTGGATTAAACTCCGGGCAACGTGATGTAGCTGTGCACATCCCTGTTCACTGAAGGGGAGTGGGACTAAATGGCCTTTAAAGGTCCCTGGCAGCTCAAAGGATTCTATGATTCTATGATTCTACGATTCCGAGAATCAACGGTCTATTTAGCAGACAAAATTAAGACACTTAAAATCTCCCTGCGCATCTTGCTTCACAGCACAGAGATGTGAGTTAACAGAAAAAAAAGTCAGACTGATGTGGCAGTGTCACAGGAAAACACAAAGTATGCCGCGGCTGGCCAAATCGCATGCCAAACTGATAGTACCCTTTTCTTTTTCTTCTTCGTTCCTTTGTCTCTCCTTTTCTTTTTCCCGGGCCAGTGCCCCCCCGTCACACACTTAGATCTAGGCATAACTCTGTGACAATTATTGGTGGAGAATGCAGGCAGCTATGGATCTCTACTTCATCTTAAGAGCACTGTATAGAGGACTATGATATTCCTCGGAACATATTGCTTCCTTTTTAAGTTCATCATGTTTAGTGTCAGAGCTGCACATACCCATAGCCAATTAAGGGCAGTGATGGAGATACCTGCCTGGTTCTTATACGTGCCAGCTAACTTAACAGACAATATGATGTTTGGACTGGTTTCCAGATGCTCTTCTCAGTTCATTATGCATGTTCGGGTAGCCAGCTTAGGTACTGTGCTATCACTCTCCCTGAATGTATTCCCTGCAGTACTATTTTACATTATGTGGAGGAAGCTTTTCCCAAAACCAAAGAATGTGGAGTGGCAGAGAATATCAAGGTCTAGGAAAGACATTGAAAGCGTGGGGACACCCGGTGTCGTGGGATTTTACTCTTGAACAACTGTCAGAGGGACACTGAGGAACGAAGCGAGCATTTGGGTAAGGGATGGTGCAGCTCAGAAAGATCTGAGAAGGAACGGCTTATTTGCAGCTTGGCTTCTGCTTATCAAGCTTTATATAATCCTATTCTGGAGAGAGGGAGTTTCAAGACTCCAAAGGGGAAACCTCCAAGTCAGTCTTGATTAATCGCAGGAGGCACTGGTACCAATGTCAATTTCCATATGGAAGAATAGAAATGGAAATTCAGAAATGGAAATTAAAAATAGTAAGTGCCTTTAACAAGAAGCATTTCTAATTGTTTGGACATCTGATACGTGTGTAAAGCCATAACACATTAATGGGGGGTGGACTCTTCTGCCTAACTTTTTTATCAGATTCATGGCAAGAATTTACTCAGGTAGAGAATTTGTTGTCATCGAAACATTTCTGGCTCCAGCTGTATGTTCTTCTAAACTTCTGTGCCGCAACTCTGTCTTTGCAGTGGTCACATACTGCGTACATTAGATTTTAGCTTATAGGTTGGTTGTGTATAAGGAAGCTGAAGCAAGAGTCATGGCCATCAGTTGGTCAGAGTGCTTTCTGCTCCACGTATGACCCTCACCTCGTCCTGTTCATGCACGGTTATGACTTGGTGCATAATGAAGATGCGGAGCTGGTGGAGTGGGCACAGAGGCTGGGAAGGTGCTTGGAGGATGGGAGCACCTGTCGTATGAAGAGAGGCTGAGGGAGCTGGGCTTGTTCAGCCTGGAGAAGGAGTGGCTGTAGGGAGACCTCGTTGCGGCCTTCCAGCACTTCAGGGGAGCATCTATGCAGGAGGGAGACCAACTTTTTGCAAGGTGTGATGGTGATAGAATCGTAGACTCACAGATAGAAAAGGATGGAATAGAATATTCCATTATTCTACATGAAGCCATAGAATACAATAGATTAATAGAATAATAGATTCTATGATTGAATGGCTGTTTGGAAAGAGAGGGATGGGAAGGTCACTCTTCCACATAGAAGAGCCTGGGGATGATGGTAACCATTAGTGAGAGAAGGGAAAGTTGGGGTAGCTGCTGGGTGCTGAATGTACCTGGAGACCAGGGCTGTGACAAGCTCCCAAGCAAATGAATGGCTTGCAGCCATGTGCTCTCTGACCCATCCCGCAGGTCTTCCACCCTTGTTTGGGAGGAGACACTGGGACTATGGCAGTCATTTGTCGCTGTCAAGATTAGAGTGGTGAGGTGCTGGAACAGGCTGCCCAGAGAGGTTGTGGATGCCCTGTCCCTGCATGTGTTCAAGGCCAGACTGGACGGGGCTCTGGGCAGCCTGCTCTAGCATTAAATGGGAAGGCTGGTGGCCCTGCATGCTGATTGGAGATTCATGATCCTTGAGGTCCCTCCCAACCCTGGCCATTCTGTGATTCTGTGTGATTCTGTGAAAGCCAAGACATTCCCACCAAGGACATCTGTAGAGCACAGGCATCCATCTTCCTGCTCCCAGCAGTGACTGGTGCTGCAATGGAAAGCCTTTCCCTTGCAGGCACTGTCGTCACAGACTGCTCCACTCCTGACGAGCTTACGATAAGAGCCCCCCACCTGACCTGCAGCTCTCTCAGTGGGATAGTGGCAGATGAGCTCTCGCCATTTGCGCTGCTTTGCACATTGCCCAGGCCTCATACCTCTCCCTCCCTGCCTTTTGCTAAATGTGGAGGTGATGGGAGACTCCCCTAAGCTTGCAAAGAAAGGGAGACCCAAAGGAGTGCCTGAGTGTCTGCTCATCTGTGAGCTCCGAGTGCTTGTCAAGGGCTGGGCAGCTCTCTGACCTGTGTGTCCGCAGCAGCTTGCCCTCTCTGGCGAGTGAACAAGCCCAAGAGATTCAGTTCCTGAGGAAGGAGGTAATTTGCCTGTCTGCGGAGACTGGCGCTGTGACAAAGGTGGTCCTGTACGTTGGGAAAGAGGCAGGGATAAGCAGAGCATTGGGCAAGGCATTGACTGTGAATGCTGCCTATGGGACTTCCCA
Source organism: Tympanuchus pallidicinctus (assembly GCF_026119805.1). Lineage (NCBI taxonomy): Eukaryota > Metazoa > Chordata > Aves > Galliformes > Phasianidae > Tympanuchus > Tympanuchus pallidicinctus. Next base: position 40,157,247 of record NW_026294758.1, read on the forward strand.
GCTGACCCCTGCCACTCACCTCCTGCCAAGCGTTGCTGGTTGAGTTGTGGCACACGTGCTAACCGTGTGAGAAATGCTTGTATTGTATTGTATTGTATTGTATTGTAGTTGGGGCTTAGGTGAAATTTGCTAGAAATTGCAGTTCCTTACGCGCTTTTACAAAAGCGGGTGAAACTTGACAAGGGCACGTCAGATCAGAGTGACCCAACAGTTTCTGTTTACTACTTCCCAGTGCATATTTTCTCCCATTCCCTCACTGGCCGAGGACTTCCAGCCCCACAGCCTGTGCGAGGCTCCCCATTCCCTCAGCCGATGTCCCATCCCTGTCCTTGGTTAGCCCCTCCGCGTTCTCCTCCTCCTCTTCTCTTTAGTTTTTACCTGTACGGCATGCTGGCACAGCCTCTCATAGTTGGCCTTCCCCTCTGCCTGGCATTCAAACTACAGAACTGGTTTGTACCAGTACATCTCACGATGTTGCTCACATTTCTCGCAGTATACGATTGGAATACTCAGGAGTTCAAAGTCAAGCCAAGATTTAATAATAAGAGTGAAAAACGGTTTCTGTGGTAACTCATGGAAGTACCGTGATGCTGTTTGTCCCACATGCAGGATCCAAGCTGATCCCTTTCTGCAGCGCAGGTATAGCCCATGACAGCACACCATGGAGATATCTGATGATAGTGAAATGGCTCACGAGCTTTGGGCTACAATTAGCTGGGCCCACCAGGGCTGTCGAGGGCGGACATACCATGAAACTGGCGGGGTCTCCCACCTCCCAGCCCTGCTGACCCCTAGCCCCGATTCTGAGGTCATAGACGCGAGCTGATGCTGTGCAGGCCCAGGCCTTTGTGATGTCAGGACTGGGTGCCACAGTCTGCCCCACTGAGCCGCCACCTGGCACTGTTGGCCGTGGCTGCCAACGCGTGTGGAAGGAGCTCGCGGTGGTGTCCTTGTGGCTGTGTGCTCGGGGCAGGCGCGCTTCTCCTGCGGATCAGTTTTGGGCTTGTTGCTCAGTGGCCTTCTTCTGCGCAGACGTTCCTGCTGCTGAAGGGGACACTGAGAGGGGGAAAGCTTGATTCCTCCACAGCATGAGGAGGACAAAGTCTCCTCAGAGACTAAGAGGGGCACAGAGGCCCCCTCAAAGGGTGGCGGTAGGAAGGGCTGGCAGCAACTTGAGAGGTGCAGAAATGGAGAGCAGCTGTCTCCCAGGAAACAGGTAGATGTCTCTTCTGGCTGGGGCCTCCCGGCTGATCAGTCCCGCTTGGCCACGGCTCCCATGGTGTGGAGACGATGCACAGCAGGGCTTTTCATTTTCCTCCACAGCTCCATCCCCTCTCCGGTTGCCCAGACAGCGCCAGCCAGCTGCAGAAGCAGTGCTGTGTACAGTGTGGGTAAGTTGAGGGCCGCTTTGCTGCACCAGGTTTCTGGGGAACGTTCTGGGCAGCACGGGGCACCCCAGTACCTCAGGAGCTGGGGCTGCAAGCTGAGGGCTGACCTCCATCCTCGAACATGCCGTCACGCTGTGCCTGCTAGGCAATCCTTAGCAGCCCTCGGAGTCCCGCTCGCAGGGTGCACCCAGCTGCCCCTTCTCCAGGACGCAGCCGCAGCCCTGCCCCTGCCCCTGCTGTCATCTGCACCGGCTCCCAGCCCTTCTTACAGCGTCTGACATGGTCCTGGCTGGTATGCTTTGAGGACGTGCTTGACTTTTTTCTTTCTCCCCTTTCTTTGTCAGGGACAAACATCAGAAATGATCTGAGAAACTCTCAGATCGCGGTCTCCCTCAAGAGATTCTTTGGCGCAAGCATCTCCACTGTGTGAGTACAGCACCTGCACGATGTGGTACTGGGGGTCTCCGTGGGTCAGGGTGGGCAGGCCAGGCTGGCGGTGCTACCCACCAGGAGAAAGAACTTGGCTCCTGCCAGCAGCAGCTCCGTGCTTCCGGAGCCATGGCAGCGGCTGAGGAGGGAATGGGAGCAAAGCCCCAGTGCACGCACCTGACACAGCTCAAAACTTCTCATCCGAGCCTCTGGCTGGGATGTGACGGTGAGAGGCAGCAGGAGTTAAAGGAGGCCAGGAGTAGACGGCTGCAGCCTGCCTGTGGAGGGCACCTCAAAGCAGGAGGCGTTTCTTCATCTCCTGTAGAAGGAGATTTGACTCCTCAGCAAAAGAGAAGTCAAGCCCACAGCATGGAGTTCCCATGAGCCACCGCCTTCACTTGCCGGGTCTGCTTTCCTGCCTGGGTTACTTCAGTGCCCTTCCTGAAGGTGCTGCTGGAACCAGGTTTTGGCATGTTTTGCCTGTGGTGCTGGAGGTAGCTGAGGGAAGCCCCTCTCCTTCTGGAGGCTGCTCTGTTGGCTGTTCTTTGCCAGCAGCGGATTCCCCACCTTGCTGCTTTGCAGCTTGTAAGAGGAGATGCCCCTGAGAAGGGGTCTGCATCGAACCCTGAGCGCTGCCAACACTGCGACTCCTTCTTTTTCAGGCAAGAGATGGCCAAAAAGAACTCTGGGGTCTGCGTGCTGCTTTTCCTGGCCTTTCTGTCTGCTTTCGGTGAGTATTTGCCTGCTGCCAGCAGAACAAACGCTAGATGGGACCTCCAGCGTGTGGGCAGGCGCTGGAGCACCCGCGGGGCCCTTCGCACCTCCCACTTCTGCCGCTCGGGGAGCTCCGGAGACGAACGCTGTGCACACGCAGATTGCGCCTGGCTCGAGAGCCACTCACAGCTTTCCTTTCGGACGCTGTTGTGCTGGAGCCACAGCCCCGTAGCCTTCGTCCTCTATGCCAGTCAACGTAAGAGTGGTGCTCTGCTCAGCCAAGGCTACAAAGGGAGCCTTGTCCATGTCCTCCAAGCTCGCTGTCAGGCAGGGAGAGGCAGTGGCAGCACAAAGGCTTCGTGCTTTACAGTCAGGGTTGGAGAAGAGGATCCTTTCTTGCAGCCATGTGGTCTCTGCCCCAGTCCCCCACTTCCTCAGGGAATATCTTGCACCTTGGTTTTGGGGGGGAGACAGTGGGACTATGGCAATTTGGGGGGGAGACAGTGGGACTATGGCAATCCTTAGAAACCATAGTGAAATAACTTTCTGTGTTTCAAATGACAGCTGGTGCTTATTGTGGATTCTTGCTGGCAAGAGAATCGTTGACAAAGGAGTTCTTGCAGGTCAGTGACGATTACTGACAGGGAATTTCCGCAGAGGACGTCTGTAGGTGGTGGGTGGGCAAATGCACGTGTCCTGCTGTTGCCAGCAGTGACTGGTGCTCCAATGGAAATGGCCTTTTTTTTTCAGATGCTGTCGATGCAGACTGATCCACGCTTCATGAACTCAGGGTAAGGGTCCCCATCTGACCTGCTGCTCTCGTGGTGGGATAGTGGCAGACGAGTTCTTGCCATTTGCGCTGCCTTGCACAATCCCCAGGGCTTGTGCCATTCCCTCTCTGCCTTTTATTAAACACGGTGGTGATGGGAGGCAGTCCTAGGCTTGGGAAAAAAAAGGAAGCACCAAGGAGTGTCTGTGCATCTGCTCATCGGTGAGCTCTGAGTGCACTTCAGGGGCTCTGACAACATCTGCTTTGTGTGTGTTTGCAGGAACTCGGTGACTGAGCAAACCCAGGGGACTGAAAACCAGAGGGAGAGGGTGTCCTACGTGGCTGAAGAGTGTGACACTGCGATGAAGGTGATCCTGAGCTTTAGGGAAGAGGCTAGGATGAGCAGAGCCTTGGGCAGGGCACTTCTGTGGGGCTGCCTGTGGGATTTGCCTTCTGACCCCAGCCACTCATCTCGTGCCAGCCATTGCTGGTTGAGCTCCCCTTCTGCAAAGGCTTTCTCTTTTGTCACGTTTAACCGGGCCACCTCCTGCTGCTGGAAAGCTGCCCGCATTGTTGTCCTGGTTATCCAGGACCTCTGGCAGCTCTGGTGTCTTCCCAGAGAGTGGAGACACCTGGGTGCCCTTCCAGACGTATCCCAGCCTGCCACAGTGCATCTGGAGAGAATGGAGGTGGACAACGGGTGCCCAGGCCCATACTATGGCGGGGGACACAAAAACTCCTGCCCAGCCCTTCACTTTTGCTGATGAAAAGAGCCTGAGGGTCCCTGCAGACGAGGCCTGTGTCTTGCTTTCTGATGCTTCCTGAAAGGTTTCTTAGCTCTGACACACAACCCAGTGGTGCAACGTGGCAGCCCGCTGACGTGCTCATCTCCTGTGCTGCTTTGTCTTCCCCAGGAATGCCAGGTCTTGAAAGGAGCAGTGCCTGTGAGGCCTCGGGAAAATTGCTTCACCAAGTCTGACCGGGCTCTGAAAAGTGCAGGTATGGACCCAGGCAGGCACATCTTGTTACACTGGGCTTATGCTCAGCGCTGCCAAAGGAGGAAGAGCCGGATGAGACTAAATCACCTGGCCCAAATCACCGTGGCACCACAGCTCCCTTGGGCTCAGTGGCTCAGCCCCCTCATGCCCTCGCTCCTTGCAGTGGTGCCCCTGGCACACCCCTGACAGGAGTTACTGCACTTGGTTGAGATTTCTCAGAGACTGAAACCAGGTCCTGAGTTCTTAGCTCTCCTCACGCAGTGCGGCCTTGACTTGAGCCTGCTGCCCTTCGCAGAGGGCCGTGCTGCTGCCACTGTCCACAAACCTCATCTGTGTGCACCTGAGAGAGGGATGCAGTCAGCAGGCAGACAGAGGTAGCTTGAGCCGACTAGGTGCTGGGAGACTGGGCCCCTGGCAATCATCTGCTCTCCTCTCCTCTCAATTCAGGGGTCTCCATGGACCTGCAGAGATCATCCAGGTCTGCATGGTACTGCAGGGTGGCTTGGATCCTGTGCGCTCCAAACATGCTGGAGACCTTTGAGCAGGTATGGTAGCAGAGATCCTCAGTGCTGCTTTTGTTCCCTCCTGTCGAGCCGGAGGAGGCCCCTGGGACTCTCCCTTCAGGCCCCTCTGCAGCACTGCTCAAGCCCACGGTGCTCCTCAGGTGCCCGGCTCCTGAGGCCTCCCTCGGGGCTTGGCTTACCAGGAACCAGGGGCATTCCTCTGAAGGCAGGCTGACCTGGGCTGAGCTGTGCTGCTACATCCTGCATCCCACTATCCCGTGGTCAGGGCTGCGTGAGGAATCTTCTCGGGCACCCTGTTGGCCTTTGTCAGCTCTGATCGTTGTTGTTTGGGTTGGGCAGGGGTTGGAGGCAGGGGACGATGCAGAGCTGCTGGGATCTTTCTGCATAGCCCTGACTCCGGTGTGGGGCATCCCATGTTTCGTAACGGATATTTTCCTCTCCATGGGAACTTTCCCATGCCAGCAAGACAGCTGGGCGTGTCTGCTTCCCTGCCTGCCGCCTGCAGCACCCAAGCAGCTCACATGCTCAGTGCTGCCTGTGCTTTTGGCTGCACAGGCAGCAGCATGCGCCTCATGACTTCCTACTCTCTGCTTTCAGCTGGACATTTCCCCGGGATACTGCTGGCCTATGAAAACATCTAACAGCCAGATTGTCTTCAACTTGCCCACAGAAGTCCAGCCGACTGCAGTCACTGTGCAGCACACGGTGGACACAACCTTGTGGCACATCAGCAGCGCTCCCCGTGACTTTGCGGTCTTTGTAAGTGTCTGCTGGTACATGGGGATGTGACGTAGCTGTTGGGAAAGGCTTCTGCTAGGAAATATACTGGAGAAGAGGACCAGTACGTCCTTTGAGCAGTGCTCAAGGGGAGACTCAGCCCCACCACATCCTGCAGCAGAACTGCAGGAGCTGCTGGAGCTCCGGCGGCCCAGGTGTGACACATGTTGACTTGCTGCCCTGTGCTTTATCTCATAGGGACTGGACAAGGAAGGAGAGAACGAAGAGTTGCTTGGGCAATTCACCTATAATATCAGGGAAGAGCTGTCCCAGACCTTTGAACTGCAGGTACAGTCATTGCGTGCGGGCAGGAGACCATTCCAGACCACTTTGGCAGCAAGTCAGTGGCAGGAGAAGTGTGGGCAGTCCTGCCAAGGCAGGGGTCCAGCACCAGCTAGAAAAAAACATGTTGAGGTTCAGAGGGCCGAGAGCACATGACATGGCAGGGTAGCTAAATGAAGCAGGGAGAGCGCCACGTTGGGCCAGGAGCAGGAGCACAGAGTTCCCCAGCAGTGCCCACCTCTTTTGGCAGGGCAGAGCCTTGCAAGCCCACACGTGCTGGGAAATGCCCTAAAATGCAGGTATCAGGTGGTGAGAGCCAGGAGACATTGCCACGTGCATGCCCTGTTCCCAGTGAGTGGCCGGTTGGCATCTGTGGCCCAGGCAGGTGAAGGAGCTGCTGTCTGCGCTGGCACTCCTAGACAGCCCACATGCAGGTGTGCTCCCCAGCCATACCACACAGAGTCCACGGTGAAGGGAAGAGTGAAAAGGGAAGAAGCAAGCGTGAGCTGGACTAAAGCGCCTGGCAGCTCTATGTCTGCTAGGCCCCACGCCTTCTGGGTCCACGTGGCATCAAGCTTCCACTGCTGCTCATCCTGCTCCCGCAGGCCAGACGCTGGCTCTGTTAGTGGGGGGGGCCTTAGTGGGGGCCTTAGTGGGGCTGCTCGGGAGAAGGGAAGCAGAGAAAAGCCTCCTCCTCAGCCAAGGAGGGAGCTGGCTCCCAAGCAGGCACCACCGTGCTGACAAGGAAATGCACTGAGGCAGCTGCGGTTGCTTCCAGGCCAGGTGTGAAGTCTCCTGTCTTCTTTGTTTTTCAGACCGAGACCCCCAGAGCCTTTTGGCATATAAAGCTCGTCACACTCAGCAACTGGGGAAATGCAGGACACACGTGCATTTATCGGGTGCAGGTTCATGGCAAGAGTACGAGAATGAAATGACATCGACTAAGGACATTCGGAGACATTCTAAAAACAGCTTCCTTAAAAAATAAAACACCAAATTATTCCACCTCAGCGATGTGCGTTTGCTGTGATGCAGAAGGTGTTCTTTCACAGTCTTTTTCTGAGCAGCCCATTTCTACTTGAGGAACTGGGCGTTCCTCACTTTGCTTCTGTCCCATGGATGCGAGTGAACCAAGCAAAAGGAGATGACGGCGCCCTAGCCCTGTGTTGTCTGGAGGGATGTGAGGGACATCTGTGAAGGCTGCGGGTGTTGCAACAGGCACGGGGCTTAGAAACCCACCATGCTCAGGTGGTGCATCCCCAAACCCAGCCCCCATGGTGCTGCTGCTGTTGCTGACTCCAGATCCCACGGGAACCTCCCATGGGTGTTCCTCTCCCAGTTCTGCCACTCAGGGAGCTCCAGAGATGCTCTCTGCACACAGATCCCACCTGGCCCCAGAGCCAACACAGAGCTGTTTCACAGCTTTCCCTTTGGATGCTCTGCGCAGGAACTCCACAGTCCCATAGCATGCATCCTTACTACCAGTCAGCGTAAGAGCATCAACCCATGTTCTCTGAGCTCTCTGAGGACATGCCTTCCACCTTCTGACCTGCTTTGTTGTCCCTTTCCTAATATCCCTTTTGTATTGTGCGGAGCAGAATTGAATTTCCTGGCCTGGAATTGAACAGGGCTGAAATGTATTGGTAAGATTCTGGCCTCCAGACACATGCAAGTATAACTAGCAATGCAAATTCAGCGTTGCTTAAGGAAGTGGAGTTTTACTGTCTTTCTGTAGCAGCAATTAATTTATGCATACTGAGCAACAAGACAGAAAACAGCTCTTTAATGTTTGACTCTAATGAGTAAGTCACCAATTGTGATTTTTCACTAATTAAGAATCAAACAAAATAGGCCAGCGAAAAAAGAGCTCTTTCTCTTGCATTGTTTATGAAGAGTAAGACTGTCCTCCTAAGACCAACATCTGCTCCATGAGTGTTAGCTGAAATTTGCTTTCCCTTGTGACTCAGATCAATGAAGGAGGTTTTATTAACAGCTCTGCACACCTCCCATCATCCTACAGAATACCTAAACATTCTGCCAAAGTTGAGACACCCTGATCCTCTGAGGAGTGTGGAAGCTGAACACGTGAACGAGTAGTTCACACTTTTTCTGTGTTGATTTCGAAGTTTCTGTGAAACATCAAATAAGGTTTTCTGAAGTGAGGGAGCAGCATCAGCCCCCAAGTATTTGGTGAGGAAAACCACATAGTACCACAATTTTACACAGACTGCATTCCAAACTCAGGAACAGATTAGGAGAAATGGCTCAGTCTTCACTTCTGTTTTGTTCACGCATCGACTCTGAGTCAACCCATCCCTTTACTGCCAACCCTCTGGACCAATTCCCCTCTGGGAAAGAGCAGTTAGGTAGAAGAGAAGCAGTGCAAGTTATTGTCTCTCCTCCTACACTACAGAAAGCAAACAACCTTCACATCAGCACTTAAGTTCTGTGCGTCACTCACACTACAGAGTTTCTCTGAAAGTTGTCACGGGGTTATCCCTAGATATAAGTATGTGACAGGGGGCACAGGCCCAGCGAAAAAGAAAAAAAAAAAAGAAAAAAAAAGGAAGGGGTACGAACAGTTTGCCGCGACCCGGCAGAGAGCTAGCAGGTAGCTTTAATGAAAACACAATGGCAATGATCTGAGGTGGAACGGTAATTTACTGAATTTAACCAAATGAAAGAAAACGAGAGAGATATGAGTATCCAAAATGTGAGTCAAACCATGACAGTGCGAGGGAAAGCACGTGCTTTTTTGCGGGGTGAGCTGACACAGCTGATGGAGAGAGGCAGATGCTCGGGTTCTGCCCGGAGCTCCAGCCCACCTCCGCTTCCCGCCTGGTCCTCTGGGCATGCCGCCCCCTCCCCTCACATCAGGATACTCAAAGTGCCCGTAAAAGGGGGTAAAGGGAACCAGAACATTAACTCGTTCATTAACTCGTCGATCTAACACTGGTCCACATGATGTTCTGATGTGGTATACTGACAACAAAGATCACAGAACCACAACAAAGTGCATGATAGAGTTACTCGGGAGCAAGCAGGAACTAAGGCATCCCAGGTTCGCAAGAAAGGTAATGGGAATAAATGCCATTCACCAGGGATATTTGGAAACATTTTATGAACAGCATTTAAAAAGAGGAAGCAAAGTAACTAAAAATCTGATCTGGTGCATGTCTGCTAGCTCGGTACAAAGTGATGTCACTTTTCACGCGCTCTCAGAGCAGCTTATTCCTCTTGCGACATCTTGATGTCTTAGTTGGGTTAATCACTTTCTGCCCCAAGGATATATCATAACCATGCAACACTGTATACTGCTGCTTTCCTTTCTCCATGTGACTTCCAAAGTGCTGCTGTCTGTCCTGCCAGACACATGGTGACCACATGCTCCAGACCAGCCCATGGGGACTTGTGCCAACACACACACTTAGAAACTTTGTGCTGTGCATAAGGAACTGGTGACAACCATCATGGGAGTGCGCAGACCTGAGAAATGCCACTGTAGATTCACAGCACTTGGCAGTATAGGTTAGTCTGAACATGGGGTTCTTCAGAAGTGCCAGGTGGATCAAGCTTTTACAGGAGGGAGAAAACTGCCTTCCATTCAAAACTGGGAGCAACTGCAAAGCCTCTAGGACTCCACAATCGCTGAAACACTCTTTCAGATAAACACTGAAGATCATTGGATCACAGAATGTACTGTGTTGAAAGGGAGATGAAGATTGTCCAGTCTCAACTTCCCTTTCATAGACACAGTTGCCACCCACCAGCTAAGACTGCCCAGGGCCCCATCCAGCCTGGGCTTGAGCACCTCCAGAGATGGAGCATCCACAGCTTCTCTGGGCAGCCTGTTCCTCTCAGTAAAACTTTTCTTAACATCTATTAACATCTATTCTAAATCTGCCTTGCTTTAGTTTAAAATGATTCACCCTTGTCCTGTCACTGTCTGACCATGTGAAATGCTGGGTCTACCATATATTTTATAAACTCTCTTTAAGTACTGAAATGTCACAGTGAAGTCTCCCTGAAGCCTTCTGCAGGCTGACAAAGCCCACTCCCCATGGGCTGAAAAAGCCCACTCCTGATAGTCTTTCTTTCTAGGATAGGCACTCCAACCCTCTGACCATCTTTGTGGCTTTCTCTGAATAATGCAGAGTGCCCCTTTACTAGTCAGCTCACCCACCATTTGCATCAGGAGGTTATCCTTAATGCACTGGAGGAACCTCCTGGACTGTGAGTGGTTGGCTGAGTAGGCCATCCAGCTAGTTAAATTCCCCCCATGATGACCACGGCCTTTAATTGTGAAGTTACTACCAGCTACCTGTAGAAGGCACCATCAACTTCCTTGTCCTGATTGGGTGGCCTGTAATAGACACGCACAACAGTATCACCCATGCAGGCCTGCCCCTTACTCCTCGCCCACAAACTCTCAACCTGCTTCTCATCAATTCCTGGACAGTACTCAATACATTGCAGTTGCTCTTTCGTGTAAAAATCAACTCCACCACCTCACCTAGCTAGTCTGTCTGTCCTGAGAAGGACATAGCCATCCATGACCACATTCCAGTCACGTGAGCTGTCCCACCATGTCTCTGTAATTGCCACCCAATCATAATCTTTTGACTGAATACAGATTTCTGACTCCTGCGTGCATTGGTGTACAGGAATTTTGGGGAGTGAGCTGAGCATGCAGATTTCACCCAGGGGGGTGGTAGGCTCCCACTGTCCCACCACTGCAAGTCCAGTTACAGCCCCATCCCTCTTTAAATCTAGTTTAAAGTTCCCCAGATGAGCCCCGCTAATTCCTGTCCCAGATCCCTTTTGCCTCTGTGAGATAAACCTTTCCTATGTGTATAAAACCAGCCATTATCAAAGCCCTGCCTGTAGCATCAGTCTCGTAGCCAAGCATTTATGGACTCGATCCTTCTATTCTGTCCCATATCCTCATCCAAAAATCAGTATCAGATCAGTAGCAGACTGTCAAGCACACCAGGCTGGGGAGTGTCCTGGTGATATCTCTGATCCAGGCTCCAGGCAGACTGCAGACTTTCCTGTGATGATGTCAACGGTTTACAGGCTGGTTTGGCCCAGTTCTGTGACTAGCAGGGCAGAGGGATCCACGGATCCGTGCCTCTGGAAAAAGGAAACAGGGGACCCCAAAATAATTGAAAACAGCGGCAACCGATCTAAGGTGAAACAAACTAATTTACTAAATATAGTATCAGCAAAATAGAATGAGAGAGAGAGTGCGTGTCTGAAAGGTGGATAGGGCTCACCACAACACTGAGGTGAGAAGTGCAGTCCGGTTGAGCCAATGAAGAAGAGCAGATGGAGAAGAGCAGATGGAGAAGCGCAGGCGAAGAAGAGAACATCAGGTTGATACCAGACCTTGCACAGAGTTATATCTCCTCGCTGACTGCAAAGCCTCCTGGGGAAATGTAGTTCTTTGCCTCCAGACAGGCACCCGGAACTTGAGCATCAGCAGTCAAACCCCCAGTGCATTACATGATGTTATGGTGAGGAATACTGATAATCAAAAATCATAAAACCATAACTGATGAGGGTCACCTGCATACTGGGCCCTCTGTTCCTCTCAGAAGGGAATTGCCTACTATAATTACCCTTCTTTCTTTCTTATCAGAGGCAGTCTTCAGGCAAGGTATCAACTGCCTCTTCCTATTTGAGCTTGTAGATGGGCTTTCCACCACAAGCTCAGCTACCTCTCTCTTAAGATCCAGAGCCTCAAATCTATAATGGAGGAGCCCTAGGGGAAATGAGGTAGGTAGGTAGGGGGGTTGCCTGTAAAGTTAACTTGGACTCTCTTTCAATCCTCCTCATCTTTTTGGTTCCCTACCTCAGCGCAATAAATGACAGGGTATGGACTCCAGCACACTCTGGGGACACCCAGGGCGTTACCTCACCAATCAATCTCCTGCTCACATGCCCTGATGCTACTTAGTCTCTTCACCTCCTCCTTGAACTACTACGATGAGCAGACCTTCCACCTGAGAACAGTTCCCTGCTGCTTTCCCCTAGCAACTGCAAGCCCAGGTTCTGGAGTTCCCTGTGGTGGAAGTTCTGGGCAGCTCTGTTACTTGTCTGGAGTTCTGTTGGGTCCATGCATCTGAATTAGAAGGTAATGGCCATCCAGTTTGGATTTCTGCTTCAGCCTCTGACTACAGGGGTGGTCACTATACTGATTCAATAGAAATATGTTTTCCTCCCTGTGTAGCCTTCCTACTCCCTGCCTGCACTCTCACCTACTGCTGCCCACATCCTTACTGACATTCCAGTCTTCTTTGCCTGCTCTGTTCCCATGCTGCCAGTCACTCATTTCCCGGAGGCTGGCTATATACATGTGGGGGTGTCTCACCACTGTTCCCAACCCCATTCATACCTCCTCAGCTGCTCTCATGAGGACTTGAAGGAATGAAGTGTTATTTCTGCATTAGATAATGAGAAGGGGGAACTGATCTGAAGAAGTAGAGCACAGCGTATTTGTAACTTGTCCTTAAAATGGCTGATGTGAAAAAGCAGAAATGCCATATATGTTAGTAGCATATTTTAGAAATATAGTAATTGAATTGTGTGATTAATTCTTGCACGCAAAACTGCAGTAGTTTTTAAATGTTGCAAATAGAACGGCTATAGTATTATGGACTAGAAAGCATATTGTAAGACTATTCTGTTTGGATAAGAGACCCTCAGCGAAAGAAAAACAGATTTAACAACATCAAAGAAGCCAGGGCTTTCACACAAGGCTGGATTGCCTTGCTCTATGGGTAGGTTGGGATGCAATAGGCAAGCATCAAGATGCTCCCCTCTATCCTCCTTCCAAACTTATCTGTATACAAGAACAAGCAGATTCCAGAAATAACAACCAAGTATTGAGTGAGTGTATGGGAACCGTTATCATGGCCTGAACCCCTGCTTGATCACCTGAGGCGAGCCATGAGTCAGCCATGGGAGCACAGGTGGAGGCAATTCAGCTGTGCTGCTGGAAGGGGTGGAGCCTGGCTCCACCTCTCCCAGACCTATTTAAGAGTTGACTACCAGTGGGGAAGGATCTCTGCTGGAGATCTACTCCATTGGAGTTTTGTAAGTGAGCCCAGGATATGGCTAAGTTTTCTATCTAGTCTCTTTGTTATCGTATCTGCTTTGCCTATTTCTCTTGTTTATTTTGTAATTATAACATCTTAATAACATCTTAATATTCATTGATTATACACTGAGCAAATGTCAGAAGCTAAATAATTTGCAATATATGCTTTGCTAGCAAAAATTTATGTTTATCTGGTGTCCGTATGTTTAGTTGAGCATTGGGAAGATTGCGAACCTGAAGTACTCAGCCAATGAGGAACCAGGGGAGAAAGAGGTAATAGGGTATAAAAAAAACATAATGTTGTTTTCTGTGGATGCCCACCACTGCAACTGTGAATAAAATCTGCTTTATCAGAGATAACATCCTGATAAACTATCTGGATATTTCCAACAGACTGAGAGCTCCTGGCACCTTCTGATGTCTCTTGCCTCACTCCAGGATCTCCTGGATTTCAGGTCTACCTCACACACTATGATCTCCCACTGTTTGGCAGAGCATGCCTGTATGGGAGCCAATCACTTCAGAGAGTATGACCTATCTATACAAATTCTCCAGAAGTCAAATAGGAGGGCACAGAAATCAGAAGAAGATGGTGCTCCCATCCCAAAGTGCTAGAGTGGAGAGAAGGAGCAGCCTCACTGCTGCAGGCTCTCCCATTTCCCTAGCATTTGCTGCTCAGCCTTGCTACTACTGAAGCCAGCCCCTTTGCTCCAGCTCTGCCCTACTCCTGGTCACATCCACTTCTTAGCACGATTCTCCTTATGCTTCCTGCAGAACAAATTTGACCAGGACAATCTGCAGCCTATTGCCCGCTTGGGTGAGACTTCTCTGGGTGCATCATGTGCTGAGGGCCCACAAGAGAAGGGCTTAAGGCAGCAAGGTGTATGGGGAGAGTGGAACATGGGTCTCTTGTCTCCCCCATCCAGCTCTCCATCTCCTGAACACAGTCCCTTGGAATGCCCTTGAGCCTACAGCTTCTTCCTGGTCCTCTTTAAGCATAAAAAAATCCTAATCAGTCTGTAGTTTTTATAAGTAAGATGACAATTCTTAAGTATCATAAAGGAAATTGTCATTATTTTTTTTTTTAATTCCATGCTTAAAGAGTAAGTTATAATAATTCTCTTTGCTGCTGCTCATTTGAGGACTCTCAAATCTCTTTTCCAGTAAATATCTGTAGCGCTTTTTCTTGTTTGTTTTGTAGAATTGCAATTTATCAAAGAGCACTTTGCTAAATCAAGTATACACTGCACAAATTATTTCGGTGAATTAGTTCAGCGTAGGATAAAACAACTTAATTGGATTGGGACAGGTCAACAGAATGCCAGGAGTCAGGACAGCAGGTTGGAAACATCACATGGCTGAGTTAGATCTTCTCAGTGCAGACTGTGAAATTGAGTGTGAATTTAATTGTAGTATACGAGCTAAATAAATTGTGATGTAAACATTTTAAATTACTTAACATATTCTTCACGTGTTCAGATATTCTTTGTATTTTCAGATTTTGTAATTTAAACAAATATATAAATTTCTTACCTATCCTTGTGCACTCATTGCAAGGATGGTATTAGTGCACAATTCCCTGTTTAAGATACCATGTATGGTGACAAGCTGAGCCTATTTGGACTTCTTGGTGGTGGCATGCTGACTTGTTAAAGTCAGCGTGGTTTTAACAAGTTAACGGAGAAAGGAAACTGACAGCCAGAGTAGGTGAAATGGTGAGAGGAACTGCTTATTTTGATCGGATAATCCATGTTCCTATTTTGCTGGAATGTTCCTGTGTGCTGCTCCATTTGCTGGCATGAATGTAGCCTGAATGATTTACTGCTTTCATTGGTGCCTGAGATAAAAGAAAACATGTGATAAGGGATGGCAAATACTCGTCCCAAGTATTCATTGCATTTTACAATGAGATTAAAAACTTTCCTTGGAGAAGCAATTTAAACAATCTAAAGGTGTTAGAAATGAAGAAGTTTTGCATATATTTATCTCTAGTCTTACACTCTTGTGATGAATACCTGTGTAGTAAGATGACTTTTTAAGGGCAGAGCTGCTTGCATGGAATCAAAGAGTAGGTACTCTTTACAAGAGTGATCTATTATGTCTACTTGGAAATATAGCTATACTTTGTAAACATATTTCCTCTTTTTATTCTAGGTTAGTGTGTGTTTTGCTTCAGCCACAGACAGAGAAATGATCAAGAGCATTCTGGGCTGCAGCCTTAAATCACGGAGCTGCATCTTCCAGTAATTACTTTTATTGAAATATTTCTTAATTAAGCATTAAGGATGGGTGATTAGAGAAGACTGTGTAAGTTATGTAATGGTATTATTACTCTGCTCAGTACAAAAGCAAAAAAAGGTGACCAAGTGGGGAAGAAAGATTTGTTGTTATAAAAAAAATAAAATAAAGTAGGAAAGACATTTACAGTTCTCCATTGAGAGGGAAACCTTTAAAAAATACTTTGCAAGAGGGAATAAAAAAACTCGTATGTCTGGGAGATACAATGGAGGTGAATAAATTTACTTAAATAAATTTGAATTGAACTAATTTAAATTTTATTTATTTAAATTAAATATACTTGTGAAAAACATCAGTAGAAGAATTAAGATCATTATTACAGCTTTGAAAAACATACTGTAGTAGTAGGAAATATTTTTCTGGGGCTGGGTAAATTTTAATTCATTTCATGATGGCTATAATACGTATTTGCTTTCTACAGCTGTATTTTTGCATATGATATGTCTCCATGGCCATCTGGTATCTAATGACAGTCATACAATACATGGCTATTTTTTTCAAAGTATTGAACGCTCCCACTAAGCAAAAAGATGTGGCTTCATGTCATTCACTTTCCATCCTGTTCTTATTGTTTGTGTTTAATAACACCATTCCAAAGATTATGATAAGGAAATCACGTATTCTGTATTCTGTAGTGGCAGGTACATCCAACCCAAAGTTGCTTAAGAAATTCCAGGGACACCAAGGAGTTTGCTCATCTTAATTTATGACCTTTTTTAATGCTTCCTGAATACATACATGCTTAACACAAAGGAAGCCCTAAAATAGTATCATAAATCTGTTCAGGGTGATCATCAGACTAGGAATGAACCATATAGCAAAGAGTGGCACTGCAACAATGGCACAAAATCAAACCAGTTCTCAGACTGAAAAAACAGTCTGTCTGACCTCTTCATACAGATGTAACCATTTGCCTTTGTAAATTTTCTCTGCAGTTAGATACGTTTGCACAGCAGGATAAAGAAACACTAAAATATTAGTTTAAAACTATTTTTCATCAAAGTAAAATGAAAGACGAGTGAGATTTCCAGGTGCACTAATAGTCCTGACTTATATGGCTAAAGGAAACAAATGGCTGAATTTTAGGACAATTTTTGTCTTCTCTCTTCGTTTTCTCTCCATTTAATGTCAGTATTCTGACCCGTGCTCTACTGGCATTGATGTTAATTACTACTCAGTTGCTCATATTAAAAAGTATATTTGTTTCAATGTTAGCACTTGCATTCTCACGGCACTTACAGTCAGAGTGAAATCAAACCCCTTTTAATTACCACAATATATATATATGAATATAGATATAAAAATACATGTATTGTTATTTAATGTAAATACACACACAGTTACAGATATGCATACATTTAAAATATGTAGGTTGTTCTGAAAGTAATGCCTTCTATTTATTCTCATGGAAACTACAACAGATACAAAGAGCACAATAATGCTATTCAAGAGAGCAAATTCACAGCTACAAAACAGTATTTTTCACACTGTACTCACCATCATTAGCTATGCATTTGCACTCATAAAAATCTGTATGGCCATCTGGAATGTGGCTTGTCTTTCATGTTGCTGTCACCAAATAGACACCAGAATTAAAGACGAGGAGAAAGAAAGCAATTTCCTTGAATGAAAGTAGGTAGATAAAGCTCAGCTGAACTGTGGGAGTATAAACCATGTTAAGGAGACGTTACTATTAATATTTAACAGATCTTCAACTTTATCTTCAACTTTACATTGACAGTACTATGTTTCACTGTGTTATCTCACTGCCAAACCATTTAGAAACTAAAGACATTTCTGTAGGTTATTCTTTTAAATTCTTTGTATAACTGTAGAATTTTTGAAGAAGAGGGAATTGATGATCTAAGGTACACATTCTTTCATATTCAGCTGAAATAAAAAGAAAGTGCCATAAAAAAAAAAAAAAAAGACAATGAAGTCATAAAGCAGAAAATGAAACTGGTAAGTGTAAAAGCGTACACAAGGGGGAAAACCTTAAAAACCAAAAAATGATGAAAGAAAACTTCTCTCACAGAATAGTTAAATTTCAGGACTTTGGAGAAACAGGAGCCTATGAATGACCTTCAAAGCAATCCAGCCTATCACTTGGGATTTGTACAGGAAAGGAGAAGCACAGCTGCTTATCTTTATCATGTACACTTTTGGCTTGACACAAATTGGCCTCATTCTGTTATGCACTATCACCATCTCAAGCCTCACCTGTAATCACCTTCCTTTACAGCAAAGAAAAGTGATTGAAAGCAGCCTGCAACTTTTGGACAAAATGGGCAAACGGTTTCCTCAACAGTGTCTAAGAGAGAAAATGTCCTTCAGATTTCCTGAGCAGGTTCTAAAACCCAGACAGAAAGAAACTATTAAAGTAGCCATTGAAGAAATCTTGCAACACATCTTCTATATCTTTAGCAAAAATCTGACTCTAGCTGCCTGGGATGGGGCAGCTCTAGAACAATTCCAAAATGGACTCTATCAGCAAATTGAGCAATTGGAGGCATGCATAATCAAGAAACAGACTCAATATTTTTGGAGTAAAGAAGTCAACAAGCTGAAACTGAAAAAGTATTTCCAAAAGATAGACTCTTTTCTTAAAGAGAAACAACACAACCTGTGCTCCTGGGAGATCAGCCGTGCAGAAATGAGGAGATGTCTTCAATTGATTGATAAAGTCATAAGGAAGCTTTACAAGTAAGGTACAAAGATTCTGACCTGATATAATTTAGCTTTAAAATTAAATACTATGATCTATCTTGGAACAGTTCTTCTAGTTCACTTTGATCATATTTGAATAATAATATTGCTAATGATTTCTTTGTTGTTTTTTTTTTTTTAATGTAATATATTGTTCAGTGTTGGTAAACTTCTCTTTGGCAAGCACTATGTGCTCACTACCTGTAAAATAATTCATGTGAATTTTCATATGAGGTTACTCTATGGGAAGGAGTTTATATAAATGGTCCTGGTTTAAGTTGATGCTCTTTATTATTCTTTCAAGTTTTGTATGCTCTCTTTCAAGGATGTTTCCTTTTACAGATTTGATGCATTCTAACACTTGCTTTGTTCAAAGGGATAAAGTAATTCTAGAAGAATTTGTCTATGCAGAAAATTGCGTGCAATAACTACAGTTTCTGCATTAACTTGTCAGTTGCATGCTGCTACATTTAGTTAAATTATATTTCCCTCCTCTATCTGGGGAAATTTTTTTTTTTCTTTTTTTTTTTTTTTCCATCCTACCAACTTTCCAATTCACTTTAACTTCTTTCACAAGCTTATCTGAAGTAACTGCTCTACATAAAACTATCCGAAAGCCACATTAGCCAATGGCACATCCTATTTGTTCCTGGCTGCTGTAATCTCAGACTTGATTCCATTCCAGTTCACTTTCATTTGGTGCCATGCTTTCTTGTGGCATGAAATCTTCTGCCTCTTGCCATTTGTTCATAGACAGAATTCTGTCTATGACATTCTGACATTCTGTTCATTCACAGAAACATGCGGCTGTTAGTATTCCAGCAAAGTTCCCCCCTAGACCACATAGTTTTGACTAATAATAGCAATATAAACAACTTACTCAAAATAAACTACTTCTACTGGGTAAAAGTCCACTAATTTCTGTGAGGATAAGATAGGATTTTACGCTTGAGAAATTGTCCCTGGGTAACTCCATTCCAAATAATTGTGTTTTCTGTAGCTGCTTGCTGTATGTTAAAAAGAGCAAATACAGAGTTACATACCAGCTGGATTACCAAAAAATAAATAAAAGGTGACAAAAAAAAGCAGCTGTGTCCTGTGGCCAAAGCCGATCATCTCTGAGCACAGGCTTCTCCTCTTCTACATGAAGAGGTAGGGGAGAGATGGCAAAATAAGTCTTAAAAGAAGGAAATTTCAGTCCCAGAGGGCTGAAATTGCTGGGGGTTGCTTTTAGCATCTGGTCATGAGACATTTGAAAGCTTTCTGTGGTCTGTAGCCATTCAGAATAGTAGCATTCAAAGTGCGAATAATAAGAGCAGGTCTGGATAAAAATGAACTGGCAAGAACAATAGCAATGGTTGTCCAGATCTCAATTACAGTCTGTGACAGAGGTCTCTTTTGCAGGGTAGACATGCTCTCCTCTCTGCCAGTTACGGATGCAAGCTAAAGGAAATGATGACTGCTATAGGTATCAGGTCTGAAGCTGAGATAACAGAAGGAAAATCTGCTAACAACGCTACCGTGATCCGGCACAACCAGAAAGACAAAAGGGTGAGATCCCACCCAAAAAACTACAGCTGAAGATTTTTTTGTGCTTTGTAACTAACAGCACTTGGGGTAGTTCCACTGCCAGACTGTTGGAAATCTGATTTCCTGCTTGTTTGTTTTCTTGCACGAACTGCTTGTTTGTTTTTTGCACTTCTGCAAGCCTGTATAATAAAAGGACATTCAGCCTGTTTAGTTTTCTGGTTGTGACATTCTAGCAGACTTCTGCAGTGCAGTAAACTGATACTGAAACAGCCCCATTTTTACTGAAATATGGAAATGGAATGGAATATCTTCAACTGCCCTCTCATGAGGGATTGCCACACTTTCCTGCAGTAGGAAGATGTTAATTCATAGCCCACAGATTATTCAGAAATTCTCATCCCCAAAAGCTTCCTTTTTGGTTCACAATTATCCTTAATAATCACAAAGTAGATATATGTTTTGAAGTATTCCAGTCAACGGGGTATTTTACAGTGCAGAAAACAAGAGTGGGCAGTAGAGGGCAAAATGAGATTATAGACAAGTGTAAGAATTGCAGGTAAATGTGTGTATATTTTGGCAAGACAGCATTTCAGCTCTTGATCACCCAGCTGCCTATTAGTCAATAATCTGTTATTGGGTGTACAGAAGGGATTTTAAAGAAAAATGAACTATTGATGAAGAAAGGAAGAGGATCTCAGAGACAGTGGATATGAGCTTGCAAACCAGCATTTGATTTCAATTAATTTTCAGTCATCTGTGAGGTTACAGAAATTATTTGTAAAGAGACAGTATCTCGAAGACTCATGTAAGCATAGAGACTTTGGTACAGACACGGCTGTTGGACAAAAAAGAGGTAAAAAGCAAATGCCAAACAGTATTTACAATGTTTCTTTGGTTTTTCAAAGAAAGGTAGAGAGTCTATAAGGCAAAGAAAGAAAGGTAAAGAAAGAAATGTAAAGAGTCAGCAGATCCTTTCTTTCACTCACCATTATAGTATTTTGGAGCAAGCTGTATTTTATCACCATTGTGTTACCAGGTTAGCTGTATATGATGCCCTTGACCTGAAACCTTCCAATATTTTTTCCACTTAGAATTCCTCTGGAAATTAAGACATTTATAGTAAAGTACTGTTTTGAATATAAATCATTTTCAAATGGAAATGAATAAAACTGTGAACATGAAGACTGAAATCCAGGTAGAAAATTTAACACAGACAAACAAAATCTTTCCAAGCTGAGAGTGCTTATGAGTAAAAAAATGCCACACATTTTCACAAAAGATGTACACTAGTGCTTTGCTGCACAGATTCCGGTCCCACATTCTCAGTTGTGGCTGTTTTTCACGGCTAGTTTCAGAGCATGTTTTTTACATGTGCAATACTGCACTTTTTAGGAAATTTAATGAAAATGTATATGATTTAATCTATGCAAAGTCTATTTCCAGGAGTATATTTATGAGACTGGAATCAACTGCCTTGTGTATGACATGAAACATGAGAGTAGCTACAGCTGACCTTCAGAGTACTTATTCCAGACTTTACTGTGGCAGATTTTTTTCACAAGAAGTCACAGTCATATACAGCTGTCCAAAACAATTCTTCCACAGGTTTAGCATGTTCTGCAAACTGTGCCTTTACTTCATTTTTAAATTGAAGAGAGAGAGAGAAAGAGAGCAAAACCAAATGAACAGTGGGGGGGGGGGTGTGAGGGGGGTGGGGGGTGTAGGGGGGCGGGGGAGAAGTATAACAAAACCCATGTGAGTGACTTCCCAAACAATTATCCAGGATTAGCCCTTGCAGGTAGAGAGGACAGCTGTAAACCCCTCTAATCAGAGATGTGGACTGGAGAGAGGAGCAGGAGCTGCTCATGGGGAAAGTAACTTTCCTTTAGAAAATTTGTGCATTGCATAAAAGGTGAAAAAGTAAGAACTTGATACTTCCCAATATGGTGACTGTGGTTTTATATACAAAATAATCTAATATTATAAATGTAGGAAAGGTGAGTCATTTATACCAGTGTTTTCCATATTTATATCAAGAAATCTTGGTAAGGCACAGCATTTCTTTTCAACACAGAGTTCCCATAGGAGCAAACTCTGACAGGGAGAGCAAAGACAATGCCTCCTTAGCCTGCAGCCACTCTGGGGCTGAAGCCACCTCTACAAACTGGAGGGCAACTATGGTGCTGCAGTGGGACCCCTCCTTTCTGCGCCAACTTGCAGCTGAGCCTACCTTGTTTCCAAACAAATTTAGCTTCCTCATCAGTTGCATCCTGGGTGAATGCCTCTTCTCTCTGTATGATACTAAAGCCAAAACCCAGCACACATGAACCTCTGTGTCCTCTGTTTTAATTTCATTGAAGGAGTGCTAGTTTTGAAGCAATGGTACTTCATGAGTAGATGAGCACAGAGAAATGCATGTACTTCCTCATGTCTCCTAACAAGAGACAGCAGGGTGAATTGATTCTCCAGAACCAGCCTTCTTGCACTCAGACTCTTTCTGATTAACTTCAGTGATGAATAATTCAAAATTCTGAGCAAATAACAGCCTGAGACCCAATCCAAGTAACAGTCAAATTCCTCATCTGATTTTTGAAAATACGGCAGTATACAGAAAAGCCATTAATGTTTATCTCCGCAAAATAACTTTAGAACAGCATTTGCAAAGTCAAAACCCACACTAAGAAGAAGAAATAATAAGATTCCAAGCAGTATATCTGCCCCCTTCACACCAGTTACTACGATGTCTACTCACTTTAGCTTTTTCTGAATGCTGTATTCCCCAGGTTTCTTATCTTGGCAGGCCAGAGCCCTTACAGCTTCCTCTGGACTTAGCTGGAGGACTGTGAGTACAGCTAATTTTCCTAGAAAGGAAATATCTTGACAAACATATTTAAATAAATGAAAGTTTTTCTTCTACAATACCAAAACCAACAACAACAAAAACAACAACAACAAAAACCTCATAAACAAACCCCCCAAAAAGACAAACAAACAAAACCCACCCAACCCTGTTTTGCTTTGAATATTTATGAAAGTGCTGTTCTTTCATTAAGAAATTAATATGCTTTCTATTCAGATCTCCTCAACTTAGAGATGGATTCAGTTCTGGTCTTCACTTTTTGTGTTGAGCTCATGTTGGCTGTTGCAGATCTTTACTTGGGATTATAATTTTTAATAGTTAAAACTAAAAAATTTCTGCTGCTGAACTCATGCTGTTTGCCTTTGGGCAAGGTTCAAAGCCTGTCACAGCTATTGACTGTATTCAGAAAGGATTTGGTCACCAGTACATTTCCCATTCCTTCTGAGTTCCCCATAGCAGGGTAACAGTCTCCTGAAAGTGTTGAAAACTATTACACAGCTTCTTCTATTACACTTAGTAATAGCTAAAGCCAAAAAAAAGGGAATTTCCCTGAGCATTAATTCTTCCTGATGATTTGACGGGTCTGTTGGTCTCATCCCAGTAAAACTGGGGAGCAGTGAGCTGGAGCACAGAGACTCATGACTCACTGCAGGGCTTGGCAGGTCTTTGATACTCAGTTGATCCTTTCATTGCCTCCCTCTGCAAAACCCGTCTGCTGAAAAGTGACTGGTAGGGAGTCAGGAGGCCTGATGAGAGCCCTTGCAAAAGAATAGCGCTGAGTTACAGAAACGTGTTTTGCATGTTTCTCCTATGCTGAAAGCATAGTTGAAAGTCTTTTACTGATTACCTCCGTTTAGGATAGTAGCATATAGTCTGACAGATCAGTGAAAATAGTGAATACCCAAATCTATTCTTATCAAGCTGTAGGGCAGGTTTTGAGTGTCAAGGTTAATCTAGAGGGCAGATCACCTGCTCCCATGAAAGACTCCAAGGAAGGAACAAGTAAAGAGAGTAATGGTGTCATGTGTCCTCCAGGTAACTTTGGGAGATCTGGGTATGAGCTACCAGAAGGCTGTCTCTGGCCCCTCTTTTCCTTCCTTGTGCTCCACTCCAGCTGCAGGGCAGTGGTGAAGAAAAGTCATGACTTTTAGAAAAAGCCTGCTTTTTCTAAAATACCCATTGCCTACAGTAGAGAAGGACCATCCTGAAAGGAGGCAAACACAAAAGGTTGGTTACAGATGACAAAAGCCAAGCAGGTGGGGTGGGACTTTTTTCCTTGAAATGCCTCCTGCCGGTTTCCGCTGTTGGTGACTGGCACTGGTGCTGAGGGAGGGCATGAAGACTACATCTATCAGGAACTGCGGGTGCTCTTGTTTTTCGTAGGAGTACTAACTTGGCACTTATTCACAATGGATTTTGCAAATCATGAAGCTGGATGAGCCTTTGTTGCTTTTACACGTTGTCCTGGTATTTGAAAATTGCTTCTCTGCCAGCTGCTGGATCTTATTACAGTCATGATCTCAGCTGCTGACAGGGTTACTTAAACCAGTCGACTTCCCAGAGGCACGCAGCGCAGGAGCTGTGTTGCAAAAGCTTGCAAAATGCTCTGTTGAGGCAGAGCATTTCAATAAGTGTCTGTTTAACTTATTTTCTTAAACATTTGTTTAATTCTGATCTATTATTTTCTCCTAAGAAAGGAATACTTAGCCAAGAAAAAACGTAGAAGAGAGTACCACACCAGCAGGAGAGCTCTGCATGCCTGTGTGACCCTACCATGGAGGTACCACGGGGGAGACACAGCCAGGGAAAACAGAGAAAACAGAATCCCCCCAAGAGATATCAGCTCGTTGCCATGGAGGAAGGGATTTCTTCCCTCTGTGGGACATGACAGGATGGAGGTGGTTGCTCCACACTGCTTCCAGACAAGACGTGGGATAGCATGCCCCAGACTTCTTGGACTTTTGCACGAAATCCTACTATGTTATGTCCGCGGTGACTTTTTCACAGTACTAAATTTTAAACCTCCTGTGAGGTGGAATATGCTTCAACGTGAGTGCTAGTGGGAAAATATTGATTGCTGGAAGGCAGTTTATATATTATAATAATAATTGTTGATGATTTTCATCTAATTTCTATTGAGATTTCAGAAGACTTAAGGGCAGCAGGAATCTTGTACATACGCATTTCCCCTGTCAGTAGTGTCCATATTTCACAGGAGCATGAATTAATAGATACTTCTGGGCAAGAAATGGAAAATTATTTCCTCTGTCTGAAGTAAAGTGCCCTCTTTATGCTATGCTGCCAGCCTTCCCTGTTAGCGTTGTTGTAGCACTGATCATTTAACCAGAAGAGAAAAAAAAAAAGTTGCGTTTGAGTGATCACTCAAAACATTGCTCTGCCTTGGAAGACAAAGTTAGTGGGATTTACAGAGTAGCTTATTGGTGCAGGCAAGAAACCAAATTAGATTTATATCAAGTTAGACTTGGCTAGATGAAGTAGCTAGGCAAGGTTAGGTTAGGCTTGGGTAGGGTAGAGTAGGCTAAGTTAGGTTAAGATAGGCTGGGCTAGGCTGGTCCAGGTGAGAGTAGGGTGGGCTAGGCTGTGTGAGGAGCATGGCTGGCAGTGTGGAGACATTTGAGGTTAGAAACTCCCTTCTCGGAAGTGCAGTACTGTTCCTGCTTAGTGCTACAAAAGAGTGACGTTGTGGGTGGGGGAAGAGGAAAGAGGAGGGGTGATATCCCAGCAAACAGCTGCTGCAGCTGTGAAGAGAAAAAAGGAGGAAGATCAGGAGCAGTTGCAGCAGTCTGACCCCCGCAACAGGTAATGTCCCGTGTGCAGGGATGACCTAGGCTGCTCGTCAGGAAAAGGAAGGGGAAACAAAGCAGTGTGGGATGTGCCTGTGAGAGAAAAGCACGTCTTTCTGCAGGGTCTCAGCAGCTCTCCTTCCTGAGCTGCAGCACTTGCAGCTTCCCTCAGGGTGGGAGGGGGAAGGGGCAGAAGTTCAGACCAGGGTGACTTAGAAGGAAACCGTGTCAGTGAAGGGGCTTTTCTAGCAGACCTTTTCTAGAGAATTAAATAAATCTAAAGTAACACTGCTGCCTGGTTTCAGGGCAAGGGCTGCTTTGTCATGTGCAATGAGCCAGTCTGGGCTCAGGGAAGGCAGCTGGGAATGCCGTTGCTGCCGTGGCGGGGAAGCACCCGGCCCACATAGGCCCTGGCTGGGAAGGGTGGACCCCTGGGGGAGGCCTCATTTGGCACAGCCACTGAACAAGGTGCAGGCTGACCCTCTGCCCAGCCACGCTGACGTGGTTCTGCTGCTGGATGGCAGGGAGGAAAAGAAGCTTCAGAACATCTTGCCTGTATAAGATCAGAATGGCCCTGTGTTTCATCTAAGGGTTCTAGGTTTCCAGCTCAGAGCCAGAGAGAGTTAAGGTGAGCACTGCCACTATGCAAGACAGTGTTGGTTGCTAGCATTTCAGTGTATGTGTTATAAAATCAGCCACAGTAGGTAATGTGGAATTGAAAACCCAAACAACAGACGGCATATTGACCTTCTGTATCTCTTTACTGCAAGTCCCATGTCTTTTTCTTTCACCTGTTATCGGAGCACTGTGATGTGCAATGCTTTCAGTCTGAGAAACATTAAAAGCACTCCGGAAGCACTGAAGTGCACCACACTACAGACAACAGAGGCAGCAGAAACTCCATTTCTCAAACCAGGCACTGAGGAGGCAGAATGAGATTGGCAAGATCAGTCAGTGTGCCTAAACTGAACTGCTGTCCACAGGAAGTTGCTGGACTTGCTGGTCTATGCTTTTCCTGCTAGGGTGCTGCAGCCACAGGCTCTGTGAGGTGAATGTGGAGTGTTGCCTGCTGTGAGTTGAGCAGAGAAGGGAATCTAATTAAAGCCCATCTCGTCTGCCAGTGTCCAGTCAAACAGAAGAATGTCGATGAACTTTCTCTTGTGACACAAAACTGACAGAACAGGGAGATGGGTTAACTTCAATCTGCTCCTGACTACCTAGGAGAAGGGTCTGGCCTTAACGCCCTGGAAATGAGGAAGATTATAGGGAACAACTGCATTTCCATTTCCTGTGATTGCACTGATACCACCTTTTATACTTTGCAGATTTATTTGCACCTGCTGAAATAATCTCTTTGGTCTTGGTACCTTTTGTGTAAGTATTAACACAGTGGGATGAAACCCCATTTTGAGATCAGGAGCACTCCTTCACTCAAAGAACACCAACACATGAGAGATCGGTCTTCCAGGTAACAAAATTCCACAGTGCCTGCCCGCACATCTCTATGCTTCATGGGCAATAATGGGGCTCTCTATAACAACAGCATGTACATATAAAAGATCATGAGTTTAACATAGAATGGGTGCCATAACGACTAAATGCTAGCATGAAGCTGCAGTTATAAACACCTTGGTTACACTCTGCTTAGCAAAGATTAGGCTGTTTAAGAATTGCTAATACAATAACATCTAGCCAGTGGATGGAGGAAGAATTCAGAAAGTAAAAGCCACTGAAAGACATGTTCTGAGGAAAAGAGATAGATTTAGCAGATGTGATAAGCTCTTCTCCAGAAGAGAGAGACCGTGCACTCAGTGCAAAGCTCACATGGCAGTATGGGGCCAAACAGAGTGGCGGAGGAACTGTCTGGAAAGCCTTAGGATTTTTATGATGATTCCTATAACTTTCCTACATTACAGGCTGCAGTAATAAGGCAATAAATCCCAACAATATTTTGTTTATCTTTTTGCCATGTACAGTGTCCCACTTGTTTGTGTTTTTTTTGGTTGGGTGGTTGTTTCTTTTTTACCATAAGAAGAAAGAAATGTGCCATCCAGCAAGAAAGCAGGTGGAATTTTAGGTCATTTGGTCTTACTGAATTTCAGTCAAATTCAGCTGTATCATAGTTTTCCCAAAATAAAAGTTTACGGATTGTCTCTTGTCTTGTCTTCAAGTATCCTACTTTGATAGTATCAATGTGCACTGATGTATCTTTGGAGGCAAACTGTGCCAACAAATCCTTTTGTGCTTGTAGAAGTAATTACTGGAATAATAGCCATCCTGTGTATCAGGAAGAGAAGAAGAAAGGCATTTACTATGATAACCGTAGGATATACTTCGATTAAAAATCTAAGTCAGATTACCTAAGTCAGTTTGCAAAAAAACATCAACAACAAACCACCAACCAAACAGCACAACCATCCATATTCTTATTATTTATTGTGATTGCTATTTATTATCTTGCTAACTTATTATTGTAGTAACCTTACTACAATGTTGGGAATGAATTATATTCATTTATAATGTTCATATATTCCAAAGCCCAGAAATTCACTTTGCTTATGTGTAGACATAAAGGAAAAAAGGTTTGGTGGCAGACATTTCACGATAACACAAACACATGGGAACAAAGGGCAAGAGATCTTAGTAATTACTGGGACAGAGAATCAATTAGTTAGATGAACTCTTATAAAAAAATTAATACATTCATTTTCAAAAAAGATAGCCCTTTTTGTAGCTGGAGGACAGACAATCATCCTCTACAGAATAAGTGATAAGAAAATGTATTTATGGAAATTGAAATTAAATATCTCCAGAACCTATAGCATTCTGCAATCAGATTATTTGGAGTAGGTGATCTTTCAAGATCCCTTCCAACCCCTGACGTTCCGTGATTCTACGATTATTTATTAAAATCAGAATAGCTATAAAAATCTGTTGTCTTCAACAGATGATTCAATTTATTAAATGTAGCTTGAAAGTGTGCAGAATGACACAGCTGAGAATTTGCTCTATCAAATAGCGTTATTGTGCTCTTTGCATCTGTTGTAATTTCCATGGAATTCAGTGGAAGGCATTATTTTTGGAGTTGTATTTAAATAATACAGTTTGCTTTAACATTTTCACCTCCACAGCTTTATTGTGAAGACCTACCTCTTTGTGTATGATCTGATGCAATTCTGTGGGCATTCCTGGATATTTACAAATATGATCATCAGGTACATGTCGTTTGGAAGAGGTAGGTTTCGTTCTGTGTTTCCCTTAAACATTTTAGGAGGCCGTCGTGTAGAGAAACTTAACAAAATGTAGACATACATAGCTCTGTCCAATACCATGGGTTGTAATTTTAATTAAGAAAAACATTGCTTCTTTTCATTAAAAAGGATGAACAATTTACTTGTACACTGCAGCAAAAATTGAGCTTTTTAATATTCAGTACTGTGCCAGCAACATTTGATTTAGATGCAGACCTACATGGGAGTACGTCAAGTCATTATGGTATCAGTCCTATTGAAGCCACTGGGAGGGAAGATGTTTGTAATTACTGCACACAACTTTGCATCTCCCAAAACTTCACAGCATATTTCTCTTTCAGTTTCAGTTGTCTGAAGTTAATGCACAAAAATAGAAAACAAATGACTGGAAATTCAAAATAGTTTAGAGGTGGCAGTTGTGGATACATAACATACATATTTTGTGGTTGAGCTGATTTAGGAGGTACCATGGGTACAGATACAGGCAGGAACTTCAGCATCTCCTCATATCTTATGCTTCTTCATGTTTGAAAATATCCTAAAGGGATATCTGTAAACCAACATATCCTGTGCAGTGTCTGCCAGTGCATCAAATATAGACACTCCCATTCTTTTCTCTGCTTCCTGCCTCTGTGTGAGATCTGCCTGAGGGTAGGGAGGCCCTTCAGAGGAATCTGGATAGGCTGGATCACTGGGCTAGGACAAATGGGATGAGGTTCAACAAGGCCACGTGCGGGGTTCTGCACTTTGGCCACAACAACCCCATGCATGTTACAGTCTTGGGGCTGAGTGGCTGGATGACTGTGAAGAGGAAAGGGACCTGGGGGTGTTGGTTGATGCTCGGCTGAACATGAGCCCACAGTGTGCCCAGGTGGCCAAGAGGGCCAACGGCATCCTGGCCTGCATTAGAAATTGTGTGGCCAGCAGCAGCAGGGAGGTGATCATCCACCTCTACTCAGCACTGGTGAGGCCGCACCTCGAGTACTGTGTTCAGTTTTGGGCTCCTCACTACAAGAAAGACACTGAGGCCCTGGAACGTGTTCAAAGGAGGGCAACAAAGCTGGTGAGGGGTCTGGAGCACAAATCTTATGAGGAGCGACTGAGGGAGCTGGGATTGTTCAGTGTGGAGAAGAGGAGGCTCAGGGGAGACCTCATTGCACTCTACAACTTCCTGAAGGGAGGTTGTGATGAGGAGGGGTTTGGCCTCTTCTCCCAGGCAACAAACAGGACCTGAGGAAATGACCACAATTTGTACCAGAGGAGGTTTATGTTAGACATGAGGAAGAACTTTTTCTCTCAGAGAGTGGTCAGGCACTGGAATGGCTGCCCAGGGAGGCGGTGGAGTCGCCGTCCCTGGCAGTGTTCAAGAGGCGTCTGGATGAGGAGCTACAAGATATGGTGTAGTGCTTGTGGTAGCATTGGTGATGGGAGGACGGTTGGACTGGATGATCTTGTAGATCCTTTCCAACCTTGTGATTCTGTGATTCTATAATCTGCAGACACAGCAGCCTGCCTTTTTCCCTTCCTAAATCTCTGCTTCTGCTACCTGAAATTCTGGCACCATATGAATTCTATTTCTTGTCATTTCCAGGTGCGACAGGCAGAATCAAACTCACCAGTTGGTCTGGACTTTTGCTTTGTAACCAATTCCAATTTTCTTCTTTATTTTTCCTGTAGATTCATTGGCCGACACTTTTTACTCCATAGGTCTTGTGATGCGCCTTTGTCAGTTGTTGTCTATACTGGAGATCCTACACATCCTCATTGGCATTGATAAAAGCCGTCTCTTCCCCAGGTTTTTGCAGGTATGTCCTTAGCTGTATTCTACAACTTATGTAATTCTGAACTAGCCATGCTACTCTGAAAGGTCTGGATGCCTACCTGTGCGATCTATTGTGGTTTAGCAGGGGGGTTGAGCATTATGATATCTTGAGGTCCCTTCCAGCCCCTGTAATTCTGTGGTTTGCTGGTGTTTTTTATACTGTGGTCTTGCTTTCTGTTGGGAGTTCAACTAGGTTTTGGAAATTTTTTTTTTAATGCATCAGAAAAAGTAAAACTGTTGACTTGAATTTACCTTCAAACCTTTCTAATCTTTAACATTTGAATAATGGTGAAACTAGTGTAGCTCTCTGCAGTCAGAAGGTAGAAGACTAAGAGTAAGTTAGTTGTGTTTTTAGTTTTCTAAATAGTCCATTTTTGCCAAGTGACATATTACAAGGGTGAAGATGTTCCTCTTTTAAAATCTCCATTAGAGATGGACTGACTAGTAGAGATCTCTGTTCTTCATGCCGCTCATGAGGTATGGTATCAAATTTGCCAAAAACAAGTAACTGCTTTTTCTCCCTGCTTAAATCCATACATTTGTACACTAATCAGGATTTTTATTTTATTTTATTTTATTTTTTGAAAAGCACCCAATCTCATATATATATAATCCTTTAACAAATCTTATGTCATTTCTTGGAGACAAGAGCAGTCCAGTAAGCCTGCCTGGCATTAGAGTGAGGTCTTCCTTTGGAGAGTTTACACACTCCCCAACCCTGACATGGTCTGTTCTTTTCACACCCATCCCTACGGAAGCAGAGATCAAGGAAGCCTGCACACACACTTCTGTGAACCAGCACAGAAGACAGCAGATGTGAACTGTAAGCAAGAAAACAGTGATCTTTCTTGTGTACTGCAATTAGTGCAGTATTATCCAGGGCAGCATTAACAGGGTGAGTCAGAGAAGGGTTTGGCACTGTGACTCTCAGCATTTGCCCTGTGGTAAAGATAGATGTGGATCTTTACTTGGCTGTTTCCCCATCAAAAAAAAACTGTCTTATCTTGATGTTAGCATCACTTTCATGCTATCCAGATAAGGTGCACAGACTTCTGAATACAGGCTCTGTTTTCATTTGTGTTGGTCTGTTTTGCTGTGACGGTACAGCTTAAGCATCTGTGTGCTTACATTAATCCTTTGTGCTTTGCCATGCCTTCCTCTGCATCTTGGGAAGAGGACATATTTTCCATAATGCACTGGAAAAAAACGGTAGAGAGGCTTATCCTACCACAGCCTGCTGGGCTACTGCCAATAGTGCACTGTAAGGCTGCAGTAATTTGGTAGTGGTTGTGGCAGTTCTTTTTTTCCACTGCTTGTTCTGACTGTAAGTAAACAACATCCTTAGATGCATCCCTGGGGGTGCATGTTTATGCACATCCACAGTTAAGTTAGTCTCAGAGATGAGAACAGGTGGTAATGGCAGTGCTGTGGGAGCACATGGACGGAGGTGAATCACCTTCAATAAAACCAGCTGCAAATGCACCCCTGTGACAGCTGATTTTTCTGCTGACTCTATTGCAGAAAGAAGCTTTTAGTGGAGTTTGAATGAAGAATTTGCAGGGTACACGTCGAGATACACATTACAGACAGTGCAAAAGCAAGCTCAGGTGTTTTCTGGAAAACCAATTTGGGACAGCCTCATTGAGGGACAGTTTCAGACTGTCAGAATTGTGAGAAGAATTAGGTAGGTCAAGGCCAAGCCACACTGCAACAGAAGGACAGTTCTCATGTTATGGGTGCTCTTGGGAAAGAGAAGTGGAGGGAGGGGCACAAAGCTGGTGCAAATGAATGTCCCTCATGGCATTTGCAGACTGGGTGACTGAGAAGAGGCCAGGAGACAGGGTATCACGTGTCTTGCAGTTGCCAAAGCAGTGAAATTTAATATTCTTCTGTTCAGCGAGTAAAAACAGATGGCACTGACACTTCAGCAAGAGATGTAGGGAAAGACTGCTGTTTCTCAGGTGCTAATGATACTGCATAGTCACTACTGTTATTAGTAAATGGAAGTGAATGTGCAGTCTGCTCCTGCGCAAGCCTCAGCTAGCCTGATCTGTTCTGTTTCACTAACTTATTTAAATGCCCAGGCTGCCTTGTGGAAATTTACCCTCTTCTACAGCACTCACTGTATCCTGTGAGAGACCAGTGCTGGGACAGGAAGGAAACTCCAGTTTAACACAAAGATCAAGAAGGAATTAAAAATGAAACCGTTTTACTTATGCTTTGTGATGTGTTAGCACATACTTCCCTTTTCTGAACATGAAAACATTGGACTTCTGGTTTTGCTACTTTTTTTTTTTTTTTTAAGGGAGTAGCGACAGAGAAGAATGTATTTTCATTTGTGCAAGAGACAGATGATCTATGCAAGTGAACTGCATCTTAGCAGTTTGTATATGTCCGTAAACCTAGGTATATACATTCATGAATGCGTGCACACGTGTATTTACACAATTCCAGATATGTGTGCCTAGGCTCACACCGAGTGACATTTCCTGGAACTGCCTCTTTCTCAGGTAGCACTGTGTCCTTCTCCTTGCTTCAGTTCTCACAGAGAAAGATATGTTGAACTTTTCATTACTGTGATACAGCTTTTGTTTCCAGGTGACACACTTCCTTGTGGCAATTCCTTGAAGTATCTTTCACGCTAACAGAATTGCAGAATTCTCTCTCCACAGCGCAGTCTGATTTTAGGGTCTGTAACAAACTGCCCCCAGGACCAGCACTGTCCTCCGTTACCATTCTTCACCAAGATCCTTTTAACTCAGTTTCTGTTCTGTTTATTCTCTGCTGCCCACAATCCCATTCAATATTCCACTTCTTCTACTTTAAAAAAAATAACCCACACTTATTTTTAAATTATTATATATTGAGCTGTAATATTGCTACAGTACATTTTAAGCTGGAGCACTGCCTGTTCGATCTATTTTATATCTTTTCATTTGTAAAGGAATACCTTTTGGATCATCTAAGGGTCAGCCATTAGGAAAATGGTGTTATGACATAAATGTTATGGCAACAATCGATATAAATGATGAGGTAAAAGCCATTTCTTCTATCTAGGAATAAGAAAGGAAAAAAACCAATTTAACTTTTCTTCCTAATTTTTGGAAATCTCCCATGAGAGAGATCCTTCAAGATTCAGATCTCCAAGCTATGAAAAGCAGAGCTGGGAATGTGACATTACAGCTGTCTAGCATACTGTTTTGCTAAAACAGCATAGAAATGAGAGTTATTGAACATGCTAGCCTGAGTTCACAGTTCTTTTTTTTCCTTTCAGATCACTGAGAGAATAATTGTGTTGTTTGTCGTGATCAACAGTCAGGAAGAAGTTCAAGGGAAATACATTGTGTGTGTTTTATTTTTCCTTTGGAATTTATTAGATGTGGTCAGGTAAGAAGTCAGTGGTGAAACTGTGAAGGGAGAGTGGTTTGTTCTTCTTACTATATTGAAATTGACAGAAAAACGTTTTTTTCAATTTTAAATAAAAGCTTAGACTTGATAAGCTGCTTATTAATTTTCATAATAATTGGCATATCTGGGAGACAGAGTAATTTACAGAAGAAAATCGCTGCATTAACATTTCTGGTTCAAAGGATTGGACTTTATTAACAAAAAGAATGAAGAAAATCCTAGCAATGTACAGAGGAGTGGCAGTTTCCCAGTGTGATTTACAATCCCATTGTTTTAGTATTTAAAAGCACAGCTATTTGTTTTAATATGTCACGTTGATCCAAAGACAGTTGGCACAGTAAGGCAGCACCTGCAGAACTTATTCTTGAGATTGAAAAGTTATTCTGCATTTAATTGCACTGTGCTTTATATGGAAAGCCAAGGAGCTCCTGCTGCAGAGAGCAAGAATTTTGGTGTAGTTACACACACAGGAAGAACTCAGAAGAGACAAAAAGGACACAACACAGTTTAGGATTTATATCTCAGAAGATCTGTGTGGTGACCGTGGTGGAATATAACAGTGCAAATTCCATCTTGCTGATTTTTGCTTTGATATCTGCAGTCAGTAACATTTTTCAAATGTTACTTAAGCCTCTGTGAGCCTCAGTTTGTAGACTTACAGCAAGGAGAGCAGATGGAGTCAAGCGTTCAAACAAGGCAAAGCCCTCATGATAACCTCCCAACAGGAGCTGATTTCTTTACGGGTTACACACTGCCTACCCATCTAAAATAGTCCTCTGCTATTTTGAATACACTGTTTTGAGGACTGACTGGGGAGTACGTATTTTAGCAACAGAACAAATGCTTATTTCAAGAGACCTGGAAAAGGAAACTGGCTGGTAGGATTGATAAGAAAGTCTGAAGCTGAATTAAAATCTGTTTGTACCACACGCGTTAATAAACCACTTGTTGTCTTGTTTGGATCATCACTCCATTTATTTTTGAATTTAGTAAAGCTGACAGAGTAGAACTTAATTTCAAATGAAAACATTCTGCACAGCCAGGGAGAGGTCAAAAGTGTAAGTAATATTGGCTATAGAGTCCTGTTGATGCATGACAGTTCTGTAAATACATGATGATTTTACATTATTATTGACAAACAGAATCCAACTTCATGTCAGTAACAGTGGCTCTTTAATCGGTAGGTAGGATGTAGTGGTTGGAAGCAGCAAGTGTACAATTAAAACGTGAAGGCATAAAGTAACTCCTGCTGACTCAGACATCTTAACTGGTTTACTTTACAGCACCTGTGCTGTGGTCTAGCAATTCAGAGGAGCATTAGACATTATTCCATCCCACAGCATATGAGTCTCGAAGTATTACCAAACACTAGCACATAGTTCCTTAGGAACATAAATCCCTGTGCATTAGGGCTAGTGATACACTGATGGCAAATACTGCAAAGTTTTCCATGTCTGAGCTTTCTTGCTTATGTCATAGACAGTCCAGAGAGGTATATAGAGAGGGAGTTGCTGTCTCCTTTCTCCACTGGATTGAGGTTAAGCCTTAGAAACACTAATTTTAAAAAGAGAGAAGTTGTAGAGGGTAAGCTTGAGAGAAACTGATACATTTCTAGCCTTCCAGTCTCCTACAGTCCAGGAATTATACAAAATTAGTTTAGTTAATTAGTAGAATAAGTATGAGGTTTGTTTAATGCTGGCTTTATCCGTCAGAAACAGTTCTGGCTTACAGTGGTTTACCTTTTTTAGATATCTCTAGCATTACCACAGGGCAAAGAGCCTTTCAGATGGCCAGAAATATGAATGGACAAGCTTCTGCACTGTCCAGAAAGCCATTTGTTAGTTGTAGGTCACAGAAACTTGCTATCTTTAGCTCACTTTTGGACACTGAGGTCCTAGGCGTTCAGGTCTCCTCGTGGGAGGCATCAGCATCAGCAGCCACACTAAGAACAAAATGCTGCAGTAGACTGGAGTGCTACTCCTTTTTTTTTTTTGGTACCAATGACCCCTTCTGAGGCCAGAGGAGGGACAGCCATACTACAGAAGAGTGAATAGCTGTGTGTGCCTGGCTGTTCAGTCTCTAGCAGTGCTGTAACTATTCTAGTGGACATACATAAGCATTTTCTTAACCAACCAGCAGTCATGCTGCACCTGCCCCTCCCTTGTAATGTGCCCATCTGAAATCTGCTGTCTGATGCACTGAGTTGGAATCATGTGCACTTTGGGCTGGAGAGCTGTCTTGCTGTCTGCCTGCTCCAGGTTAGCACTGCAAATAACACTTGTGAAAACTGTGAACTATCCATTTTTCAACCTGAATGAGAGTCTGAACAAAATTTCTAAAGTTATGCTCTGGAAGATTCTCAGATGCTTCTACACTCTTCTGCAACTCCCTCAGATTTTTCAGTAATGCTTCTTTAAAGACACGCTTATTAATCTGAGATCACCTCCTCTTCCTCTTGCTGTAGGTACACTTACAACATGTTGGCAAGGATGGACATACACTACTTACCACTGACATGGCTGAACTTCTCACTGTGCATCCTGCTCTACCCGCTTTCAGTTCTGGCTAAAGGTAGGCAGATGGGATGGGGGACCAACCACAGATTCATTTATCTTCTCCAATAAAATTTAATCTGTTCAGTTGTCATTTGTGTTTCTAGGACATTTCTATGTTGCCAAAGCAGACATAAATGTTTCTGTACAGGCTAGTTAACCTTTGTGTCACTTGTCTTTTCTGCGACTTCTTTCTTTTTAGGAGTTCTCTGTTTTTAAGAGTATGGTAAAACACACAGATTCCAGACTGGCTGCATTAGCCTAAAAATAACAGTGCTGCTTTTTTCCCCACTGAGGCTGACACTGTCAGCTTAGCCATGCTTAGCCACTTATCACGCTTGCATTGGGAAATGTGCCCACCGAGATCATATGGCCAGCAGCACAACTGCAGCAGTGGCAGAATTTTTTATGAATAGTAAAATCTCCTAATTCTTGTGTTTATAGAAAGCAATACCTCAGACCTACAAAACTGAACTCGTGGAGAAAATAATGTGTACCTGTGCATATAAATGACATGGCAAATTCAGCATACAGCGTGGCTATCTGTGCCCTATAAATCTTTTTTACAATGATCTTCTACTTCCTTTGACCAAAGGCTTACCATGTTATTTTGCAGCATTTACGATCTGTGTATCACTGCCTTATTTTGAATCCTTTGGCACATACTCCATCAAGCTGCCATTTCCATTTGCCTTCTCAGTCTACTTCCCCTATGTTCTGAAAATGTACCTGCTGGTGCTGTTTACAGGTAAGTATCTCATCCTTCAGAATGCCAGGTCTCAACACAACTGTAGTGCCCTTGACAACTAAAAATTGCAATCAGATCAGCGTAGCTCCTTTCACAAACTGTAACTTTCTTTGCAGTACCTCGTGGGCAGTACTGCAGGATGGCTCAAGCGCAGCTGATTTGAATTCAGATGTTTTTCATACACAAATAATTGATTTTGCAAGAAATGTGTGTGTGTTGGAGAGATAATATATATATATACTTAATACATATATAAAGTTCTTAAATTATCTTGGCCTTATACAGACTTTGGAAGTTTTCTTGTTAATTAGTTCCTATTTGGCCATACTCTGTGCTATGCTTCCTCACTCATTACTCTCAGTTGGTGTGAATACTCACATTTATATTAAGACTTGTGTGGCCTATTTATTCATCAGAGGGATTTAAAAAAAGCCAAAAATTGCATATAATCTGAGCTTTTTCTCCTTCACAACAATATGCTGTTGTAAAAATGTGGACTACAACTAACCTTGCGGCTAAGCCTTTGTTCTGTTATTGGCTTTAAGGCTAATTGGAAGAATCTCATCATTGTAATGTAGCATTCAGTTGTTATGTTCATGAAAGGGACCGTTCAGAGTTGCCATACAAAGGCTTGTATTATTTCTCCTACGTGAACTGAGGGTGCTTTGGACTACCTTCCCTTGTTCTTACACCATTTTGTGTTTTAATTCAGGTATGTGCTTTATCATCCGGAACCTCTTCTCAGAAAGGAAGGCTCACTTAGAGACAGGCAACTCCAAAAAGAAAAGAAACTAAGCTGATACTTCGTTTTGAAATATGAAATTTATTCCTGGAGGGCTAGTGCGTGTCATAGGCAGAGAAGAAGAGACAAAGATTTTCCATGCATAACTCCTGTTTGCGTGCACGTTATCCAGCTGTGTTGAATCTTCAGAAAAGAAACATCTCTAGTGCTCCTCAAAAATGGACCAGCTTGGAGTAACTTGTTACTTTTGGAAGTTTTGACGTCAAATATCAGGATTTTTAAAAATGAGTATTTTTCTAATAAAAGAGGACTCAGGACTCACTCAGAAAAAAAAATGTAGAAGAGTGCCTTCACCACAGTTACACTAACAGCCCTTATTTTGGTGTTTATTCTTGCCTTATCATCATCAGGTATTCTGTAACAACACCACCACTTCATGTATTATATTAAACAAACATGTACGTGCCTCCTATACATAGATTGGCTATAATTTCTCAAAGAGCTGAAGCTGGAAGCTTTGCATCCTATGAGATTCATGTGCTGACTGCCTCAGACATTCACAAAAGACCCCTGACCTTCTGGCCCATTCTGCTAAGGAGATTCCAGCAAAGTAAACCGTGAGGGCAAATGATCAGGTACCCGGGTACTACATATCACTGTGCTGGGAGAACCTTTATCACTGATGTGATTTTTCTTCCATGCAGAACAGCAAACGCATTAGAAGTGTGACTTGATAGTGTGAAGGTAACGACCATCAAAAAACCTCGTGCAAAGTTCTACCTGTTTCACTTCAGTCCACTGCCTCTTTTACTTCTATTGGACTACTTGTAAGGAAGCAACCAGAGCACAGTCTTTTGTATTTGGGAGTCACAAACATATAGCAGCCCAGGAAACCCTGTAAAAAGGAGAAAACAGTCTGTACTTGCTGCAGAAATAACTGCACAGGGATGTTTCTTATGTTTCATCCATATTGCCTATCACCTGCATTTTACTTCATGGAGCTGAGGGAGAAAACTGAGGCTTTTTTTTTTTTTTTTTTGAGCTTGAGCGAAAATTGGGGAAACGATGGAAGAGTTAAAGGTGAAATTAACACTATTGCATTACAAAGAGGCTGTTAGTACAGCTTTCTAAACCATGCCTCTTTGAGGATGTTCAATCTGTTTTAAGTAGCAGACAAGTGAGACTGGTCTTGACCTACTGTAATTTTTATTCAGTATACGTGGCAGACAGTGCCTGCAGACTGTTGCGACCACTGGGATATATGCAAACCTAAGCAATGGGATCCTACATGCAGTAGTTTAATGGGGAGCCTGGGTATTTTGAAAGCAGTGCAAACAAGAGTTAGTAATTTGGATGTTGTTACAGACACAGAGGTACTTTCACATTGGACTTCTGCCTGACCCAAACCACTCCAAATGCAGACAGTCTGCATAAAGAAAAAGATAATCAGCTGAAAACCGGTGGCAACTTCAAAGGACAGAGCTGAAACAGGAACACTTCACAACTGCATGACACTGTAATATGCCAAGTGAAACACAGACATTTCCCCTCGTGGTGATTCAATCGAATACTTTTGAGCTAAAACCAGAGTTAATAGCACAGGAAGGATGTGGAGCTGTTGGAGTGGGTCCAGAGGAGGGCCGTGAAGGCGGTCAGACAGTGGAAGAACTTCTCTTATGAAGAGAGGCTGAGGGAGCTGGGCTTTTTCAGCCTGGAGAATAGGCTCTGGGGAGACGTCATTGCAGCCTTCCAGTACCTTGGGGAGCTTATAAGCAAGAGGAGACAGGCTCTTTACATAGTCTGATAGGGATAGGACAAGGGAGACTGGCTTTCAAGTAGAGGGGAATAGATTTGTGTTAGTTAGAATGAAATTCTTAGAATACTCAGAGGGTGGTGAGGCACTGGCACAGCTGCCCAGAGAAGCTGTGGGTTCTTCATCCCTGGGGGTGCTTCAAGGCAAAACAGGATGGGGCAGCCCGGGCTGGTGGGACACAGCCCTGCTCACAACAGGAGGCTGGAACTGGAGAATCTTCAAGACCCCCTCCAACTATTCAGTGACCCTGTCTTATATTGGGTTTATGCTGCACAAAGGAAGGTACGTGGTTGGCTTCTGTGAGAGGAGGCCCACAGCTGTGACGTGGCCAGGGGGCTGGTGTGAGACGACTCCAGAACAGCTACCACAGGACACCAGTGAACCTATGAACACTGTGAGTAGTGCTTCTGCGGAAACGTTATCTGAGAAAATGTTGGAAACACTGCACACTAGCTGTGAGGGAGAGGAGCAAAAATGTGTGAGAAGCA
Source organism: Tympanuchus pallidicinctus (assembly GCF_026119805.1). Lineage (NCBI taxonomy): Eukaryota > Metazoa > Chordata > Aves > Galliformes > Phasianidae > Tympanuchus > Tympanuchus pallidicinctus. The sequence continues at coordinate 40,197,252 of NW_026294758.1, forward strand.
GCCAAGGACAGTGCAGCAGGAGGTGCTCCAGGCACACAGCAGAGCTCCAAGTGCAGCAATGAAGGACGGCAGCTGTGGATGTGGACTCACTGAAGAAGCCATGGAAATGCTGGAGCAGCCTTTTCCAGATGGCCTCTACTCCACAGTGAAGACATATGCTGGACCAGCTCTTGAAATACTACAGTCCATGAGCAGGGCCTGCACCAGTGCAGATGCTGAAGGAGGGATCCCACACGAGGGCAGGGTGCAGTATGAGAAGAAAGCAGCAGAAAAGACAAAGCGTTATCACAATGCCTGTTTTCCCATCCCCCTTGACAGGAATTAAGAATTGAAGTTGAGCATGTAGGAGGGAATGTTTTTGTATTTGTTTATAACCACACCATGCTTATTTGGCAATAAACTGATCCTCCCCTGACTCAAGTTTGTTTTGCTCATGATGGTAAATGGTGAATTTCCCTGCCTTCAACTCAGCCCACCTCTGAGATTTTCTTCCTGTTCTGGTTAGGAGGCTGGGTAAGCATCCAGCAACCAGCCTGCTCAAACCCAGCAAAGATATTCATGTTTGCTTGTTTTAATATAAAAATACATATTCTGCTTCCATTGCACTGATTCTAATAGCTGGCTAAAAGGCTGGAATTTAGAACAATTCTTTGAAATCACTGTGAGAAGGAACTCCAGCATTTGAAGTTACTTACAGGAAACTTCCTCCATTCCTGGTACACAGGTAAGTTGGGGCAGACAAGAGGGGGATTTAGGGAAGAAAGCCCTCGATGTATGATCACAGTAGGACACTGTAACTTCAACTCCACCTTATGTAATTTCTGGGAAGGTCAGGACTGGGCAGGCAAAAAAAAAAAGTGCCTCAAATATTGCCTGGCTTCTTTTCACCTCCGGGAAAGAAAACCCTTGAACAAAACAAGCACTTTTCTTACATAACTATATGAAGACAACAAAGAGCCATCTCTATGCACAGGGGTGAAAGAATGTCGCCACAAAGCGATACATAAACATTCACTTCAGGAACAGAAGCATATCTACATTTGTCTTACATTTAAAAAAAAATCTGTCTTTATACCACTTACTGTGAGACTAAATTCATAAATATATATATGAAATGTGAAAATGGATTTGTATGTAAAAATTGAAGAAACATTTTAAGTTTTGTAAGCCACTGTTCAATGCTCTTTTTGCTTGCCTATAGAACAGCTGTGCTGGAATCACAAGAACTCAACCTACTGGCTGCTCCAGCTCCAGCTCCCTTTGCTGCCTCATCACACATCTGAACCTCAGCAGCAATTAACTTGTCTGCCTCAGTCCTTGAAAGTCACTGTCTCCAGAGGAGCATTCTATTTTGAAAGAGATCACCTAGTAATAAAAATAATACTCGTTTCTTCAGCACCACCACACAACTGGAGTAACAGTCTGTCTCCATCACAGGCTATGCATATGTTACCAGGAAAAGCAGCCCAACAGAAATGGAACACCACATAAGAGGATACGCTACAAGCACCCAACAGTGAACTTCTCAGCCTGTCAGAGGATTTCTGATTAGCTTTCGTTTAGTTCTGTGGGTTAACACACAGTTGTATACTATGTTGAAGTATTTCCACTAAATATATATACTCCAATTCAGCAGCTTGTGTACTGTTCCACTGTGCAAACTGTACTGCAGCACATGAGCGTTTCCCACAGATTCCCCCTTAAATGGCCACACTTTTCTTCTGAAGTAGAATGCTAATGCAGACACAAACTCAAGATGAGTGGAACTGTAAGTTACTTTACAATAGCACTCTAAAGGTGGCAGCTAAAGCCTATAAAATATTTGGCTTTGTTAGAGGTTAATTTGAAGAGCATAATGGCTTCAGTCCTTCTGTGCATTCACCTTTAGACTGTCTTTTCCACCTACTGCTGGCCTACAGAACAGGGAGTTATCATTATCATCCACTACTTCAGAAATGCAAGCAAGCACTGTGGTAATTTTTCACATATCCAATTGCTGAAACAATGCATCAAAAGCCGATGGCTGTTCCTTACAGCTCACACTGTTAGGTGGGAAATGCCAACGACGAATTAGTGGAAAATTTCTTCTGCACAGAAATGTTACTGGCCCTGAAATTCAGAGAATTCCTTTAGAGGGGTTGGCTCCCAGATAAAGGGCCATAATGCTTCCTTGCAGTAGAGCTTTACAAGACATTAGAGTCCAGTACGCATGCAGTTACTGTCAGTTAACTTTTGTTTAGTGAGGACAATTGCTAAACACAACTTTCCTCCTTTAAGACCTCTCTTCCCCAGACTGCAGGGGTAAAGCCCTTCTCATATACAAAGTTGTGCAAAGGACACAAGAACAATTTTTAGTGGCAGGAAAATTGCAGCAATCCTGGAGCTGGGGGCTCCCCATGTCCTAGCAGACACTGACTTATTTAAACAGTCGTGACAAAGCTGTTGCAAAACTGACATGCGTAACACCCTTTTCAGGAGCTGTATCCTACACACCTTTCCTGCGGTGCCACTGCTGCACAAGGACATCATGTTATTAGTAAAAAGCATTACCAGTTGAAAACTGGTACTCATTCAAGTCTTTAAAACACACTTCAGTAAATAGGCCACATCCAAACAATTCTTATAATGTTTTATTTTTTTCCACTTGCTCCACAAGGCTTGGAACATACCACTCCAGCCTCTGAGGCTCCCAGGTGTTGCTTGAAACAACTTAATGAAACAGCTGGATGCCCATTTCTTGTTTAGATTCAGCACAGCTCAAATCATGCCAGACAATCCGTAGGAGAATGACCCCACTAGTGAAAAATATATATTTTTTCATCATATGAGTCTTTGGGAGAGGAGAGAGGATTAAAATAATAATAATAATAATACAAACAAACAAACAAAAAAACTTCTGACAGGAAACAACTTTGGAATTAGTCCTCTTGATGCCTGAAAAGTAACTTAAGCTTTCAAATACAAAGTTTTCTTCACATGGTAAGATGTTGCATACAGCTACCAGCCATAAGCTTTAGTCCACACTGCTTTCTTCTTGAACTCTGCAAGAGATCTCAAGGCCAGAAGTGTAACTGTGAAGACAAGGAAAAAATCACATTAATATGTGCAGTCCAGACTGAAAAGTATGTGCGAATATTCTTCCTAGTCGTTTTAGTAACAGGTATAGATTAACTTCCCCTTTTATTGACTCTTTTCATGACTTTCATTTCCTAGCCTGACAATTTCTGATGCTACTTCTGCTATTCCCAGATATACTAGTCTCTACATCCCTCTGAAATGTCATGCTGTACGAGACCTTTCGCCTGCCTTACGGCATGTCCTCCACTGAAATCACATCTCATGATCACTTTCTAATTAGACCATCACTTTGAAGCAGCACATGTATCAACCACGTCTGCAGGAAGCCTCAGTTCAGTGACCAGGCACCCAAGAATAGCGGGAGATAGGAGATACTGGTAAGGACAGAAGCATAAGTACAAGGTCTTATATCCTCTGCTCAGTTCTCTGATTCACAGTGCAATTCAATCACAGGATCATGCTTTTAAGCAGAATCTGGTTACCAAACTGTTCACGTTCTAGTCATCCAGGAGGGATTCGACTCATCTCAACCACTGCATATTGAGAATATACTGTGTGTATCAGAATCTTCTGATTACAGAAAATTTCCCAACATCCATTGGCATGTTTCTGCTATACTAAACTTGAGTCCACTGAAGATAAGCAGACAGTCAGGGAATCTTTAGATTTATCAGAGAGTGATTAGAAGTTGAAGATGTTCAAAAGCAAGGCTAATTATCCTAGTAAAGCTAACAATTTATAAGCAGCTTACAAGAAGTTGTGTTTAGGTCCAACAAATCAAGTGATTCAAAGGAAGAGCCTTGTGTTAATGGGAAGAAGAAAAATCACACTTCCTTCACCAGGGAGTATTTATGGTGTCCCCTTAAAATCATTTGCACAGATTGTATCACACTTCTATATCTCAAAGTGACCAATGTAGTACAAGGTAGGGTCAAATTATGTTACTGTAAATCAAAATATTGTGCATCTCCCATATTTATCTTTCTTTTCAATAACCCCATTCCACCATTCTGTGACTCACTACACCAGTTAGACAACTATTCTGGCTGTCATCGTCTCTCTCTTCTCCCTTCCCCACAGTTCAGATGCATCAGAATAATTGCTGTTTTGTGATTTCTATTCCAGGATTGGAGGCTTTACGAATACTATGTTAATCTTAGAAAATAATTTCAAAAACATTTGACAAATCTATCGCTGAATACTCTTGTAGGACTGGATGTCTCCCTTGGGACCACTGGGTTCTTTACATCTTCAGCAGAGCACCACAAGAAGCAGCAGATAAGATAGCAAAATCTTTAAAGAGGTGTCATAGATAGGGATTCTACCTGACTTGTGAAGGTTCCCTTAAAAGACAAAATATAGCTCTCCTACATACGCTAATTGCACGGTTTCATCTTACTCTTTTTAATAACTGGGTTTTTCTGTTATTGATAGTTACAGAAAGATAAGGAACCAATTAAAAATACTTCACCTTTCAGCAGGTTTGTAGAAGATTTTGATAATGCTTCTTTAGGACTTTCCAACATATTGATAAGCCAGTCAATAAACTAAGGATTAAAATAAAAAAAAAAAAAAAAAAAGATGTGAATTAAAACACCACAAATTCTTTTCAGTTTGATGAGCAACATCACACTGCTGCTAAATTTGAACAGTTTGAACATCAGAGGTGGTGGCCAATCAAGCTTCTGCCCAAACTAACCAAACTCTCACCGTTAGTGTAATTTCTTCCGCTGTTGGATTTGGTACTTTTGTTCCATCCTACTATGTAAGCAATAGTTCTTTGTAGAAAAGAAGGCACAGCAAACCCTTTCCTCTTGCCTATTTACGTCTGTAGTAATACAACCCTTTTGTCCGAACGTTTTAAGGGAAATCCTTCATTACTCTGAATGTATTTGTCCCTCTTCTGAACTCTCCTTGTTTTCCTAGCAGTGTATGGTGCCTGCAGGAGAACTCGATATTTCAACTTTATTGGAATGATTTTCGGAACATGGTGTCAAATTCTTCCCCAAAGCCTAATCATGGATTTGCATGTCAACACCCCACTTACACACCTCATCTGTATTCTGAGCTCTGACTTGAGTGGGAATTCAAGGCACAGAGGCGTGCAGGAACCAATCATAAGTGTTTGTAGCTATCAATCTACGAATTCATAATATGGCCATATATCTCAATGATAAGCAACCTGCAATAGGTTTGCCAAATGAAGCATAATTGTTTATTTTAATGAAATACTTGAGAAAATAAAATGAAAGTGAAACATTACAAAGATGCTCTAGTGGATCTGCCTTTTAGAGTTTACAAAACCAACTTGCTATCAGTAGCCAATTCTCCCTCATAAGTTTGATTCTTGAAATGTTCCTTATATCTTTGTAACTCTAATTTTACTTGAGAAGCCACAGTCAAATATTTTGAGACAATTCATATCTAGTGTGAGTAAAGAAAAACAAGATCACATGTCAGAGGCACTTCAGAGTTCAGGTGGCTACTTGGAATGAGTTCTTTCTAACTCTTGGAAAAAGCTTACCACTGTGTGCAATCTTACCCTTTGTGCTTGTTCTTTCCAAGGCTCTTTAGCCAGCAAAAGGGAAATGCTGCTGGGAAGAAGAGTGAGTGTCTCCTGCATAGCAAGCTTGTCAGTGGGGTGCTTGCCAACACAATCCTCAAACAATTCTGGTAATACTGTTTGGTGCTTCCATGGTGACCAGTCAGCACTGAGGCCAAGCAGTAATGGTGCACTGTGGTCAGCCCAGGCCACCACAGCACCTGCAAACAGCCACAGAAGAAAATCTATAACCTAAAGAGGAAAAAAAGTAAAAGTGCACTTTATTAGATGAGTAATACAGGAGAAAAAATAAGAAAAAAGAAATAACAAATGCGGGTTTATTCTAAGTAATCAGCTGAAAATACACCTAAGATTCAAAATGTAACAACTAAGATGTTCTTTAATATTCTCAATGGATTGAAGCAGTGTAAGGTTTTTTTTTTTCTTCTCAACTCAAAATCAAACTAAAATGTCTGCAGAAAGAGAAGCAAAAATACACTCTTCTAAAGCCATCCTTTAGTTTAACGCTGACCCACATCTCATTAAAATGGGCAAATAACATTTTTACAGTAACCTGATTGTTGAGGGTCAGGCTTGTGTGCTAAAGAAGCTGGCAAATATTGCAGCAATGCAAAAAATGTAACATCCGTGGTGTCCTAAGACAGAAGACTAACGGCTGAACAGAAGTTATAACTAAGAATGATAGTACTCAAAAATTGTCCAAGCCCTCCCACAGAAACAGCAGTTGCAGAACTCTAATCTCCTCAGACAGTTCTACTTACGAACTCAATTCTTCCTTTAATTGTTCTACATACAGCAAGTTAAGAGTAACAATTTCCTTTAGCTTATAGCACTGCTCACAATTTAGATTTTATGGTTATTTAAAGAGTCTTAAATGCACATTCAGAATGTAAATTGAAAATAAAAGTCCAAAATATGAAAACATAGGGAATAATACTCTGTGCTGAGAAAGAACTACACCAAAAAAACTTTTTTCTCTGAAATCTGCTAATTATTTTTGCATCGTGTACCTCCTTAAGATGAACATTTTGTACAGGTGTTGACTTGTACGCTAAATTTCCAATGTAGCCCATGAAGTCCAGCAGCCAGTCCATCCTTTTCATCACTCCTAGAAGAATATTTAAACTTCTTAACACTTAAACTTCACAGTGCACTATTTTTCTTTAAAAATCAACACAATGGCAACAACTGTAGAGGAACAACAAACAACAATACCACTGTAACATTTGTTTCACAACTGCCTCTGACAAAAGGCATACAGGCACTTACACTGTACAATACCCTTGCTGGTACTGTAGGCAACACACTACACGTGCAGAAAAAGAAATGTTTAGCAAGAATAATTTCATGTAGCAGCAGCCCCCCCTGCAGACATGACTACTGAAACCTAAAACCTCCCTAAGGTTTTTGCCTTGGGATCATTAAAATAGTCAGGCAACGGAACTAAAATGTGCCTCAACTCAATGATAGAACATATTTCACGGATTCGGTCTCCTGTCCAAATTCAGTTCTCCCTCCTACAAACTAATAACTACCTTTGTCTTATTTTCAGCTTTCAGACTGTCATTACCCTCTCCTTCTGTTCCTCACATATGCCTGTTTCCACTTTGCCTCCTCTTTCAGTGAAGGAACTCTGTTCATTCAAAACTCACTAATGGTTGAAGTTCTTCAATCACAGTTTGGACCTCAGGCATGAACGAACAACATAATACTTTGAACTTCATCTGTTAATAGTCAGTCTAAGGTCCCGCAGCCATGAAAATGGGGAGACTTAATTCTTTACCCCCTTTGTACTCATTTCTTCTTTGTTTATCCTACTGCTTGATTCTGTGACTACCCTTGCATCAGCCCCAGTGCTTATCAGAAGCTGAGGTGAGCCAACCTACACACAACCCATTAGATAACTATCAATTATGGCGGGGAGGAGGAACAACAATTTTGTTTCCTGCATTAATTCAGCACAACAAGCTCAAAAGAGCAAGCTGTTCTCTTGTCTCAGCCAGGCTCACAGAAACACATTCTTACGTGTTTTGTCTCACAGTGCTCATTGAGATACGAGCTCTGAAGGACAGCAGGATTGCGCTGGCTATGTGGCTATGCGCTGGCTCCGATGTGCTATGTATACTTCAAACATTACCCAAAAGATTAGAACAACTGAGAGACACAAGATGTAGTCACTGCTGTGGTCAGCAAATCACACTTATCTATGATATGTGACTCACTGCTGATCTGTGCAGCAATAAAGAAATGGAGAAAAACATGAAAACAGCATTTGTTATAAGTATTTCAAAAATACTTAGTACAGAAAGATTCTGAAGATTGAGTAGTTTCTAATGTGGAGAAGTTTGAAAACAATTCCATCCAACTATCTTAAAATTATACAAATAATATCAGTGCAGACCCATTAATAATTGTTGATACTGTTGTTAAGTATCAACATTTAAGGCTGGCCTTACCAGTGTTTTCATGGCTCACAATACGGGAGTGATAGAAACTATGCAAGAACATCCATACTGTAGACTCTTTCTGGTAATAGCCTGTCCAAGTATCAATCACAATACTCAAGTTCTTCAAAGGCAGTCTGCCTTGAGAAATCAAATACAGTTTGGTGAAGATGGCCTTCTCCATATTGTTCTGCAAACACAATAAGAAAAGATAAGTCAAAATAATATACCTTATTTTGTGGAAACAGAAAAATAGGGAAGGAATTCTCTCTATAAAAATAGGGAGGGAATTCTCTGATTATCTAGCAGGCTTATTTTTCTTTCATACAAATTATGAAGCCTAAGACTGCACATACGGTTTTAATTACATGGGTCTGAATAATTAAGCAAAGGGCAATTCAGTACAGTTTGATTGTTTCCATACTGCTTTAGGTTTTACACTCCCCTTTAAACTGAAATGAACCATAGTGACAGTTCCTGAGATCCAAAACTTTCTGCACGATAGATTTCTCTTTGTGACAAAAGAGGTTTTCACAAACTGTTCTTTACTGTGTGGAAATAAGAACTCAAGAAAATGACAGTTCAGCTTCCCTGACCTATTTAAATGCTCGATTCACTCTCTCTGATCGGTGAATCTGCCAGCAGATGGAATAGCATGGCATTATGTCGTGGATATTTGTTCATAAAGACAATCTCTAAACTCATGAAGCCCTTCCACACAGGTTATTTCCTCAGCATATAGTATTTTTCAGCTGCTAAGAGTTCCCCTGCTAGCTGATGTGGTGAGCAAGCAGATGAAAGTTTCCATTGTTATCTTCAACCATCTTGTCTACCAGGAAATACTCTGAACATGAATACAAATACAGCATATTCAGTCACAAAAAAAACAAAGACAGTTCAGATGAAGCACTTCACTTTTTAACAAAAGAAAAAATCCAACAGTTCTCACTAGGATGCATTTACAATTTGTTTCAAGTTGGTAGTTACGTTAACATAGGAAGGCTACAGTCCTTTTTGCACTGCTGGACTTAGAAAATCTAACACCACTCCTATTCTAAATAACAGGTCTTGTTCAAAGTCCTGGGGTGAAATCAGCAGTACTTAGCTGCCTTAACAAAGTTTTGGATGTGGACGGACTACTTTTGCTCCTCTCTGATGTCTGCAGAGTAGTGCCAAAACTCTCACATGCAGGATACACTAAACAAACAATGTTCTTCAGCAGCTAAAACACTCTGATAAGATGAAAAATAGTAATGTATGCTCTTGTCATGTAATTTTGTGATAAAAGATCAGGAGGAAACTATCATTACCTTAGAGAGCTGGACAATGCGATCAATCTCTGCATCAGCCATTTCTGAGATACATTTTGCTACAATGACATACATCTCCAGTTCACTTTTCTGCAACAGAAAAGAAAATGCACATTTGGACATCTACCACCAGATTTCTTCTTCATTAAAACCACTGTATCTGAGAACTTTGTTAAATTTGAACATGATGACAACTTAAATGCACTTCATGTAGGAAAAAAAATAAAATAAAAAAAAAAATATTTTTTAATTAAACATTTTTTAGAACTGTCCTTCCTAGCAGGTATTTTCTGTATCTAGGTTGTTCTTTACAACACTGCAAGATGATGAATCCTCTGTCGAGAAAGAACATCTCTGATTGTTCTCTACTACTGTTTCACTACCATTTATTTCAGTACCAGTACTGTGTTTTCCCATTACCAAATTATTTAAGAGGGAAAACTGTATTAAAATGCCCTCACAACTCAATCAACAGAATATTTGAAAGTAACAAATAGAAAATATGCAGGAATCTTAACTGCTCTCACTAAAACTTTTTACATCCTAGTTCATGTTTCAAATCTGATGAGTCAGTGCAAAAAGATGGGATTTTACATCAGTAAAAATAACCAGTCAAAGTTCAGATGTCTCATACATTATTCCTTACCTGAATTTCATTTGGTAGAAGCTCAAATATTTTCTCAGTAGCCTGGCACAAAAAGCCCCAGCAGTACTGGGCAGGGTTTGGAATTTTCATTGCCTGCATGAGTCCCTGTAAAACACACTGGCAAATTTCTGGGTTTTTTGTGCGGTTCACTTCAAACTGCTGCATCAGAAACACTTCTGTAAAAGCCTGTAGCTTGTCTTCTGCAACATGTTTCATCCACAGGGACAGGGACGTGAAAAGGTATTTCTGTGTTTTTGTCTAAAAACAGAACAGAAGGTGAGAGTGTCTTAAAGTCTGCTGTGATTTCCAGATTAATTACCTTCACTGCATTTAGGTCTTTCTGTTTGGTCTAGATATTTGGAATTGGCTTTCAATTCACTGGTGTTTCCTGTACTACACAAAAGCCATCTACAAATGAAGAGGTATCATTCATCATCTAACAGACCAAAACAAATTTTTGAATAGTAAGTGATTTTTTTCCATGTGATATAAATTAGTATGTTTCAAGGACTCTGATAATTTCTTCTTGTGCTAAAAACAGAATCTAATCTTCACTTAGTTTCGTATTCTAACTCTATAATCACAGATCTCCAAGTTCCAGCTCCATAGCCACAGGCAGGTTTGCCAACCACTAGATCAAACACTAGATCACATTACCCAGGGCCTCATCCAACCTGGCCTTAGACACCTCCAGGGATGGGGCATCCACAACCTCTCTGGGCAGCCTGTTCAAGCACCTCACCACTCTCTTAGTAAAAAAAAACTTCCCTGACGTATAATATAATATAAATCTTCCCTCCTTTAGTACAAAACCATTCCCCCATGTCCTATCACTATCCACCCATGTAAAAAACTTATTCTCATGTTTATAAACTCCCTTTAAATATTTGAAGGTCGCAATGAGATCTCCCTGCAGCTTTCTCTCTTCCAGGCTGAACAAGCCAAGCCACTGCAGCCAGTCTTCATGGGACAGGGTGCTCCAGCCCTCACATTCGCATTCATGACCCTCCTTTGGAACCTCTCCAAAAGCTCCACATCTTTTTTGTAGGCTGCAGACTGGAATGTAGTACCGCAACTAAGGTCTCACGAGGCCAGAGTAGAGAGGGACGATCACCTCCCTTGTCCTGCTGGCCACCCCTCTTCTGAGGAAACATTTATTCCAAGTTCAGACGGAACATGATATTCAACTATTATTATGAAGTATTGAATCAAAAAGGAAAAAAGGAAAAAACGCACCTCAAAAAAGCAATTCAGAAAGCATTCTAAGTCAGTTAAATAAAATCTCTTACATAAGTATTACTCATTTCTTCCCTCTTTTTATGGATTGCTTGAACTAGAAGGAGTTCAAACATGGCAAAATTCTGTTTTCCTTCAAAACTGAGGAACTTCTTTTCAATGAACTCTGTCTTACTAAAAACCTTTTTGTACTGGTAGAAAAATTTTGGTTTCCCTGTATGCTGTGCACTGCACTCCCACACAACCCATGCCCATTGCCTAGGCAGCCAAGCATGCTAGTATGACAGACCTAATACTATTAATATTATTGGCTAATGAAGAAAACATTACATTGAAAAAAATAAAAACGAATATATCCTGGGGCTGAGGCTTTTTTGTGACCTGAAATTAACACTGCACTCAGAAACTAGAGCTCAGAAAGCAAATACTTTGCTTTTTGTGTTTATCTCTCTGTGGAGATTAATTTAAAATCACAAGTCAAAATATATCCCTCAAGGAACTGGAACAGATCATAGAAATCCACACTGGATTTAATGAGGATCATCCTGAAACTGTTCCTCATTTAGAATAAACTAATGGAACTGCACAGTCAAGTGCACTCTAAGATTCAGAAAGTTTTTAGAAACTATATAATGGAGTCCATATTGAACCTCCATAAAAACAACTGCACTGTAGGAGGGGATAAGCCTCAATTTGATTCTACTATAGGTATGTCTGTAATTATCTACAGAGTTAAGTTTTTAAAAAGTAACATCTTTCACTAAATCAAGAAATGCTGATAGAAGAAGCAGGCAAGATTTTGGACAAATAAGTAGGACTTTTCTTAAGTCTATCAACTGACATACTGAAAAAAAATTTTGTTCCCTATATGCCACGCCTTCTTACATGTCTAGGTTATCAGAAATGCAGCAGGAAATGAAAGAGATCTTACACGATCAAAACAAAAACACGTTGCATATCTTAAGCTCATCTTGAACCTGAAGGTCCCAGACAAGATACTCTAGACTATCATTAAAAATAGATGCTAAATAGCACTATTTATTATAATACTATACTATTATTAATGCTATTAATATTATTAATACTATTATTAATATAATAATACTATTATTTCTGCAGAATTCTGAACCTACCAGTCATTTCACAGTCTAACACTCTAAACTTCATTACTACCTGAGCAATCTCTTAGGAAAGAGGTGCTGAAGTCACACGGATTTTCTGACATACATACACTGAGACTGTAAACAAGAGGAGGTGCCACCCACATCCCCAAAAGCATTGCAGCATTTTGAGATGATTGGGCTTGCGTCGTAGCCAGTTCAAGGCAGAGATATTTTACCTCATCACCTAAAAGAAACAAAACAGAAGTTAGGAAATAAATCTCTTTAACTTTGAATTTATTTTCAACTCATAAAATGAAGGTTATCGTTCTACTTGAGCACTTGCAGACAAAACTCCATTCACAGAACTGCTACTTAAGAGTTTTCAGCACATTCACTGTAGAATGCTCCTCTCCCCATTCACGCTTGGACAAGTTCTGAGATATCTTGCTGAAAGTTCCCTTCAGTTTTCTTTATAAGAAAAATACGAGAATGGAAAGAAAATATAAATTTAAATGATCCTTGCTAAAAAAAAAAAAAAAAGAAAGAAAGAAAAAAAAAGATTAATCTGCAAAATAAATTAGTCCCTTTCCATCATGCTAAATGTAAGAGTAATTAACATTTATGTACCTGCTTATAAACATCCAGGTACTATGCATGTTTATATAACATGTCACAGAACAAAGGTTATTCACTGTTAATACTCTTGATGCTTGGCTGGAAAATTCTACAGTCTAACACGTGGAAGTCTTTACACTGCATGGAGGCTGTAATACTTATGAAATCTCTCTTATTATTTTCTTCTTAGAGACCTCTTAGTGACTAGTACAGCCTGTTTCCTAGTAGAGTAACTAGTAAATATATTCAAGAGAGTTTGAGCAATGCAATTGTTTCCATGTAGCTCATGATTATTAAAGCAGTACAAAATCAAAAACGTTAGATATCATACTGGCATTTATTCATCAGATATTCTTGTCAGCATTTAAAATTTAAATAGGTGCTGCGATACTCAAATGTTCTTTGAAGTGGTCACAGAATCACAGAATGATTTGGGTTGGAAGAGACTCAAGGATCAAGCTCCAATCCTCCTGCCACAGGCAAGGACACCAACATCTCCATTTAATGGTAGACCAGGCTGCCCCATCCTATCTGGCCTTGGACACCTCCAGGGACGGGGCATCCACAACCTCTCTGGCAGCCTGTTCCAGCACCTCACCGCTCTCTCTGTAAAGAACTTCCCCCTGACATCCAACCCAAATCTTCTGTCCTTCAACTCAAAACCTTTTCTCCTTATCTGTCTTTATCTACCCTTGTAAAGAGTTGACTGCCCTCCTCTTTGTAGGCTCCCTTCAGGTACTGGAAGGCTGCAATGAGGTCACCCCGCAGGCTTCTCTTCTCCAGGCAACAGTCATCCATATCACAAGTCTTACACAGTTCACTAGTCATGAACGAGCAAGCAAGTAATTCAAGACTCAGGCTCTTTAAAAGATCTTACATTAAATGTCATGTTACTTGCAAAGCTCTGAAAGGATAAAACTGTTAGAAGATTCTTTGTCAACCAATTCAAAACTGGCTCACTAGCTTGGAGTACTAAATCAGATAATAATTTATTAATGATTGTTGAATAACATATCCCACCTATGTCACATTATACAGTTTTTGCTCAACAGCAATAAATTTTCTACAATAGGAAAGCAGTCTGTTATCTGCAATACCTTTACAGATAAATTTCACAGTAGAATTTCTGAAGCAATTAATTTTTGTAAAAGCGTTCATAAATAATAGTCATGTAAAAATCCAGGATAATTGAATATACAGTCTGTTTTTCAGACAAATATTCATGACATAGTTATTTCAACATATTTATGTTAGTTTTATATTTCTAGATTGACTGCTAGGTCAACTGTACTGCATCACGCTTTTTAAAACAAGCTGAATAATGTTTATTAGTACACAAGAAGATTTATTTCCATACAGACATATAATGTAAAAAAGAGTGCAACTTCCACAGGAACACAGAGGAAGAATCAAGAGAAATTGTATTTGAAAACAGACTATCATGTGGACTGAAGTTAATAAAAACACTGCCACAAAACTGATGTACAATTTCCTTTGGAATTCCCCTCATTTACAAAAGTCAGAGTCCTGAGCAAAAAACAGGAATAAAAAAATTTCCCAAGAATTTAAAAAGTTTCAGCTATTCATAAGGTTGCACACAAATTTGCATTAGCATGCACTGCACAGTTCAGTGTAGGAAATTCTTTCACTTATTCTTACAAAAGATTCTACTGTCCACTGAAAGATTACAAAAGTTCCAATTAACAGTAAAAGCATTTCATTTGTTGCCAAATCTTCTCTAGATCCAGCAAGTACTTGTTTCACACTGGACTCTTCAGTGATTTCTAATGCTTTTGCAGGTAATTTGCATAAATAAAATAAGCATCAGAGAAAAATAAGCAAAACTTTCCGTTTTCTGGACTCAATTTAAGTGCAATAGCTCTTGCTCAGCCTCATTGTGAAAAACAATCTGCAAGGCCAGTAATGACAACAACATAAATCAAGAGAAACAAAACTCAACAGAATCAAGGGAATATGGAACTACGAACAGTAGGTATTTTTTAAGGAAATGAGTGAAAGTCAGAGACATTTACGTCAACCAAAAATGACACCAGCAGATATCTTGAGAAAAGCTACCCAGTCCCATACTTCAGTGCTGTGATTTGATCTGGCAGGTAGCTAAATGTCACACAGCCATTTGCTCACCATACCCCCGTAGGATGGGGAGGAGAACTAGAAAAAACGTAGAACTCGTGGGTTGAGATGAAGACAGTTCAGTAGCATGGAAAAGGAGGGGAAAATAAAAATAATGACAAAAGAATATACAGAACAAATGACGCACACTGCAGTTGCTCACCACCTGCTAACTGACACCTAGCCAATCCCTGAAAAACAACAGCCCTCCACTGGCCAACTCCTTCAGTTTTTTAGTTCTGCATAATATTATATTGTGGCATTGGCCGGATTGGGCAGCTGTCCTGGCTGTGTCACTTCTCAGCTCTTTATGCACCCCCAGCTCTTTGCTGACAGAGCAGTCTGAGGAACTGAAAGTGCTGTTTAGCTACAGTGAAACCATCAGTGTATTGTCACCATTATTCTTATGCAGAATCCAAACCACAGCACCATGACAGCTATTAAGAAGAAAATTATTCTTGTTAAAATCAGGACATTCAGGATCAAAACTGCTCTTCAATATGGAAAAAAAAAAAAGATTCCTAGAAACAAAGAATCCAGAGTTGTGATGAAAAGATGGGGTATGCTTTCCCCTGTTAGCCAGAGCCATTTAGTAGATACTATATTTCAGAGTAGCGATAGCTAGATGTGCTCAGTTCAAAATTGCGATAAATCTACCTGCATCTTCTAACACCAGCAATGGTACTGCATTCAGTGGGTACTGAACTAAGACCATTTCCAGTTTTTGATGGGTTCTTCTTACCAAATCCACTAGTATCGTAACAGAACTTCCAAATTGCTCCAGACCACTTAGTTCTGTTCTCTAACCTCTTCTTATATCACAACAACCTAGGCCCAACACAATTGCAAACATTATGACATATGCCTGCAAACATCAGAAAGTTGCCCTTGAGAGCACGGGTAACACTTCAACTTATGAAGCACCTAATAGGTTACATAGTTTATGAAAACTGTGTTAGTTAAGAGGTCTTGTGGCAAATACAAATGACAATAGATAATGACAAAACTTACCAAAGTTTAACCTCATCAAAGGAGAAAGAACAGATGCCCAATTTACAGGTGGATACTGATGACTTCCTCCAACTACAGCAATGGGTGCCAATGCTACTTTCACCATCTGAGCTGGAACAGATTCAGGGCCTGGAACAGAATATTCAATCACAATTTTCAATCTGAATTCTTTATGTTTGTTTAAATGCTTCAGAAGAAAAGTGCATGTACTATATCAACTCAAGCTGCACTGAAGGCCAGTCTGTAGTGATGAACTAGAGAACTGCTACTTTTGCATTGTTTTTTGTCCTTGGTATCTAAGAATTAGTTGTCTCTTGTTTGTAATTAGTGGATTTGTATTTAATGCTATTAACCTGACAAAGATGGCTTTTCAGCTTTGGAGAAGCTTTTTGATTCCTCTCCCTTGAATCAATGTATAAGTTAATTACAGACATTCCTCATTTAGTAAGGTACAATTTTTGCATTTTTTTTTCTTAGTAGGCGAATAGCCAAGTTTTCTGATACTTTGCTGACATCTCAACTCAAAGATGCATGACATAAAAAACTGCTAGACATGCTTACCTTTACTACGTACTGAGTTACTTAAACATGGTGAATTAACTCAAGTTTCCTGAAAGCAAAGCAATCTATACTTTCATTAAGAGCAAATCTCGCTTAATTGGACAGATCTCTTTCATTAGCACTCCACACATAACAGCACACTTTCAGTAGGTTTCTTTGCATTTTTCATGCGAAGATACTCATCCATTTAAATACCAGAATGTCATACAGATTCTTAATCTAGAGTCCTGATAGCAAGGGACAGAAGAAAGCCTGTCTGAAAAAAATATACCTGAAGATACATGCTAATGCTTAAAGTGCTCAGATGTTCACGCCTGCAAGGGAGATACATCATCTCATAGGCAGAGGGAAGGGGAAAGGTAGAAGCCTTAAAAATACAGAAAAATCCAGACAGCACTATACAATTCTGTTAAGTATAATTCCATTTTTTTGTTTTAAAGGAGTTTGCACGTAGAAGTTTAGAGTGCGAATGTTAGAGAAGCATAGTGAAGCATTAGTGCAGCTCAAATCAGTGCTTAGAAAAGCTCTCTTGAATAAAAGCAGGTTGTTAAGGTCGTATTTTAAAGACATAGCATATTTCCTAGGCATTACACTCTAATTCCTTCTTACCTTTTTTTCCACTTTCAATGGCAAAGTCAATGGCTGCCCTGATAAAGCTGCTTTCAGGCAAGTAGCTAAAATCTGGAGGAACTGTGAAGACAAAAAAAACATTTATATACTCAAATGTGATAGCAGAAAGTAGAACTTCCATCTTCCATGTAAATACAAATATCAGATGGAGCTATATTTGACCTCACTATGTCTGCAGGTGATTCAATGCCATTAGACCAAAAGATTATCGATAGATCCATGGGCATTCCCACTGTAAAGGCAAGTTAAACTCAGTCTTTGTGAAAAATGTTAGGTCTGAAAAACAAATTCAATAACCAACTGAAAAGCCAGGGCTAAGAATTTCCTTAAATGTAACAGCCGCAGCAAGTCAGGCCACAGTAAGCTTTAAAGCTCCATTTGGAATTTAAAAAACAGAAACATTCCATGTCTATCTAAACTCAGGCACTTTGACATCAGAAGTAGAAAATACAGTCATACAATAACATATTGACAGAATGTGAACTTGTGTAAATTGTCACATTAGAAAGGTACTGACAGAATTTTCTGCTTCAGTTAAGTAGAAATCTCTACTACTAAATGACTTGAAGAAAAAGCTTCTCAGTTTTTAAGTTTTTAGCTTTTTCTTTATGAAATGTTATGAAGGGCTAAAACAAAGCAGATTCAATCAGTTCTCAAGTCATGAATTGGATAATGTAAAACTTATTTAAAATTTATCCTCAATGCTTTTAAAGAATAAAGACAGAAGCAATATAAAAGCTTGACTGGCATAACAGAGAATCTTAGTTTGATACTGCAAGTAAAAGCAGATAGCAGGGTGGGCTGTGGAGAGCATCCCTTTCAGCACACTAATTCCATCATGTTTCAAGCTCTAGGTCTGGCACACAAGACCATAAACTCTCTGACTTAAAAGCCGTCATGTCATATTAAGGCCTGCAGTGCCAAGTCTGTAGCATTCTTTGTGGCCTTTGCTTTCTTTTTAATTAGGTGCTACTGCTATTTGCCATCTTTAAGCAGCAATAATACAGCATCTCACCAGATGTCCTGCTTTGGGTAGAAGATAAACAGGACATATGAAGGTGTCCAAGAAGTCCTGCTGCATTTGTCTGAAGGCCAATCTGCCCCGAAAAACTGATGATCTGTTCAGACAATAAACAGATATTTAGACAGTCAAGCTGGACACAAACATTAAATCATTCCTTCAAACAGAATCGGTCTGTTTGGACACAGTGTCAAGATACCCTAGTGCATTATCCAAAGCTTGAAAGATAGTCTAGCTCCTTACCTGTGTAAGGGTTCTGATGACTTCATTGAGCTTACTTTGAAACTGGGAGGTCTGGATGCTTTCAGATTTTAGCTGCCAAAGGAATGGGGGAAAAAAAGAAAGTGACTTTTAGAAGAAAAGAAACAATGCAACAGAGAGTGAATACTGAGAAGATGGGTTATATTTGCACACATGCTTTTTGTGGGGGAGTGGAGGAAAAGAGGAGAAAGCCTACACAGCAGTAAACTTATTTCCAGTGATAGTGCCTATGAGCCATATGATGGGAAAAATGGATCAGATTCCAATCTACAAACTAATTCATCCCATTTGGTTCATACCCAGCATAACTCAGTATTAGATGCCCTGGTACATGACCTGTATCCTGTATGGATGCAGGAGAGATCGTTCTATCTCGTCTTCTCATCAAATTTCTAGGAGGGAGAAAAGTACCATCTGCGTGTATGTTCTCACCTGTATTATGCCTCCTTCAGAACCCACCAGCGCAACCAGCCCATTGACAGCAGCCAGGCGCTGCATTGTTGGAGAACCCTGGAAATGTAGGTCATGTCAGTGAATCTTTGGGCTCACACAGCACCACAGCTGAATTTGTAGCACAACAGATTTACTTCTCTTAAGCAAAAGGGATTTTCTTTCAAATACAAGACCATGACTGTTACCACTTCCATACTTTTAGGTCTTTTTGGTCAGACTCCAGCATACTGAATGATTACTCATCTTTCTTGCTGAATGAAAGGCTTTATGCAGAGACTTCCTTACCCACTTTCTCCATCTAAAATTGTCACATATTTTTCCCTAATGAATCACTTTCTTCTGGCACTGTAGATGTTCAACAAAATGCGCCAGTGAATTTGAACTCTAAAAGATTTTTTTTCTTTACTGAAACTCACCTTCAGCTCCCACCTTAAGGTCTAGGTTTAGAGGTTGCTTTCACAAAAGTGTTTTAATAATGAGAAATTAAAATGTTTGAAGCAGAATGGCAAGCAGAACAAATGAATGCATCTCAATTTTCCCACTACACAGTTACAACACCAGTGATGAGGGGACCTTCAGCCACCCTGGACCTGTTCATCTACACAGTCTGAATACTGTCTGTTCAATCTAAAAATTGCATTGTAGTCACTTCATCCTTTGAGTATAAAGAAAGCAATTACCATATCATAAAAATGGGTTACTGGCAATTTATATCTTAGCAAAATAACCATTTAGGGGAGTAAATGTAAAACAATTGAATCACTGTAATCTCCATTTTTCTAGTCTATTTTTGTTAAATAACACCCAATTTTACCAGGTATCTTAATTTAATTAATAACCTACATTTTATCTTTTGATAATTTTCCACATTTATAAAGATTCCAAGACTTCCTACCAATAACCATTTCCCATTAAGCAAACAGCCAGAAGAGAAGTAAGTTTTTTCTTTTCTAGTGAATCGTCTAAAGCCATATTTTTAATTCCAAGTATGATCAAATAGCTTATTCAGATTGTCCCAAGTTTTCCTAAACCATTCCAGGATGAAAATTATGTCTCTACTCTTCTTTCAACATCTCCCTCTTAAAAACCTAGGATATGAATTAAAACTCCTTTACCTCTGCAATCACAACTTTTATCCAGGCTGGCATTAGTTTGTTACTCAAGTCTTCAGCTTTGCCATGGCCACAAACTGACAAACCGTGAACAACCGTACCAAGAGCTAAAGCAAAACCAGACGTCTATAAAGTGAGAAAGACAGACATTACAAAACAAATCTCCCAAAGAAATACTCTTTTCTGTATTTACTACTGCAAAGTTACTTAAACATTTATTATTTCTTTACCGAAGCCACAGACTTATAGAAGTCCTTTATCTACAACACCAGCTGCTTCCAAATTTCAAGTATTTTCTCCTGCCAAATGACACTAGATTTTTTTCATCTTTGGTGCATGGTCTGCTCTGAAGCTTTATTCCAGAACAGACTTTCTTATACAAAGATTAAAAGAATTACAAAGGCCTTGACTCCTTATTTTTTAAGTGAATTTTCAAAACAATTGACCAGTCTAATAGTGGGTTCTGATGCTAAAAGGTTCTGTTATTCTTTTTCTTTTTTTTTTTGTTTTGTTTTGTTTTGTTTTCTGGCATACATTTAACAAAAAAGAACAAGTACTGGAATATGGAGATTATTTTTGCATTTTTGAAGGTAATTTTAGAACACCTGGATTAAGTTGTGGCTCTGGTTATGATGATCTCACTGATTTAGAGAAGACAAAATTCAAAAGGGCACAGCTGATGTGTTTTCTTAATAAAAATATTACAAATGAGACAGGAATTGGTAAGAAATGGTAACTAAGGACATCAAGATCTTAAAAGTACCAACTTTTCTTTTGCATATAATAAAATATATACACTCTGCTATTATTTCAGTCTTTGGTGATTGCTACCACAAGGGCAGATAACGCATTAGTGGACAAAATAATAAGGTAATTGTATGGTATGCAGAATGTAGTAAATATTCATTAATGATCAAAGTAGGTTAATGCAATTTTCTTCAGGCAGCAGTCTGGATATAGCAGGATCAGGTATTAAATAGATAAGAGACAAAGGAAACTTAAAAAAAGCCCAAACTCTGAATCGTCACCTGCAGATTTTTTTCCACTAAGGTCCGCAGCTTGTTCATGGCTTCTTCAGCCTCTGCTGCTTCTATGATTCCTACACTGAAAGCAGAGACACAGGAACAGGCAACAGAATAGGCAAGTACCTGAAAATAATAAGTAAATTCTGTTATGCAGCACTATTCAATTTCAGTGCAAACAGAAGAAGGCAACATTTTTCATAGCTTGCAATGCTGACAATGCTGTTGACAGAGAGCAACAATATGTCTCCTTTACAGAATATATCAAATAATCCCACAAAAAAAACAACAGAAGAAAACAAATGTGCAAACAAAAACAACAAATTCAGAACAACCAAGCAGAAAAGGAGGCTATCTATAAAACCTCAGGCAGGATTTATGCTACCTAGTTACTGAGCACTAAGACCATGTAATGAATTCTTCTTCGGCAGTTCAAATAGAAAGCACTGTCTGCTGCTGCTGCTGTTCCAATCTTCATTACTACTGCATTCCTCGGTCATACCTGCTTTTACACAGTACTTGTACATAATGTCTCCCTAGGGAAAGTGCGGTGTTTTACAACGTAGACTAAATGTTTTAAGAAACAAATTTTATAAATCTGTCTGCTGTTGTCTTTGCAGATCATCTCTGGGCAAGAAAAAGTATACGCTATGATAGCAGTGCCAAAGGCACTGTGCGTAGGGCACCAGTGCCCACTGCCCCCATCCCTAGAGTTGTTTGAGGGCAGACTGGATGAGGCCTGGGGCAGCTCTAGTATGGAATGGGGAGGTTGGTTGGCCCTGCATGTGGCAGGGGGGTTGGAGATTCATGGTTTCAAGGAGATTCACCTTGAGGTCCCTTCCAACCCTGGCCATTCTGTGATTCTGTGAAGGCAGCTAAGCACAGTCCCTTACAAACTCTGCAACAGCTGTCTTCATTCTCCAGTGTCAGGAACTGAGAAAACTCACTCTACACTTTGATGCTTTTCTTTCTGTAAGATGGTATCTAAGTCTTCTCTTTTCATTTCATGACTCCACAAATAGGAAGAAAGAATGGTGATTTCACTGTCTCATCAGAGCCATGAATAGTACTTGCAACAGGATTTATACAATGCCACTATAGCACATACTTGACAAGATTATCTCTTAAGAAATGGAGGCTAAGGAGAGATGTTTTTTGTAAACCATAGAGGAATGCAGCAGCATGACAAAAAATATCATGCTATTTTCAATTTATACTTTCAGATGTTTATTCCTTCTAAGAAAGATTCTTAATCTGTGCCATTAAACAAGTATAAATAAGTTTAGAAGCAATTCTGTTTTTTGTAGGGCCAACTTCTGATCTTCATAAATGCTGTTATTTTCCTACACACAAGTATCCAACTACTATTTATCAGAATCCACAGCATCCCATCCATGATGGAAACAGGCCTGCAAGGCCAGAAGAATATACAGTCTCCCTGAAAAATATATGACATTAGCCTCATGTTTCACAAATGACACTATTTTTCTGTCTTTAGCCTTAGATATGAAAAGTAAAGAAATGAAGTCTGATCTTTCAATGAGGCTGCTGTGCCAATTTTTTACCCTGCTTTGCATCAATGCTATGCAACAGAATGTATATAGGGTTTGAAGAACTCCTACCTGGTAGACAATTAGCAACAATTCTGACTTCAAAAAGCAATGCTCAGATTGAACCCCTTATTGCATGTGGCCAAAGCTACCTCTTAAGAACAGGATCGTATGCCAGCCATTTCCAGCCTCTGAACTTTCATAAATAGCAGTACTCAGCCTACAGCACTGGTGAAATTTAACTGGTGTAATTACCTATTCAATATCTAGCAGATTTTTAAGTGATAAAGGTAATTTTTGTATCATCTATAGTTAATTCATGATGTTAAACAAATTCTGCATTTCATCTCGGAAGTTGCTCATTGAACTAAGTTTAAGTTCAGTAAAATGCTTCAAGACTCTCAGGAGAAAGAAGCTATTCTCAACTCCGACTCTGCGAACTCCCTTGATAAAACAGAGGATTATGCAGCTCTGCTGTTCAGCTGCTGTGAGCTTGGATGTGAAAATACAGAGTTGGTTTGTGTGTGTGTGTGTGTGTGTGTGTGTGTGTGTGTGTGCACATGTGTATGCAAAAAGCTATTTATTCTGATTCTTGTTTACTGTTGTAAACTTCTCCAGTTTCATGAGCTTTCTTTCTCAATCTTTACCTCAGCAAGGTAATAAGCTCACTTATACACGAGCCATGCAGAAACTTAGCAGAAATATATCTTGGCAAATGATACTGAAACATACACTCAAATATAGCACCACAGTTTTTTCAGTTTTCAAAACTCATAAAGAGAACAGCTCACAAATTAAAAAGGGAACAGCAAACATATCCATAGCAATAACAACAGCTTTTGAAGCAGGAAGCAGAAGGCATACTGCAGAAGGAAATATTAAAGCTGAGAATAACTTGCTGTTTGCTTTCTAGTAGAAGGGATGAGTAGCACTTTAGACAACAACGTCTTTAACCATTTCAGTCAATTTCCTAGTGTTTGTGCTGCATTATGGGTTATTCTAAAATTGTTTTCTTCAACAGATACAAAACCAGGCTGATATTGTAAAAGAAACATACCAGCACTACAGGTAAAAAGCTTCAGTAAAAAGCTGAGTTATTAAAGGAGGTGAAGGAAGAAAAATGAGAATTGGAAATCTGTGCTAAAACAAGTCATACCTCCTGGACCCATCTGCTTTGATCCTCACTGCTCTCCAGGTATGCACATAGTTTTCGCAGTGAAGCAGAAACGTGCACTCGTGATTCTGTTTGGCTACTGTGACTCAGAAATGAAAGAACAAGTCCCACTCCCAAAATACATCCAGTGCTTAAAAAGAAGAATTAAAAAAAAAGAAGATTAGCTATGTCTTAGCTGCTCTGAGCTTTTTTACTCTTTTTTCGTCCCAAAATTATACTTGAGTGCATCTCTGTTTCACTTGGCCATCTTCCTTGTGATTTACAAATATATATACATATATATATACAAAAATATACATGTATATATATCATATATATGGTATCTCTGATTTCCCAATTCGTTCCAGATGTTTCACTGCCAGCATATTAGACATACACCCCTGCTGTTATGACACATCTTTAAATCCACTGTTACTTCTCTCAGTACCATAATCTGGCAGAGTGATACAGTCTATTATGTTGCAGAATTAAAGACTTCACAAATGAATTCTGGAACAAAATAAATGGTTACTATTTCAGGATGAAGGAAGTTTAACATTTTTAAATCCTGTTACTAAGGTGAGTTTAACACGTTTCTAAATGTAGTATAAGAAAATTTAATGACAACTTTAACTGAAAATACCTTAAATCCAAATCAAGCAAAAAAACTCCATAAAAATCAAAGACTACATAGTAATTTTAAGGAAGATTACAATATATATTCAAGTTTCTTAATAATCTGCTCTTTACCACACCCTTAATCAACAAGTATGTACCAACATTCATCATTTGCTCAATATTTCTCTAATATACATTCTTGCAAATGAAGACAGTCCTGCACATCTTACAGAATTCACCCTGTTTACAGGAAATTGGAAGGCAAGCCAGAAAACATTACTGCTTCCTGTTATTCTGAAATAAAACTCTTCAAAACTAGAGCTTCAAAAGTAGAGTTCAATCTTCAACACATCGTGTTTCTCTTTGTTTACAGAAAAGGAGGAAAAAAACCCCAAACTGTTCAATACAAGGTCTATCTGCCATGTTTGTTACACATATGCTATACTGCTACAATTTAAAGCCTACCTTTAATTTTCACCCCCTCCTCACTATACAGAGGTTGACATTCCAAGAGAAAAATGGGAGAAGTTAGCAATCATGAATGCAACACAGTTTTTGCCTGTGTCTTTTCGAGGTAACATGCCCTTCTGAGGGTTTTAAGCATCAATCAATAGCTTTAGATGATTAGATCCTAGTTCAAGGTGTTTCTTATTGTCTCTCAAGGAAGATGACTCTTCGTGGCAACCTGCTTGGAAGCCTAATGTGGCTTATGATGCCTTGTAAAAACACACCTGGACCAAAGTGTGGCAAAGCTTCACAACCACTTCATAGAAGAACAGAACTGGTTGGACTGGAAGAGAACTTAAAGATCATTGAGCTCCGCTCCCCTGCCCCCACCAGCTCAGGCAGCCCAGGGCTGCATTCAACCTGCCCTTGAACAGCTCCAGGGATGGGGCATCCACAGCTCCTCTAGGCAGTCTATGCTAGTGCCTTACTGCTCTCTGTATAAATAATTTCCTTATAACATCTAACTTAACTCTTCACTCATTTAGTTAAAAATTGTTTCTCCTTGTCCTCTCACTATTAGTCCGCATGAAAAGTCAGTCTCCCTCCCTCCTGTTTAAAAGCCTGCTTTTAGTACTGAAAGACTGCAAAGAGGTTGGTCTCCCCAGAGCCTTCACTTCTCCATACTGAGCAAGTTCTGTTCCCTCATCCCCTACCTGTAGGAGATCACCTTCGAGGCTTCCTCTAAATCCACTCCAACTGTTCCACACCTTTCTTGTTCGAGGAGCCACACTCTAGCTGCCGTACTCCAGCAGGGCTTCACGAGGGCAGAGCAAAGGAGCACAATCACGTCTGCTGGCCACCCCTCTTCTGGTGCAGCTCTCGAGACAGTTGGCCTCACAGGCTGCAAGCATACTCTGCTGGCTGACGTCCAGCTTTTCATCCACTGGAACTTTCAAGTCCTCTGCTGAGCTGCTTTCAATGAGTTCTTCTCTCAGTCCGTAAGCAACTGAGATCATCCCAAATTAGGAGCAGCATCTTGTATTGACCTTTTTGAACCTGAACAGGTTCTCATGAGCCCATTTATCAAGCCTGTCCAGATCTCTCTGAATGGCATCCCTTCCTTCTGTTGTACTAACTGTGCCACCCAGCTTGGTGTTTTCAAACTTACAAAGGGTATCCTCAATCCCACTCTCTGGGCTGCTTATAAAGATGGTGCAGAGCACAGACTGCAGAATGGACCCTTGGAGAACATCACTCGTGATTGCTCTGGCTATAGAGCTGCTGACTGCATCCTCTAGTTGCAACCATTTAACCTATTTCTTATCCATCAAATAGTCCACCACTGAAATCCATATCCAAATTAGAGATAAAGATGTTGTGTGGGTCAGTGTTAAAAGATACCTTAGATGGCCAGGTAGATGATGTACCATATTAACATATGCTTAGCCACTTGAAACCATTTGAAATACTTTTGCCCTTTTAAAATATTATGAATTTCATTTATTTTCTTGCTTGCAGTTGAAGACAGAGTACTGATTTAGGAGTATTACTTTCACAGTGTGAACTCTCGCTTTTTTGAACAAGAAACTATTTAGAGTGCTAGAGTATCTTAGATTTAAACAGGTTCTTACAGAACTTGAGTGGACTCTTGCCATGGTATAGCATTGGTGCAGGAAGACTCCTTTTAATTATTATTTATTAAAAACAGCCCTTCTTTAAGATGACAATTCTCTTAATCAGGCAAAGAAATAGTATATGTAAACAATGTTCCTATCAAGACTTGACATTATCAGCGAAGATTGGTTGTGTATCTCCAGCTTGCATACTGTGCACATTAATAAACCTCTTTATCAACTAAAGACTCAAGGCAGGAGAAAAAATGTTACAGCCTCTTTCTCAATATCTTTCAATATGTGAGATGTGTCAACACTCTAGAGAAGCATGCTCTTGGATAGAAAAACACATTTTCTTAAAGAGTCAGGAGGTATACCACATTTGGGTTTGCCTTCCACCACACACCAGCACAAGTCTCTGTGACATGGTGGCAGAAACCTTTTCCACATCACGGTAGGATGATGAACTACCCCTGGGTGTCTGTCATCTCACTTGGAACACTAATGAACATAACTGACTATGAAGCAGCTGTAGGAGAGAAAATGAGTAGTGCTGGCATTCAGGGAAAAAAAGAGCCCTCTCTGATTTCTACAGCAGAAGAAATTCTCAGAAAACTTAGTACGCATTTAAAAAAAACAAAATAGAACAGTGTCACCAGTTGAGAACTGTTGAAACACACACATAAGGTTGACCTAAGGCATACGACCCACAGTCAGTTGTGCCTGTCATCCTGCTGTAAAGACCATTGCTATAATAATGCCATTATTGGACAACAAGTCTGTCACATTTACAGCTCTACACATGGTGTGTAGTGGAAGGGTGAGAGACAGCGGCATGAGTTGAGACATAGGAGGCTCAGACGAAGTCAAAGAGAAGCTTTTTCCTCACCAGGATGGCCCAGCCCTGGAACTGTGGCCCAAGCAGGTCAGACCTGCTCCAGACTGTGAATTTCAAACCCTGAAAGTCTTGAGTAATGCAGTCAACCTGACAGCTGAGACTGTTTTGGGAATGTGATGTGGACTTCCCAAGGTCCTTGCCAACCTGCAAAAGTCCATGATGCTATGAAAGTACAAAAAAAATCAGTCTCCTTATCTTATTTCTATGTTCTTCTCCACAAAATTTAGGAATAAAAGTTTGAATGAAAAAAAAAGGAGTCCAAAATAAAACAAAATATAATCAGTAAGGTAAGAAACTCACTTGTACTCCAGACTGGAGTCAAAACAACAGTCTTCTAGTGCATCTAGGGACTTCATTAGAATTAAGTTCATCTGTTGACCAGGTAACTCACTGCAAAACAGAAAAAAAAACAGAAAAAAAAAATAGAAATATGGTTCTGTTCTTCAAATCATAAGGGACATTAACCTTCTGCTAAGATGGAATATGTCACTAAATAAAAATATTTCTTGCTGTAATGGGTTCTCACACTGGCCTGTAAGCAATGACTGTAAAACCAGCCATTTGTGTTACTTTCAGGTAAACTTATTCATATAATTATGCAAATAATACAAATATATTTAGACCTAAGCCAGTGCCTGTTATTGGTACAAAACTCAGAAAGAAAGCAAGCATCAGGAGTTTATAAAGTGAAAGAAGACAATTTTTATACAGTGAATGAAGGCAAATAATACAGAAAATGTGAACTCAGCTAGACTGGTAGCTATTTGTAAAAGGATTTCATGTATATTTATATTTTAAGGTATTAGCTCTGGAAATCTGTCTGTCTCTCTATCCATTTGCCTAATACACTGATAAATCAAAGAAAGGTCTATCTCTCATTTCAAAGATGTCATAGGAACTCCTCCTTGCAAAACATACCCACTGCTGTCTTTATGAACAGGCACGTTTAATAAAAATTATCTCTATGGTTTGATATTATCTATTGCCTCACACACCAAGAATGTGGTGCCAGTCAGTGTTTGGAAGAGTATTTGAGATT
Source organism: Tympanuchus pallidicinctus (assembly GCF_026119805.1). Classification (NCBI taxonomy): domain Eukaryota; kingdom Metazoa; phylum Chordata; class Aves; order Galliformes; family Phasianidae; genus Tympanuchus; species Tympanuchus pallidicinctus. The sequence goes on from NW_026294758.1 coordinate 40,225,769, forward strand.
GAGTTTTGAAATCAGGTAGTGAATTAGAAGAATAAAAATGGATTTGTTTTAGTTCATAAGAGGTTTGTTTGACTCCTTTTAATGTTCTGCTGCCTTTTTTTTTTTTTTTTTAGATAAATATCAACACCAAACTAAAGAAATTAAACAACATAAAATTAGAAATTAAACAAAATAAAGGCTGATATACACCAAAATACTAATGTTGTTTGTTACACACTTAAGAGCATTCTAATGTTTGTTAGTATCTCAGTTGTCATCACTGACTTTAATCATTCATGGACAGTGCATTGGCTCTTGAATTGGATGCAGGAAGCTGACACCAAAGAATGAAAATCAGTGTGGAGTCGTGCTGCATGATCTTTAACAGCACATGTTTGTTTCAGAAACACTAACTTTATAGAGTAAATTAATAACTGACAGACAAATCTTTCTGATACGTTTGATAATGCAGTAGTTAAACATTATGTGTACACAGACAGATGAACTTCCCAGTAGTCACTAAGTGGACTAGTACCAGAAGCAAAGCTACACCTCAGATGCTCTGGAATCGGTTAGAATTCGTGACCTTAGGCCAATGAGGCCAATCTTCAGCACTGCTGCAGCAACCCATCTGAAAGACAGTCCATTAGACTTTCACCAGTGGAGCTCTGCCCTCACATAGGTAACATGATGCAAGTGCATACTACTCAAGTGTACAGAATATCACTTTGAAAGGGACAAGTAAGATCTGTAAATTATTTTACAATTAAGTCTCCCAGAGCATCTGGTACGCTTTAAAAATATGTAAGCAATCAACTGTCAGGTTGCATATGCACCTAAAGGATATAATGAAAATTAATCAATCACTCTGAAGGAATGCCACCAAAATATCCAAAATAGCAGAGTTGGGGGGAAAAAAGCCATTATAATAAAAGACATTTTATAAGAAATGTTGCAAAACACCTCATGAACATTTGCCTATGACCTATAATTACTATATTGCCTAGAACATAAAGCTGCAGGCAGGAAAAAGTAGAAAGTAATTTCCACATCCACATTACACATAGTAAGCCTTACCTGACTTTTTCTTCGCACAAACGTGAGATAAACATCCCCAAAGCAAGACCCATGTGGATTTGAACAGCTTGAGACTCATCAGCATTTGGTTTCCCAGGTAACCTGGCTGTCAGCATGTTCAGGACTTCCTCAACCTTCTCCTTGCATGATACAACGATAACTGGCACCAGAAGAGACAAAGCAGTGGCTGCACAGGAACGAGCTATAGCACTAGCAGTATTTTCACCAGAATAGGATTTCTAGAAAAAGATTTTCAAAAGATTTACTTTTTATTTCCTGAGGAGGAAATAAATTCCTTTTCAGATACTAACATTCAGTACTTCTGGAATTTAAAACAAATATCCATTCAGTATATTTAAAAAATATATATATTTATTTTTTTAAGCAGTGTGGATTTTATAAGTGAAATATGAGCCACTTCAAATGCCCATTTCAAAAATAACAGTATATATTAAACAGTATTGTTCCCAAAAGCAGGAGTTATAAAAAAAAACTGCTTAATGCCAAACAATTACTTGAGTCTCCTCACATTCAGCCAGTCTAATGTTTAACGCTGCATTTGGTTTGGTGATGTATCCCCTAGCAGTGATGATAGGGGTCATGTGCCAGAGCTGCTTTCAAAACATTCTTCATTTATGCAGTATTATCTTCTCTATGATTTTTATTATTTATTAATAAAAACAAAAACTCAAGGAAAACTCAAATATAAGATGACATACTGAAATGAAAAAAAAGAAGGGTGTTGTTTGACTTGCCTACATTACATCTATATTTCCCATATTACAACTCCAGCGGGACCTTGACAAAGTCGAAAGATAGGCTTGTGTGAATCCACTGAGGCTCAATATAGCAAAATGCAAGATTTTACACCTGGGTCAGAGTAATGCCAGGTATGAGTACAGACTGGGAGAAAAAATCCCTGAGAGTACACCTGCAGAGAAGGATCTGGGGGTCCCGATGAATGAAAAACTGAACATGAACCAGCAGTGTGCTCTTGCAGCTCTGAAAGCAAATGGTATCCTGGGCTTCATCTGAAGAGAGGTGACCAGCAGGGACAGGGAGGTGATTGCTCCTCTCTACTATGCCCTTGTGAGGACCCATCTGGAGCACTATGTCCAGGTCTGGGACCCCCCATACAGGAAAAATGCGAAGCTGTTGGATAGGCTCCAGAGGAGGGCCACAGAGATGATCAGAGGGCTGGAGCACCTCCCCTGTGAAAAAAGGAGGGGAATCAACTTTTTACATAGGTAGACATAGTGCTGGAACTAGGGGGAATGGTTTTAAGCTCACAAGGGAAGGTTTAGATTGGATGTCTGGGGTAGTTCTTTACTATGAGAGTAGTGAGGAGGTGGAACAGGCTGCCCAGAGAGCTTGTGGATGCCCCATCCCTGGAGGTGTTCAAGGGCAGACTGGATGGGGTCCTGGGCAGCCTGGTCTAGTATTAGATATGGAGGTTGGTGGCCCTGCATGTGGCAGGGGGTTGAAACTTGATGATTCTTGGGGTCTCTTTCGACCCAAGCCATTCTGTGATTCTAACTGCTACAGAGAAACAGAATCAGAAAACTCCAGACAAAGAATTCCCTGTACAAAATACACATATGCGCTCTTGCTTTCAATGCCACAGCACATACCTGGTAGAACCACGGGAAAACTTGTCCCCTAGGGCGATAACGGCTATTCACGATACTAAAGAGAGTCTCTATAACCATATAAATCCATTGCTGCATAGGAAGAAAATCTGGTACAGTCTGAAAAATATCAAACCCAAACAGTCATTGTTAATTTTTCTTAAATTGGGTTCTGAACAGAAGCTCAGCAGCTGATGTTCCAGCTATGATCCATGTGTAATGAAATTTTGTTACCCTTATGCACAGCATGTTTTATTTGACAACACCGACCCTTCAGGCACCACTTTTGAACAGATTATTCAGTTAAAGCAAACAGCTGCCAGAGATCTCCACAACAGCATCAAGAAAAAAAAAACAACAACAAAACACATTCACAAATCTGAACTCTGACAGCTTGTCTGCAAGTTGAAGTCTTCACGAACTCTTTCAGACCAAAACATAATTTTAATGTAGCCAGAAAAATTCACTATGGCTAGTGAAGTAATTGCAGTGTGGTTATAAAGTATGAGAGTCTACAAGAATGGTTAAGCTAACTATGTTAGTCTTACCAAAATCCGACAGGAAAACCTGAATTCTAATGAAGTAACTATTACATACAAGGTGTCAAGGGACATCTGAAAAAGAAGACTATTTCTCCCCACGTTCTTTTAAAGGCTTGGCCAGTAACAGAGGATATTAGAAAAATAAACCCTACACAGCCCAAAACAATCAGCAACTTCAGTTTGCACTGTCACAAAAGCTATAACTTATCCATGTCATAAGTAATCTATAGTTCAACTGCTTCTACCTAAAGATGGAACCTTGAAGTGTAATCCATTTTTCTGCTAATAGACTTATTACACGTGGTTCAAAAGCTGTTTCACTCTGGGTAGAAAACAAATAACTTTGGGGAAAAACTATGGCAAAACAGTGCATTTTTCTCAGGTGTAAGGAGTAGCATGTTAACTAGTCATAACAGTAGGAACAAAATAAAGATGAATGGCTACTCAAGTACCCAAACTATGTAAAAAATGTCTCAAACTCTGAGGCAGAAGGAGTCAGTCATGTAGCATTTCAGCATGGGAATGAGTTATTGACATGCTTTTATAAAATGAGGAAAAAAAGCTCAACCTCTCCCTTACAGTCATATTTTGCATTTCCACACAAGTCATTTAACTTTTTTTGAGATCAACTGTTCATATAATCATATCATTTTGTGACAGTGTAATAATCTTTACCAGTAGCCAAGCCAAAGGTTTCATTCAAAACGCCCTCCAGAGACATCAGGTAAAAAAGACCAAACAAGTTAGTACCTAAGAAGAGTCTGGTTGGGCTCCCAGTGTTCACTACACCTTCATCTCATATGACAAAGCTAGCATATGTTTCTTTGCAGAAGCTGCCTGCTTGCTTTGACTGAAATCACCAAGCTGCTTTCACACAGATCACACAGCAATTACAAGATCACAATATCACTGAACAGTGTGAAATCTGAATTTCAACACATGAAGTACTTCATACTCACTGAATCCTCAAACATACCTGGTCATATTACTTAACTACATTCCACTAAAAAAAATTTATTTCCCAGACTGACTTACCTCAGGCATGCCTTCAGTGTCTGAGGAAAGGCTGCTTTCATATTTGGCTACAGCAGCTGCAAGACCAGTCAAGGCTAAAATAGAGTTTCCTTTCACCACTGGGCTTTCCCTAGACACAAAAAAGGCAAAGAACAGTCAAGAGGCATAACAGACATGCAGGCAACCAGACAAGCATCTCAACAAAGGAAAGTTAAGTTACCAGGTCTTCAGGACAGAAGGGCTTTGCACCAAGCAACTTCACTGGGCTCTTTTCTAGCTCAAGACATGTTTAACATATTTCATCTTAATATATAATATATATAAACAGCTGTCTGCTACCAGGGCCATCTTGCAGATCAACTGCACTCATGAGAACACATTCATCATAGTTACTACCATCTTTAGATAGGATGACAAAAAAGGCTCTTCAAATAGAGATTGTTAGGTGCCAAAACAGCATCCGTTTAAGGAGATTTAGTAGAGCCCTATCACTGAAAACTTAAAAAAAGTTTTGAATGACTTTCCAATGTTATGAAACATTCATATGATGGACAGTATGAACATCTAGTACAGTGCAAACCTTACTTTTACTGTTAAAGAATTCAGGAAAAAAAATCTGCCACTTGAGAATATGATATAGAAACTAACTATATTCAGTTTCATGAAAAGATATCAATTTTCCATCATTTTCAGAAATACAGCATAATAGCAAATGACCAATACACCTACAGGAGACCACTGAGAGCCTTACACTACAACAATATATATTGTTATATATTCTGCATTAGTCTTGCATTTACAAAAACTTCCTCAACTCTTGCTATAGACATAATCACCTAATCCACAAATTTAAGCATTTGTTCCTGATCTAAATATTTCATTTTCACAATGAAAATATACTCTGGATTTCTACATTTTCTCTCCTATAAAAGACATCTTACTGGAATGTCACTGACCTTTTCCATACATTGAAAGTATTTCCTTACAGACAACATTTAACAATAAGTATTTATAATTAGGTATTCAGATAAGAGACACCTATAAACAATTACAATTAAGTGTTTAGTTAAGTTTGTTGTAAACTCCTAAATCTCTTGCCTTAAACAATTTCCTCATTTATGTTACAGACTGTTTTGCTGCTATCAAATTTTAAGAGACTATATATATTTCATGGATTACATAAGAGTAATTGCTGAATCTATACTCTCATAAAAGCCGAATGCTTTGAATTTAATGAAAGTACAAATCATTATACTAACAATGGGACACAGGAGGGGTCTTACTCTTCACTGAAAATATAGAACCAATTCCATTAAGTATTTTCTTAAAATCAGTAAACACAAGAAGTCCGAGAGACGTGACCTATGCACTGGAAATCTTTCCACTGTTACCTGAAGAAAATTCTACACCCTCTCCCAAAACTGGAAATGCAACTACCTTAAATAGTTTTGCTAGTGAACTTTTATGACTAAAATTGATGTTTTCGCATTGAGACGCAGAATATTACATATTTGATGTTTATTATTTTATTCAAGTCTTGATTCAAACATCCTGAACCTTCAGACAGGTTCAGTATTAGTATTAGTATCAGTCACAGTATTATTCCAAACCTAGTCTTTTCTACATTTACAAGACTACTAACACTGAAATGGTCTGTGAGATTTCATGGCAATTCTTCAGCTGATTATGTTTTTATGATTTAAGATTTTTTAAGCACTTGCTCTTCTGAGGAATGATTGTTTCTAACACTTTTTCTCAATCTGGTGTAAGTGGCCAGTTTCCAGTTAACCATGGGCATGCAGAAGGAGACAGCTATCAATGGAGAGTGATAGGAGCAAGTCAAGCCTTCTTATGAAGAAATGCTAAGATATTGTTTTCAATCCACGTGTCAATTCTAATAGCAAATTAACAAGCCTGTCACAATCTGAAAACACATAAGTACTTGTCTTTGGAGGCATTTGGGCACAGAAAAGATAGCTGGAAGCAGTGTAGCTCTGAAGAGCCAGCACTCCACTACAGACCAGCCAACTTTTAGATGCATTAAGGAACTGGAGGCAGAGTTTGCTATTTAGAAAAGAAGTGACTAATAGTGTATACAGTTGTACGTAAGTTTTACCCAAAGCATTAGGCATCAGCCTTTCTAGTAGATGTAGTCAGTGATAAAATGCTCAAAGAACAATGTGGGCAAGAGCTTCTTTGTTGAGTACCAGCCACATGAAAACATGAAACTGGCAGAGAGACATTTACAAGAACTATTTCACATCATCTACCACAACAAAAACTCATTCTCATCTCTAGTAAATAAATCATTCTTACTTTGAAGCACCTTTGATGGCATCTGTCAACATATCTCTAACCCTGCAAGAGAAACAAAGAATTTAAACCACTGTTACACTACAGTATGAATTCAGCTGATTTATGCCTTACATGGTCCTTTTTCACATGGTTCAGAAAACATACTGCAAAATAATCACAGGTATTAAAACTGTATTAGTGCTCACCTACCACTCCATGTTCCTTCATGCTCATGTAAACCACCATACAAAATTTCTTTCTTTTCTTTTTTTTTTTTTTCCAAAAGGCAGGTTTATACAGTAGCAATAAATCTGTTAAATCTCCTGTCACAAAGACATTTCCAAATCACTGCACTATAATTTGGCATAATAAATAAGTATGTTTTACAACAAACAACTGTAACAATCTACACAATACTTACTATTCTCCTGAAAACAACTATGGACAGTTATGCTGCTAGGGAGTACAGTAATTTGGATCTACTTAAACAAAAGCAATAGGAATAGCTACAGTTTCTTGCAAATGACTAATTATTTTATAATAAGCAACTCTTCTGCCTTTGCTTAGTTTTGCATTCATGTTAAGACAGAATCAGAGATGGAATGAGCCTTCTATCTTGTCAGGTTTGGGTGAAGAAAGATCTTGTGTACCACAACATACACCAATCCATACATCCTGCTCATGGCTGTCATTTTAGACAAAAATATATCTTCCAGTTGCAAGTTCACAACATATAACTGAAGGTGAAATAATGTGATAGAAAAAGAAAAATGCATGCCTCATAGAACAGGACTTATATTTCCAAGACTGAGTCATGTCACTCAGCCTTTGAAGGAAATTCAGTCACGGTTTCCTCCTACATATGCTGTTTTTATCTACTGTTTCAAATGCACTTAGAAACATCAACACCAATCTAAATATCGATGCAAAATTATGTAGTATTAGTTTATATCAAGTTGTTTACATTTGGGCTAATTCTGGAGGGAGCACAAACACTTAATGGGTACTGGAGCTAGATGAAATACAAGTACCTAAGTATATAGAACAGAGTGTGCATCATATGTTTAGTTTTAAACAGTATCTTCAGCTTACTATATGAACTGAGAGGTCTGTTTGTTATCACATGTCACTCTGTGACTTACATTTCTTACATAAATCCATTTTCAGTGAGGCAGCTTTCAAAATCTCTACATCAAAGTTTTGCTTTTTTCCATGATCTCTGTTCTTTAACACAACATATGATATATACAATTTTCATCCTTCCAGTTGCTCACACTACAAAGTTTTGGACAAAATGAAGGGAAGGTACCTCTGAACTTGTGAATATTAGTATCCTTGCTCACCGTCCCTCGGTAACTTTTTTTTTCTTCCCCCATGGGGATATTTTTCTTTTTTTTTTTTTTTTCATTAGTACTTATACAGTTAAATTTGCAAAATTAAAGGCTTTCAAGTCCTCTTCTGTCCTGCATTCTAACAGGCAGGCAATTCCTTACCAGAGCCATGCTGTAAACTGCTTGTACTGCACATCTTCAGGATCCTCTTTTCCATGTTTTAACTGCATCTCAAGCTCTGCTTGCCTTCCCTGCAGAATCACAGCATAAAAGAGAAGTAGATCTTAGGTGGTTAATCATTATAAGACTTTTTCAGGAAACACCTAGATAACTAACCTTTTACTTGAGGGCTAACTCTCAAATTAACCAATTGCTTTTGACATGAGACCCCACTGTAATACACAACATCTTATGTACAAGAATTTGTGATTTTTCATTCTGAGAAAAAAAAAAAATGCAGATATCACAAATCATAGAATCATAGAAACATTAAGGTTGGAAAAGTCCTTCCTTTCACCACTATTTCCCACTGAACCATGTCCCTCAGTACAACATCTAAATGTTTCTTGAACACCTCCATGGAATGGATGGTGACTCCACCATGTCCCTGGGCAGCCCGTTCCAGCACCTGGCCACTTTTTTGTATTTCTTTATGTCAAATGATCAAAGATACTGAGCAATTGCTCACTTAGTCTGTGGAAAGAAACATGCACCTCTGGGGAGTGAAATATGTGGAAGCTGAGAATTAAATATAGAAGCCTATACCTAAAACAGTTTCTGAGAGCAAAATATTACTTCCTTGATTCACTACTTTAAAAAGTTCCTCATCCTTTTCCTTCCTATGACCTCAGCCTCCTTTTACTTCAGTTTTCTCTACTTCAAAGGAGCTGGTATGATGTGTCTATGAAGTTTTATCTAAATGTACTAAGCAGCTTAACCTTACCCTCATTCTCAAACCTTGATACAACTACAGCTCAACTTGTTTGGGTTATCATTTGCTGCTTCTTACTCGGTTATTAAGTCTTAAGTGAAAAACGTAGGCATATAAGCTGTGTTTCTTACATACTAAACACTGTAAATCCTGATGTCACTTGAAAGGTGTTCTCCAACTACTATAGACTAAAATAAAAGGTATGACACACTGACTAAGTAGATATCTGCATAAGATCTGTCTTCTGGTGTCAGAATCATAGAATATCCTGAGTTGGAGGGGATCCGCAAGGATCACTGAATGACTCCAACGTCTGGCTCCACATAGGACCACCCCAAAATAAAACTATATGTCTGAGAGCGTTGTCCAAACACTTCTCGAATGCAGCAGCACAGTCTCTGATGAGAAATTCCTTGGCTTTATAGTGTGTTTAAATGTATTACAATTTTCTTAAACAAATAAACACTGGCTTAAGATCAAGATTAAATCAAGACCTGTGGGATCACAATGAAAATGAGTTCAGTCCCAAAAACACGCTGAATTTACAAACTGGCTAAAGTGGCAGAAGAGCTTAAACATTTGAACAGACGTACTACAGACAAGAGAACTTCCACATGTAAAAGAGAAAATATCCTCACGGAAGTGCCTTGATAAACTGCAGACAGAGCAATTTACCCTTGGTTAACAAACCATGGACTCTACAAACCCCTACCTCCAAAAAATGACCCAGACTAGTCACATTGTATTGTAGTCTCTGAGTCAGCTCAGATAAAATATACCATAGAAACACAAGAAGTAAATATACTAGATCTCAGCTTAAAGAAAGATTTTTACTGAGAGACCTCAGAAGTTGCTCTAAAAAAAAAAAAGAATAAAAAGCCAGGAAATCCTAGAGAAGCTTTCAGAAACAAGTCTGGTAAATGCAAGATTTCTCACGGAGTCAGAGGGGAAGAAGCGGAAAAAGCAAGTAATTATATGCAAGCTACAATGGCCCCCTCTGTAGTTAAGACCTGAAATGACAATTTGAAAAACCACTGCTTCCTTTATAATGGAGGTCAGTCTAGAAAATGTTCCCAAATATCCCATGTAAAAGTCGTTTTGAAAAATGTTAGAGAAGCTACTCCACAGTAAATGGATAGGTAAAGCTTTTTGAATTTACTCAGCAGTCTGATCTGCTTATGTTGGAAATAGCGGACAAGGCCTGGAAATATAAATCAATAAGCCCTTCTAGTACTACAGAGGGAGATTTCTAAAAAGGAGTTATTTCTTACAAGTTTTTATGTTATTCTCCTACAGAGAAGAACAAATGACTGCTTTGCTCTAGATACCACACCAGTTAACCTAATGAAAGAGAAGTTCAAAGGTATTTCCTATATTTCTTATCATTAATTTGGTTGGAAAAAATCAAAAGATGATTTCCTCACAATACAAGATACAACAAAAGACAACATGATTTCCTCACATTTATTCAGCATGCAATATTAGTTAATAATTTCTCAATATCTTCCAACCTTTAAGTTATCTGAAAATTCCTATTCAAAGTAATAGGATAGAGTTCTAGCTGAAGTTTCACATTCTAAAAAGTAAGCTGCAACTGGAATTGACTGTATGGGAACTTGACACAGGAACAACAATGCAAGAACCAGAACTGTAAACAGGAATTACACTTTTCCAGTAATTTCAGGCTGTGCTGCTTGAAGACTAGTTTTTATTTCCTTTTCCACAAATGTTATTAAACTCTTCAAGCTTCACTTTTAAATTGCTGAATCACATGGATGCTCTTGCTGGAAGAAATGAAGACACGTGCACCTTGAATGAGTGTTAATATGCACAGTATTCTGTACCTCACAATTACCTGTAGGACTGCACTGTAGGTTCGGCTCATGAATCCCAACCAAGACTGCGGCAGCAGTATAGAGCGGTGCCATTCAGAAGGCTGAATGTTAACCTGTGCAACACACAAGAAAGGATAGAAATGGTTATATTAAATCTAACATATGCAAAACATACGTTCTTCAATCTGTGATCTGCGGGCAAAATTTTGCTAACATGTGCATGTCACTATGCATTCCTGTGGGAAATAAAAATGGGTAATATTTTTTGTTCTCCTCTTCCTGGTTTTATCCACACCAAGTTCCTTCTCAATTTCAGTACCCAGGCCATTCAATACTTCGGACTGTTCATAATATAACTGGTACCAGAGAGAGCACTGTAGTCATACATAGCAATAAGCAAAACACTTTGTAGCAGTTGTAGGCAAAAAATGCATACATGACAGAGATGACGGAACAGTTTATGTTTGCCATCACTTTTGTACCTTCTTAGGTGCCTCTAAGAGCTTTAAACAGATGTGAAATAAATACAAATACTCGACAACCTAAATACAGGAGTTATTACTGAAAAGGAATCCAAAAAATAATTGGGTTTGATACAATTATGTCAAAGCACACATTTCAAATCTCCTACAAATAGTTAAAACAACAATAAAAAACAACAAGGAATTGGAAGGTCCAAGGTTCCTAGGAAGAACTATTTTAAAACAAACTGGAGGAAAACAATACTACCTCAATGACAGTTTAAATAAATATGCAACAACTGTCCCTGTCTACTTCCAAATCTCACATAGGTATGGCAGCCTCTGCTTCACAAAACTGGAATGAATGACTCAGACAACTACACAATCTAATGAATGTGCATAGTCAATCCAGAAGAACCCAAGGTTGCTCTCGTCAGTAAATGCTATGGCAAACAGTGACATGAATACATTCTCAATACATACTGAAAAACAGAAATGAAATCTGAATTTCAATAACAATCCATTTTCCAGTCACTGGTAGCTTAACAGTAAGTAGAGCAATAGATTAAACATGAGGGCCATAAATTCAAGGCCACTAAAAACCAGTTCTTTGGTAAATCTCAGACTCCTGAATGACATGTATCTTCTCTCCTAATTTGCCTAACATGCACCTTATAAAATCAAAAATCATCAATTCACAGTACTGTGTAGCAAAACTAATAAACATAGTCTTCATTCTCTCTCTCTCAATCTCTCTCTCCCCCCATGACCACCTTAGTTGCAGTAACATTCAATTAAAATAAGAATGTCTTATTGAGGTGTCTTTATTTACATACCTGTGTTTTCAGATTCCAAAAAAAAAAAAAAAAAGATAACCTCTGCAATTAAACTGCATTGTTATGTCTAGTTATATTTCTATCATGACTATGGAGAATTGATCTTCACTGATGCTGTTCAATTATTCCCAGTATTTGCCTCTACCAAGATGATGAAAAAATGCCATCACAGCCATTTGGACTCCACAGAAAATCTCAGCTCTTACTGGGGTAACAAGCTTTAAATAACAGAAAGGTAAACTTGTCAACCTAAGGTGAGATGGGATGAATATATTTCAGCAGCCTCTGTTTAAGTCCTGCACTTTTCATTTCTAAATTAAAAACATGCCAGACTCCTTGACTTACAGAAAACTTGCCCTATAACTATGATTAAACAAAGTGTGAAGTGATAGAGGTTGGTTTGTTTAACAAGAAATCAATTTGTTTAGCAAAAGGGATCCATAAGTGGTAGTTCTAAAACGTGCCATTTCAACCTTAGCAAGCGAAGTCTTGTTTTCTTCAGTAATTTTGCACTGGAGACATAACAGAATACTTTATCTTTTGCCTCAGTAGGTGCAAGGACATCTTCCTCAGATTCCACATATGTTGTTTTAAAGGTTGCTCACTCTGGCCTAGTAAGCAACGGAAATTCTCCAAACTGGAGAGATGCAGCTGAAAAATTAGTCAAAAGGTGGTGAAGCTGATGGTGGAAACAGGGAAGAATTAGGTGGGTACTTGACCACCCTAGATACTCCTGGGCATGCACAAAGGGACATGAGCACATATCTATGAGTCCTTGAAAAAGAATGAATATCTATGCCTATGTACTGCATATGTATGTCTTAACTGTTCAGAGGTGGAATCTGAAGTCAGCATGCAAGCTTGCTTGTCAAGTTGCCTGGTAGGAACTGTGAAGAATAAAGGAATGCCAGTTTCTAACCACACTGAATTTAGAGACTTATATTCCCAGATTTCATATGACAAAAACCCATCCAGAGCTAGTAGCCTTCTGGGAGTAAGCCTGGCAAGATTGTTATTTCTTCTTTAGATTTCTCTTTATTTATTATGAAGACTAGCCACTGTTCAATATGTAAAATACTCCATGTTTCAAAGCATGTAAAGATCTTTGTCACGTCTCTAGTGGCTTCCTCTGAATAATCTACCTAGATAAGTAAATAAACTTCCCTTGCTTGTTAATTATCTGTGTTCATCTCTGCTTTATGCCCCTCGTGATTCACACAGAGCAGATAATGTTATTTCTTTATATGGTTCCATGCTAAGGCTTCATTCCAACTGTAATCACGTCAACTTAAAAGTAACTACAAATACACCTATACAAGTGAATACAATCCAAAAGTAAAAGAGATGACATACTTCTCCACAAATCCCATGAACACTGCAGAAAAAACATCCTTAAATGCATCAATAACACTAGTGCTTTTTTTCCAAAATTTTATTCATGCATCCTGTCTCACCTCTGCTTATCAACTTATTCAGCGCGTTGATGACCAAAGGGTCCAGTCAGAACTGCCGTAGGTTCCCACAGCATCTGCAGAAACACCAATCTCACTCTGATACTGTTTTAGACTTCAGCATGAAACTAGAAAAATCTGAGTGAACAACATAAGGTTCATCAGGCAATCCATATTTGTCTGAGGAAGAGCAGGCCTTCAAGACACATAATCTGCTCACTCAGGAAAAAGAAAGCTTTATGTATATTTTTGCATTTCAATACAGTTTCATCTGAAACATATTAGTAGCACATCTTGTCTAAAATTTGCAGTGTGCTTGATGACCAGCAGAACTGCTAAGCGACTACTGATGAATTAGCAAATATTTAATGAATTTAGTGAATGAGAGAAAGATTGAGAAAACAGAACCACAACACGAAGAACGCTCAAGTAACTGAACACGGTGTTAAAGATTAGCAGGTAGAGTTGTGTTGATACTCAGTATTCGGTACAAGATACCAGCTGTCTTTATTTTTCCTCCTTACTTTTCCTCAGTCATTGGATACACAGTGGTTAACAGCTAGTGTTGAATAACTAGCAATAACTGAGGCAGTGAGAAATACCCTGAGCAAGGAGCTAGTTTCTGAGTCTGCTGACTGATGCTTAAAACCTTCAGATGGACATACCACCTTGAAGACAGGCAAGCAAAGACTGTGTTGATCAAAATACAGAGAGGAAGCTCTGACAAAGCACAGGAGACACTACTGCAGTACTTGAGTGCTTCTGAACACATATCACATTCTTCTGCAACACCGGAAAGTCATTTCAAATGAAAACAGTCTGCATGTTTAAAAAGTGCACTCTCAGTAAAAAGTAAACATCATGACATGCATGAGTTTTCTTTCAGCACCATCATCTTTACGCTGCCACAAATCTTTGTACACTGCTCACTTGGCACTGAGACACTGGTAGCAGAGGGCACACAAAACGTCAGTGAATCAAAGGCTGTTTCTATCACTTCTTGGGTATCTAATTAAGATAATACTATTTAAAGAACAAACCTCAGGGTCTAGAATCAGAAATATCAAAATTTATGACCCATCTTAAAATCTGTTCTTTGGCAGAAATATAGTGAATTCCAATGACTTCTTTTACTAAGCACAATAGGTTTCCACCTAGATAGTCTACCTACTCACTGGTCCCTAGATTCAACTCATCTCACTTACAAATAAGTGGCTATGGAAATGTGTTTGAAACTTAATTCATGTCAGTGAAATGCCTGTGTGTGAATTTAAACACTCCTCTCACACAAGGACATATAAAATGTAGCCTCAGAGACCTCATAAATACAGCTAGCATTACATTTCCATATCAACAAAGTAGTGTTGCAACATCTCTTTGCTTCTCAAATCTTGCTCAGAGGTTCTTTTTTAACATTCTTGTATGCGTAAACTTCCAAACACTCCTGCCAGTCTTCCTTGTGAGAAAATACTTGTCATTCTTCTCTAAGCCACAATGGACTGAAGAGGAGGTTATCAAAAACCTGTCAACAAACTTACTTGTTGAACACTGTTTCATCACTGGAGGAGAAACATTCAATAAATTCATTAGCGAAAGCCAGCACAAAATGGTCCATAACGTGAATAACATCCTCTGAAGTATCTAGGCACAAAAGAATACACTGCAGAAAATTCCTTTCTAGTATTACCATCTGAAGTGCTTCAGGGACAAGGTCTAAATACGTCCTTGGATCTCTCGATTATATTAAAATCAAACCAGAAGGAACATAGAAAAAGCTGTTCCAAGGTGCATATCATCATAGCACGCTTAACACAAAAACAGGGATTGTTTCTTTTGTGAGCACGTAGAATGTGTAACATGATTATTTGTTAAGCAGCATATTTATCACTATACTACACACAAGTAGTGCTCAACTGTGCAATAATGTCTGCAAGTGTTATTATTATGGCAATGTAACCATCGTATTTACAGTGAATAGTAAACACTTGAATACCGATGAACATGCAAAGGTCAGACCATATTCCTTCTGCATTTTAAAAATACTGCGCCACTTCAGCCTGTCAAAGCCACTATTTACAACATCTGCGTGCCAAAAGCAGCCTGTCTCATAAGCTTTTTGCATGAGGCATAAACTGCTCCCATCATCTCCATTAAAGAAATACAAGCTGGCTGGGTAGGTAGGTAGATTGTAGACCATCTATTGCAGATTGACATCTGTCTCTGTTCAAAGACCTGTTTATTAATTTCTGTGGCTCTTTTTCCAGTTCAGAGGGCTCAAAATGATGAGATGCTGTATCCCAGCCCACTGATGGGATATAGACATTATGCGCATCAAGTTTATGTGCATTATGTGTTTGGAAGTTTGCCCTAGGTAAAAGAAGTCAAATACATCATAGTACACAGCATCTGTCTAGAAACTTCAGACAAGCTATGTTAAAGACAGGTTTGCTAGGGATGGAACTAGCCAGTTAGCTCCAAAAGAGTACCAGTAGAAATATAATGTGAACAGTCAGGAGTCAGGCTATGAGGGCAAAGCCAAGACAGAGCCAAGCTGACAGATCTCAGGATCAGAACACAGCCTCCCTAGATTTTCCACTGCATACACACGTGCTCAGTGTCAAGCTTTCAGTTTTCAAACAGTAAACTCAAACTCCTTGCTCACGAGCTTCCGACTAAAACTCCTTGTTATAGTTATTTATATAATAATAATTTATAAATAACACTGTTTTGTTTCAGCAGTTCATTGATATCCTTAATGAACTCTGCAGCAAGTGGGCTCCAGACCTGTTGTGCGATAGTGACAGACCAAAATCAGCACCCAGACATATTCCCCCCACAAACCATACCACATTCACTCCGCTTCTTCCAACTTCTGTAGCAAGTGCAATGTGACATTTCCTTTAATTACACAGGGTTGGTTCAGTCTCAACACACAAAGCATTCTGTGTTCTTTCATGTGAAATAGCCTACAATCAAATAATTTCTAACAGCACAAAACTCCCTGAGCATAGAACAGAGAGAGGAGAGATCATAGGATTGCTCAAGATTTCTATCCTTGAAAAACAGAACAGAAACTAGTATTGCTGTGGGTGAAAAAAAATTATCTTTAAAATGCCAAGCTATTCATACACTGTTTTTATTTATGGGTATTCTGCCTAAGTCAGAATATAAATTTTACATTTCTTAAAAAAAGTCATAATCTATGATAGCCTTTGGCAATTTGTTCTAGTGAGTGGTAGCCCTACCCACAGCAGGAAGGAATTAGATTATCATTAAGGTCCCCATCCAACTTAAGCCTTTCCTTGGTTGTGTAACTGTATGGCATTGTAACAGGTCAGGGAGTTGCAACAATTAAGAGTCAGGATAGAATAGCAAGTGTTAGTAATAATCTAAGAATCACCATCGTTGGAAAAGACCACCAGGATCATTTAGTTCACCCATCCACCTACCACCAATATTTCCCAGCTAAACCATGTCCCTTAGTACAACATCTAAATGTTTCTTAAACACAAGACATAAATGTAATCTTCCCACCGAATCCCATCATTGCTCAGTCTTTCTATTCAACTAGAAGTGGTGAGACACAACAGGTATAGGCAAGCCTAAGTACTTCTGCAAGTCAGACAAAGGCAATTGACAATTTCTGCTGCTTCTGATTTTGGAAGAGGTACTACAGCAGTAAACACTCAAAAACGTTCAATTAAAGTTAAATGTCCCTCACAGCACCTTTAATTAATTATGATACATTCACATATGTCACTGCTTTAGCTACTTCCTAATTATCACAAAAAACAAGTGTAAAGGAAGCACAATATCTATGGAAAGACAAAAAAAAAAAAAAAAAAGCCAGCAACTTACCTCGTGAATGAGGGCTACCAACATTTGCTGGAAATTGCGTCCTCTGCTAGCCAGAAAGCGATTAATAGGCTTGCCATCTCTGCCCAGATGGACTGGGAGGTCATAACACAACAACATGCCAGCTTAAAGAAAGAGAGAAGGAGAAAAAAAAAACTTCAGTAAAAAATACTCCTGATAGTTTAGAAGTCTTGCATATGACAGCTGAAAACTCAAAAAGAAAGTCAACTAAATACAGTCAACAATCCAAGAGCCTACCCAGCATATGTAATCATAGGTAAGCAACCTAAGACAACACCGTCTCTTAAACTGATTCACTCTGATCTTAATCTGAGAAATACCTGGGTCAAAGTGTGCATAACTGCCTAACTCCAAAAGAGGAACAGCCTACCTGCAAGGCCTGGCGTCATTCCTGGTTGTTTGTTCCTCTCATACATTTTCAACAAGAAATTTGGAACACCTGCCACAGTTTTCCCCTGGTCTGTGCGTGTGGCCCCTCCTCTCAAAGCAGAATGATACACACCTCGGGGCATGTTGGTCATCTCCTGTTTGACTAGAGATGTTGCAAATTCTTCAAATGCTAGATGAATCACAAGGAAAGGAACAGAGATAAAAGGGACATCAGAGTTGATAACTGGGAAAACAAACCAATAATGAAAAACCCAAGATGACTGACATTTGTGCCTCAAGGCAGATTTGCTAATCTAGTAATGATATTCAGATGAGAGCTCATGGTCAAGGAACTGACAACCCTTGGCAAGTCTCTCTGAAACCACATTTGCTGCCACTGTCACTTCAAATGGCACTAAGTCTTATCATATGTGCAGGTGGAGAAGAAAAACAACCTTAACTATTCCTTGAGCTATTCCTGAAATGTATCTTTTTACCTTTACACTGGTAAAACTGGCACAGTCTGGCAGAAGAACAAGTGAGAACATAGTAAAAAATATAGTCTCTGAAACTTGACTGTTTTTAAACAGATTTTTTTAAAAAGAGAGTGCCAAAAAAGTACATGGAAAGACAACGTGTGTGCATTCAAGGAATATACAGTAAAAGAAGTATTACCTTGATTTCTATAACTATAGCAGTAGATGCTGAGTGCTGCGTGCTTAAGTTATGCATTTTGTGGTCTAGCTGGGCTCTAAATTTACAGAACTAATAAAATGTTACTATTCATTTGTATAGTGGATCTGAAGGCAGATGTTAGCAAAAAGGTGTTTCTGAGCTGTACCATCAATGTACATAACTGTACAGTGTTATTATACTGCAGCTAAGAGTTGGCATCATACCTGAACATTGCAAACTTGGTACCTTCAAGAGTCTGTTAGTGCTTTTGTTATATAACTGAATTTTAAGGAGATTTATAACAACTAAGCTTGAAACCTTGTCATACAAATTCCCAAATTAAATACTGTTTTGACTACACTGAAAACAGTGGAGACTAAATTCACTTATCCTTCATTGAACCCAGAAATACCCATATGAGCTTGGAATATATTTCCAATTCCAATACAATATTTTATACTGGAGCTTCTAACATTTACATTTCCTATTTTCATGATAGTTACATAATTTTTAGCAATATTTTTTTCCAAATCAGCTTCATAACCCTTTTAAATCCAGGCCATTCTATGATTTTATGATAACAGAGTAGTAGTAAATCTGATCAGTAGTAAATCTGATAAGTCTTTGTGTTATAGCAGGAAGGGAAACTACATATACAAGGCCAACATCCTTCAGAGAAAAATGTCAGAATTCACAGTCCTATATAGTAAATTGGAATTGCAGCATGTTCTAACTAATGGCCATAGAAAGTTTACTTTTACAGTTTTCTGATTTTTCTCAGCTCTGTTGCAGAAATGCATCCTGTAGATTTGCAGTTTCAGATATTTTCCTCATACAGAGTGAGAAAACTCTTGGAAAAAAAAGAAAATCCCGCAATTTAATAGTATTGCCAGAACCAGGACCATCTTATTTTTGGAGCTTGTGTTTTAACTGCAGTTACCACAGCAGATGTGTTCTTCTCTTCAGGAAGAGGCATGTGCATGCTGAAAAAATTTAAAGATTTTCTTCCCCTTGCAAGGACTTAACAAGGAGGGAGGGACAAAGAAGTAAAAAATGCAATTGAGAGCTTATGGATTCAACAACAAAAAATAAGAGGGGTATCTAATGGAAGCAAATATTTCCTTTAAACTTTGATGCACCCAAGCAAAGGCTTCACTGGAAAGCCTGAGTAACAGATCTTTTTCCTAAAAAGCATATAGGTCCTTCATCTACTAAGCTGAAATTAATTTCAGTAACATTCTGTTAACTTCATGTGTTAGAAAATGAAGACTGGAAGTGAAAGACAGCATTAACTATGGTAATTGAGCGAACTCAAATTAAAAAAAAAAAAAAAGAAAAAAAGAAAAAAAGAAAAAAGAACACCCAGCAACAAATACTAAAGGTGATTCAACTCCCTAGTTGTCAAAACAAATGTATCATCTGGTAAACAACTCATAAAGGATACTTCAGTTTTCATACACATAAATATAGCACTGATATCTTCACTGATTGAATGGATTTTGCATATTGCATTGCTTTAGTATTTTACTTATATATTGTAAAAAAGCATGTAATCTATTTCATATCAGGAAATATCATATGTTTTTTTTTTTCCCCTCCATCTGCCATAGACTAAAATAAACAGCTGCCTCTAAGAATGCCTGAACAGCCCTTCCTCTTAGTACTGTAATGAGACAATGGCTATTTGGACACCAGAAAATACATCATGGGCAACTGTATTTTTCTAGTGGACTAGACATTATAAATAAGGATTTTTAAAAAGCATTGGAAGTGTTTGTTTTTTTTTTCCCCAGCACCAGGACCTCTGACCCACTGTCTTCCTCAGACTGAGTTGCAGGTCTTACTTTTCCTCTGAAGTTTTAAGCTGACAGAAAAAAAACAACAACAGCCTGTGCTTCAACATGATGTTATTACAAGAAAGCCAAACGCATGTACAGTCATGCTGTTACAAATCCACATAACAACCTTAAACACCGAACACACTGTACCTCCTAATACAGGATCCGGTGTTAGAGACAGCAACTTGATATACGAAGAACCTGGAACAAAAAGATCCACCTCCCTCTCTTCCTCATCTTCATTCACATCTGTCTCCTCCATTGAGTTAATTTCCATTCGTGCCTAGGAGATTAAAAATAGAAGCATCAGAACAAATCTCTGAATCCTCATTATCTTTCATGATTTCAAACATCAAAAACAGCAACTAAATACGGAAAGTTCCTATTTCATTAATTTCAATCCATTTCATTAACTGGGGCTGAAAGAATTAAAGCTTTCCTTCTACCTGAATGAAATGCAGAACTGGTCAATAAAAATCACATGAATATATAATCCATGATATCTGCAGTAATAAAATTAGTCTTGATGCTTGCAGATTGAAACAGTATTACTAAAACTTAATTATTATTCTCATTCTTCCCCGAGCACAGAAATAAGCCATGCTTTATACATTATACTAAAAATGTTCTGCATATTGTATTTTGATGTAATTTTCAGAATTTGAAGAACTGCAAAATATTTCCAGTGTGCTTAGTGGAAATATATTTCTTTTCTGGTAACTGTGAAGTAACAGTACAAGTAATACTGAACTACGTATCACCACAGAAGAGAAATGGCATTGCAACAGTGGTAGGAGACTTCCCTTATTTTGTCTTGTGCTCTTCTCTGCAAACATGTTTTTCATTTGCAAGGCTTGCGCTCAACTCTTTCAACTGATTTATATACAGCAAGTATGCTTTTTTTAATTTTAATTCTCTGTATTTTCATAATATGCAGTTGTATTTCCCAAACTGAGCCCACTCCTTAATAATGCAGGAACTAAAATCTCACAGAGGTATTCACTATATTATAAAGTACCAATGGAGTTCTGAGTATTGTCCAGTAAACTTTGCCACCCTACAATGTTCTTCTAAAAGAGAAAATAATTCACAAAGAAAATTGTATTTGTTCATTTCCTTCTACTGTTCCATTTTGTAAGGTTATTGATTCAACCGATTGGACTGAAGTTTCAGATTTTAACAGCCCTTTACATATTCAACAAGATGTCTAATAAGTGATCTCAAATACTTTCTGGCTGTGGTTTTTAATCAACAAAAAAACAAAACAAAACAAAACAAAACAAAAAACAAAAAACAAAATACCGTGCTGTAGAAGTATAGAACTAATGTTGGTAAAGTTTTCAGCTCAGTTCAAAACAAGCACCTATTTCTCAAATCAACTTGCCCATTTCAGGAACAAGAGCACAAAGCATGAGTATTACTGCAGTGGATGGAAGTGGTCATGAGTGTTCTTTGGTGTAAAGACTCAGTTGCATACATTATCATAAGAGCATCTAGTGCAAATCTGGTGCCTAATGAATCATGTGCTGATTTGACCACTCAAACAAGAAAAACTACCTTCTGACAGCTTAGCTCCTACTCGCAAGTTTTCCCTCTCATAAACCTTAGTTATGCTAATCATATCAGTATCGTTGCACTAGCAGGAATTCTCACTCTTTACTTTGAAACTCTCAGTTGTCTCATAGAGATGATGCATCACTCACAGGATAAAACTGATAACAAATGCAAGTGATGTCCCTTACTACTAAATATACAACATTGCTACCTGTTCAGGAAGATGAAGAATTGTATGTTCGTCAGAGCCAAATGATGAGAGTGATTTGTAGGCTGAAACAGCTACAATGGCATCCTAGAAAATTAGCAGGAAAAAAAATGAAAATCACAAACACACCAAACAGCACTGATACACACCAAACATTTCCTGTACGAAAAGCCTATCCACTAACCACTGAATGTTGAAAAAGAGTAACCAACTCTTTTCTTTGAACAGTAGTGCTTTCCTGAGGTATTCTCCAAATTACTTTGTACTTTATCAATAAAATGCACACTAATAAAACCACTTATCTAGGCCTGACATCATACCGATTACTATACTACTGCTGTAGGTGTAGTTTATGTAGAAATACAAGCTACATTTAAACTAAAGTTCTTTGGTTCTACTAACTTTATGGCTATGGTAGCCCAACATTCCCAGTTACAATATCCCAGTGTACATACCCATGCAATTGGTCTGAATTAATCTCTACATTTTGTACTTACCTAAGTAATGTAAAATCTTACTTTAGACATTTTCCAAATTAGCTAGTTATCACAGTTTGGCTTAGCCAAAGGAATTCTACTATGTCAATGCTGAAGCATCACAGGACTCAAATTACTTTGGTGGGTCAATCCTTTGTGGGAGCTGCAAATCTCAGGACTAGCAGCTAGCTACCATTTTTCTTGTACATCACACTGCTTCAATAACAGGTTTAAACATTCAACAACAAGAAGAAAATGCTTCCACAAAACAACTGATAACTTTTCTTGATGGAAAAGTATCAAATCTAATACCTAGTTGCTGACACCATTTATTAACACCATTACTAATATAGACATCCAGAATGAACATTTTCAGTTGTCACCTACCTTGTGTTGCGTGTTTTTCCACAGGAAGCTGAGAACTTGAGCTTTGAATTTCTATAAAAGTAGACAACACATACATTTAGTTTTTCTTTAAGCAAGAATGCAATTGAAATCAAGTTACTTCACACAGTCTGCTTTTTTACTGTGCACTGAATTAAGAAAGACAAAAGGTACTGGCCTGAACTACAAAAACAGCCTGTGAGGATTCATTAATGCATACTAAAGCTGTGAAATGGTATGGGAATGTGTATTGTAGGGCTGCAATGTAGTGATAGGCAAAAATATACATGTATTTGTCAAACATATACAATAATATAAAGAAAGAAGAGATTCAGTGTAGTCTGGGGTACATACCTCATATTCATTTGTATTCACTGTTAATGAGGGAACAAGAGCAAACAGTTCATTCAGTGCTTTTAAAATAAGGGGTCTTGTATCACAACTCAGCTTTGGTGACAGAGCATTCCATGTAGAATTAATACAAACAACCTGAAGGGAAAGTGGAAGGCAGCATTAATAACAGCAATTCCAACCTGCAAGGCACAATGTTTGTTTCTAGAATTTGCTTTCTTTCTTATCACCTGTAAATATGAATTAATGTAAGTTGTATTAAAAACAAACAAACAAACAAAAAAACAGATCAAAAATCCTACAAGCATGTTAAAAATTTACTTGTATACAATAATTCTAGATGAACCCTTACCAGATAAAGCAGCTCCTCTGTAGGAAAAACAGGGCAACTGCAGCAATACAAATAAAGATGCAGATGCATAATTTGTCTTTGTACATTATAATTATTTTACTTCATTTGTTAGCTTAACAGCAAGCTATTTATGGAATTCTAACAGCATGAAAGCAGAGAAAGCTCCAAAACAAAATGTCCTTAATGCTCAAACACAATAAATCCTGATAAATTTGTAGAACAGAAAGGAAGAATATAAAACTGCAGGAATCCAGAAATCATTGCAGAGAACTCAAAGTAAAATAAACAATAATACAATACTAAGACCTGTGCTAAGCAGGTCAGTTTTTAAACAGCTGATAATTAAACAAAAATGAATCAGAAATAAGAAAATGAAATCATTCTATGAGAAAATGCAGATGTCAGTAATATCACTTCCAAGCGTTACTTAAAATTGTGAAACATGTCTGAAAATCATGGAACGACTTTTTATTCTATGAATTATGGATTTGGAGTCTTGTCATCTGCATTCCAAGTCCTCAGAAAAATTTATCCTTTCAAATCTCACTTTGAAGTTATGTTAGGAAACAGAAAGTTATTCTCTCTTCCCTAGTCCTATTGCTAGCTGCATGGGAGAAGAAGCTGAGTCCCCCCTCACCACAATCTTCTTTGAGGGAATTATAGATAGTGATGAGGTCACCCCTGAGCTGCCTCTTCTCCAGACTAAACAATTCCAGCTCCCTCAGCTATTCCTTGTAAGACCTGTGCTCCAGCTTTACTGCCCTTCTCTGGACATATTTCAGGGCCTCGATGTCTTTCTTGTAGTGAGTGGCCCAAAACTGTTTGCAGGCAGTGAAAAAGACACCAGAACAGAATTCTTATTCAAGTTCAACACGAACTGGAAAGTGTTACAGCACAGTAAAAAATATGCTTAGTTTTATGTATCTGCTTAACTGATCTTCAAATATATACATTTTTTAAAAATTAAACACTCATATCCAAAATCTATATGAGATTCAGTTACCTCTGAGGAACCCATTCCCCTTTCACGTTCAGCACTTGATATGCAACAGAAAATCTCTTTTTCTCTTTTTTGTCCTAACCAACTCTGACTTCTGCAGCTTGCAGATATTACCCAGAATAAAATCAAGAACCATGCATATCCCCTCATCAAGATCACTGATGAAGATGTTGAACAAGACCGGACCCAGCATCAACCCCTCAGAAACACTGCAATACAGTAGTTTTAAACTACATCCAGCTTTGCAATTACATCTATATGTCAAACTCAGTCAATATAATTTGTTCTCACATAAGATTTCAGTTCATTATATTCCTCTGCTATGCTGGTTTCTTTTTGATCAATAAAACAAAGAAATATAGGTTGAAGGAACAAACAGAAACCACTTCCACAAAAATGCTGGAATAGGGTTTAAAATAGTATGCTTAGCATTTTCATTCTTGAAATTGTTCTTAATACCTATTGTGTGAAACGTAACTATATTAAATAATAATGTCTATGGAACACTTCCCATTTCTGTATTGCTCTTGAACTGCTGTCGTGATTGGACATGTACAGTGCGGTAATGGCTGCATTCTTTTATTGGACCGCTTTCACTGTGGTAATCATTGCACTGAGTCAGGAAGCACACAAACTTAAGATCGCTGCTTGGCAGTGAACAAGTAATCACATACTCCTGTAGGGTACTATTAGTTCTGTGATTGTGATAGTTCACTAACTTAGACATAGCCTACATAGTCCACAGTTTGTTTAGAGGATGATTCTCAGCACATCTGCATCACCACATATCGATTATCACTGAAAAGGAGGAATCTTGGCTCCTAATTCAGGGATATCATAGGATCTTGACAGTTGGGTTGAGCTGGCAAGAAGTTTTCTAGTTCAACCTCCTTTTCAAGAAGAGTCACTATGAGATCAAATACAGTTGTTCAGGATATTATCCAATACAACTTGAAAACCGCCAAGGATGGAGACAGTAACACATTCTGATGCTCACCCATCCTCATTACTAGTAATGAAAGTATTATTTTAAAATACAAATAATACAAGTGATTTCACTACAAGTGATTTGATACCCTACACCAGATGAACTGTGTGAATAAAAGACAAAAGGACAGCCCAGTAAGAAGATATGACAAACGATTTACATACTTCCCATCTAATCAAAATTATGTTCCACACAGCTGCTCTTTTTCAAATTTGAAGGAAAAATGCCTGGAAGAATGTTTCTGACACAAACTATCATGCTGATTAAATTCTAAACCAGCCACCTTGCCTGCTGCAGTGAAAATTCATAGTAAAACAGTAAAACTTTTTGCAGGAAAAGTCAAGTAATGCAGGGAGAGAAGAATTCTATGTAGCCATATTTGTGAAAAAAAAAATAAATTCAACTGAGGGAAAAGTAACATTACCCACAAGCAAAACATGCAAGACACTGATAAGGTAATTTGACTTTACCTCAGCCTCACAAAGTGCCTGAAGACCCTGTAAGACAATAGCAGCAGGTGAAGCTTGATCAGGTTTTGTGCATTCATTCAACACCTGGGAAATTGCAGCCAACATATCTGCTCCATGCTGGTATGGCCTAAAGGAAAAAACACAAAGATATAGGGCAGTAGGGCAGTATTCACACATATAAACAACTGTACTCTGTACAGAAAAATTTACTAAGTATCAATTATATAAAAGTGATAACTAAAACAAATAAACTAGAATGCAAAGGAGAAAAATGGAATGAAGCAGTTGGGAATTTTAAAGGTGGAGTGATAGAGAAGTAGATCAGCAGGCACAGAGCTTGCAATGAAAAACCAAGTAGATAAGCTACGGAACTCTTTGTAAGAATGTTGTGTATTCTAAAAGATTACATTGATGGAATTGAGTGCACTCTCAGCAAGTTTGCAGATGACACCAAGCTGAGCAGTGCAGTTGATAAATGTGAGGGAAGGGAAGCTATTCAGAAGGACCGGTACAGGCTGGAGAAGTGAGCCCAAGTGAACTGAATGAGGTTCAACAAGGCCAAGTGCAGGGAGCTGCACTTGGGCTAGGTCAGTCCCAAGTACTTATACAGACTTGGAGATGAAATTCCTGAGAGCAGCCCTGTGGAGAAGGACTTGGGGGTCCCAGTGGACAAGAAGCTGGACGTGTGTGCTTGCAGCCCAGAAGGCCAACTGTGTTCTGGGCTGCATTAAAAAAGGGGTGGCCAGCAGGGAGAGGGAGATATTGTCCCCCTCTACTCAGCTCTTGTGAGGCCCCATCTGGAGGACTGTGTCCATGCCTGGGGCCCCAGCACAAGAAAGACATGGAGCTCTTGGAGCGGGTCCAAAGGAGGGCCACTAAGATGATCAGGGGAGCTGGAGCACCTCTTCTATGAAGAAAGGTGGGAACTGGGACTGTTTGGCTTAGAAAAGGTAAGGCTCCAAGTAGACCTCACTGTGACCTTCCAATACTTGAAGGGAGAGTATAAACAGGAGGGGGGATGGTTGTTTACGAGAGTGGATAGTGATAGGACAAGGGGGAATGGTTTTAAAATGAGACAGGGAAGGTTTAGGTTAGATATTATGAGGAAGTTTTTCACACAGAGGTGGTGATGCACTGGAACAGGTTGCCCAAGGAGGTTGTGGATGCCCCATCCCTGGAGACATTCTGGAGGCCAGGCTGGATGTGGCTCTGGGCAGCCTGGTCTGGTGGTTGGTGACCCTGCACGTAGCAGGGGGGTTGAAACTAAATGATCATTATGGTTCTTTTCAACCCAAGCCATTTTATAATTCTATAATTAATTACTGTGTTACACAACCAGTACTAGATCTGAATAAAGACCCATAATTTGCGTGTGATGAAAAAAATATTTGTAGAAAAGTATTTAATCTTTCTTTGAACAGATCAAAAGACTTAGATATTTCTTCCAGTGGTACATTACTCTTTTTTAAAATTTGGAGTTGGTATGCTTTAGGTTTATGTTCTGGATCAGTTGCAGGACCGTTGTTTTGTTTATAATGAAGATAGGTCTTTTCCACTAACTTTAAAATTACTTATACATCCTTTTAAATCCATGATATGTAAGTAATTGAGATTAACAGTGCGTGAGTTAGTGTCTTGCACAACTAGAAAAATACTAGCCATAGCATTAGCCATAATTAGTCAAACAGATTAGCTAGAAATAATTATGCAGCTTATCTGAAAAAGTTTTCCACACGAAGACATAAGATTGATAACAAACTCTTCTACTTACCTCTGTTTACAAATATCTCTTATACAGGCAGCTTTAGCAATCACTTTTTCCCATTGAGCATCCTTGTCAACTGACAAAGAGGGTACATCAGATGTTGCCAAGAACTTCTGTAATTCTGGGTAAATTCGATCCTAAAAGTATTTCAACATAAAAATTATCTTGGTGACAAGATTTTTTGATTGCTACCAGTTTTACTTGACTTCTAAATTCTACTTTTACTGCATACCATAGTTTGCTTTTCTTCATCAGAGTTCAATGCAGTAATGAGATCTTAGTAACTTTTGCAGATGCTATCTTTATTGCTGATTCATACACAAAGAAGCAAGTTACTGCCTTTTTATTAAAGTCTTGTTTTTTACCATGTTATGTTAAACAGAAACCCACCTCTCAAAAATCGTAATTTTTTCTTGTTGAAATGAAAATTAGCTTTCCTGAATTATGTATAACTGAAATTTTCACTAAAACATAATCAATAAAGGCACCACATTCAACATTTCAATTATATTGCTGAAAATGAGATTATTAGTGGAAGCAATGCTCCAAAACAAATTTCCTTTCCTGGTTAGAAGAAATGAAGTTTACAAATTGCAGTTATACCCAGAGACACCGCAAGAATTTTCTAACCTGTCTTTCCCACAAAGACGTCATCAGACGCAAAGTAACAGCTCTAAGCTTCGGTGTGCTCCCCAGCATGTGTATGGATCGTAAAATCTGAGCTACACAAACCTGGAAGAGATTTTGTTAACCAAAAGTTACTGCGTTGTTTTGTTTTTTTTTTTTAATGTCCAAGAAGGTTGACAAATCTACAAATCATTATTTGGACCAACTATCAGTTATGAAACTGTCCAACAGCGACGTCAGAAAGAAGCTGGAAACCAATGAATTAAAGAACATCTTTTTAGGCTATCTAAAAACAATAATGATATGCTACAGACAAAAAAGCGTATCATACTTTTCACCTTACTCAAATGGCATATTCCATCCAAAATATTACAAAGTAATGCCTATGCAAGTCAGTTATTATTTTAAGCAAGCTATGGATTTCTCAGCCTAAATCACTTCTTTTTTTGGTAAATAAATGATTGCTTATTGATGCAGTTTTCATTTGACTCAAAGAACTTTCATTCTGACCTTGTGTACACCAAGTGAAGGCAAAGTATACAATATATCCTTGTAAAGTGCAGGCTCCAAAGGTCTTCCCAATATAAATATCAGAACAGGGATAAGACTTGGGACCTACAATAAAACAAAAGAAGAAAGTAACTTCAGAATTAGGTTGCCAACTGGTAATTGTCTTACATACAAGAGAATGACTTTGTAAGCCTATATTAAGAACTTCCACCTTTCTGCATTATTTTGCTTTCTGGTAATAATAAAAACAAAGAAAAATTTCACAGTTTAATTTTTTATTTCTTGTAACTTATTTCTTCTATGTAATCATCTTAGAAGTACACTGTTATGTATGTTCAGCTGTAACTAATGCAATAATCT
Organism: Tympanuchus pallidicinctus; assembly: GCF_026119805.1. Taxonomy (NCBI): domain Eukaryota; kingdom Metazoa; phylum Chordata; class Aves; order Galliformes; family Phasianidae; genus Tympanuchus; species Tympanuchus pallidicinctus. Next base: position 40,254,952 of record NW_026294758.1, read on the forward strand.
AAAATGCTAATGAATGTCTCACATTTGCAAGAAAAACAGGTAAAAATGAATGCCATTATGATCTGGATCCAAATATGTAGAGCATATTTTTAAAGACTCTCATAATTAGCAAATATTAATTGGCTCAAAGTTGGAAAATGGAATTACAGAAATATTAGTAATATCTGTAAGCCCTAACTTATCAATTTGTTACGTGAATCTTCTTAATGTGTAAATTTCTAAAGGAATCCCTTAGTCACCATGCAATATTATTTGAACGTACCATATCACAAAGAAATACAAATGCTGCAGGTTTCATTACAGCATATACTGTAGTGATGCCATACCATGTTCTCTTTTGGAAGTGTAATGATTATTTACACAAACCAATCTATGAAGAATTCATTCCATATGGGAAATTAAAATTCAACAGAAAACTCAGCTACTTTAAACTGCATGTTTACAGCTATTCATATGTCCTCTACTTCTTGAAATTGAGAGTATTAATAGCAAGAAGTTTCCCATTTCCTCTTAAATTTCCACAGTAAATTCACCCTCATGTAAAAAAAAAGTGGTTCAATTAAGTTTTGTCTTACACATCACAACATTTGTTACATTTATGAAAACAACAGATTGCAAATCTGCACAGATGCTTTCATAAGAATTTAGGCTAGAACTGTATGTTTCAAAATCCAGTGTATTCTGAAATACTTATAGTAATTTTCAGGGTTTCTTACATAATTAAGTGAAGAATACTTGTTATCTCCCCTTATGCATCTTACAGTACATACCAATACATGTATAAAACACAGCAGCAGAGAATAACATATCTGAATATGCAAAACTGTAAGAGACAGATTGACCTTTTTAGCTCGAGCATCTCTAATTTCCAGTAGGGTTTTCTGTTTTTGTTTACTCTCCCTAAAACCTGAATCTATAACAAACATCTTTATTAGTTTATAGTTAATGGTAAAACAGATGGCCCCAAAAAACACTGTCACCCAAAAGATGTTATTTGATACTGTACTCTGCAGTAGTTTGGCTCAACATAAATGTTTCTAACCAGCATTCTTAAGCAACATTCTCCTGGTTAACTTAATATCCTTGCCTCAGCAGATCACAGCAGCCAAAGGCATTGGTAGGCATGGATAAATTTATTTCCAAACTACTTTTAACACTGAAGTGACACCAGCTACCAAACAATTCAAGGCAGATGATGAGACAGATAAAATTCTTTCCATTTAAGTGACCGTACACCTAATTTTCACCTGAACAGCTGCTGGCTTTTTGCAAGTTTCTCTGAAATCAATTTGCCTTTCTCTAACCAAACAACTATCTCATTTAGAATAAACAATTAGACAGAAAAATGGGCAAAGGTATAAAGAGAAGTAACAAACTTCTGAGAATAACACACTCTCTGAGAAGCAACATATATCACAGCTCTTTGATTCTCTCATATGACAAGTAAATATCCTCTAAATCCCTGCTTTCAGATCTATTACACTGGTTTATATCACAGTAGTTAAAGGAGTCACTCCACAGTATACCCACCAGCACCACCCTGGAACAACACTTTAAGTGACTTAAGCTGAGGACCTAGTTCTTCCCTCTTCCATAGTTTTCCAAAGTATCATTTATTTCTCTGTTCATAGTAAGCCCATTATCTTTTCATTCAATTTTATTCACAACGCATTTCAACAGCTAATTCAGGCACAAGTATTAAGTGGGATCCCTGTGTCCACTGACTCTGGAGACTATCCTGTATTTATACTCCTACATGTGCTTTAATCAAAATATTCCTCCAAGTTTAAATGCCCCTGAGAAGCCCAGTCTTTATCCAAAGCTGTTACAGTACTTAATAAATCCTTCATCATAAGTAGTTTTTGTTATGACAGTATTTTTAGAAATACAATGGTGTAGGAATTAATTCACTCCAAGTCCATCACCATGCGGCAGAGTTTGATTAATTCTAGCCTCAGTCAAAATCTAGTAAGGTTTGCCTTAATACAGACAAACAGAAAACTAAACTTTCATTCAAAACACAGAATTTCATTAATTGCCTTCTATTCGCATTCTATTTCCAAAGTAATCATTTGTTTAGCTGTATTTCCTCACCTGACTGACACGAAAAGGGCAGCAGCACTGCCTAAGAGAAAAGGATGTTCATTAAAACACAGGAAAAAAATTAAAACTGGCTAATAAATTGATTAGAATATGAAGTATAGTAAGACCTGAAAATCACTCAGTGTCCTCAAATCAAGAATCCATTGAGGCTAAGTCAAATCTTATGAAAAGAGAATTTTTATGCAAAAAAAAAACTGGAAAAAAAAATTGAAGTTAGAAGTATGGTAGACATACGTGCATTTATTTCTGGGCACCTGTTGTAACTTTAGCATTAAGGAAAAAATAATTAATCCACTGATTTACTGTTACTTAAATCTTTAGCTAAAACCCTGCTGATGCACAAATGGTGAACATTACATACCTCTAAGTGAGGCAACTGTTAACACTAACGGCAGAAACCTCCACCATTATTTTTAGTCACCAAATTATTAGAGAGATTCATTGCATGCTCTTTCACTGAGGTGCAGTCTTCCACACTGCTTTTGCACCATGTGTGAATAGGGAACAACAGTTTTCTGAAAACATTACACAGAATATTTGGCATGCATCTTTACAGCTGGAATACACTCAACTCCAAGGAATACATTCAACTCCAAGAGCTCTATTGTTCCTTTAAACAATATTCATCTCTGATTAATGCTGTCAGTGGTTTGCGCTGTGCTCTGCAAAGACTGCATCAGTAATAAAGCTATCAGATGTCATTGTAACACTTAAACTCCTTACCTAAGTTCTGTCCTATTGTCTTCTTACCACTGCTGCCAGAAGCAGATTCTTAACATGCTCCACTGCATCTTTAGTTAGTTCTCTATCCAACAGACTATTTCCTGCACTTTTCTCAGCAGCAGCAGTCTATGCACGTGGCAATCAGACTGAATGACATGCAAAATAAATGACATTGAAAAGAAATAATATTCTTAATTTTACTTAAAAACCACTTAAGGTCAGTCTGACCAAGCCTATCCTACCTCAGCTGTGACAAGAACTTCATTTCAAATCACATTATCTTTATGGTTAAGAAATTCATTCTACACTAAGTTCAATACACAGAATCCTTGGAGAATGATTAAACACTTAAAGCTAAAAAAGCCAGATACATATATCCTTTAATTCTCTGTCCTTCAAGTGTGCTCCTTCTGAAGTTATGTTCACATTACAAGATCAGGAGAAAAACAGAATTGCTCTTCCCTCTCTCATGCAATGGATAAACAATGCTGGGACTACTCTCAGTGCTATATTTATACAAAATCTTCATCAAAAGCTAAATAGCTCCAAAAAGCCAGTACAACAATTCACTAGCTCTCAGCACTTAGGAAACAGCTGCGGAGGCAGAGAGACACGATGCCTGTCAGCAATGCCTCCTGCACTTACTGCTCCTGGAGGATGCAGCCATTGGGTCAAGCTGCTCCTTAGCAATCTGACAAAGGATTTCGAGACTCTGGGGTTTGTTATTAATAATAATTTGCATCTCAAAAATCATGCCTATGTATGCCAACAGCCTCTATCTTCACTCACTTACATATGAGACAAAATACTCTCATCTGTTAACAGGACTGTGACTGTTTGGTGATCTGATTTTTTAAAAATTATCTTCTTTTTCTTTTTATAGGACAATTTTTCTTCAAAAAATGGGGATAGAACACAACAATTCTTCTCCCTTTCAGTTCCTTCACACTTTCTTGCATTCAATGGAAGGGGAACTATCCCTTATACAGCCCTTCTGTCAATACAACAAAAATACTCCAGAAAATAGTAAACAATGCTCTGCCCAAGATTTTTTCAAATATATCAGTAATGCTATCTCCATTTTACATACTAAAAACAGAGTATCACTTATTAACTCATGCCTCACATACTTTGGCTTAACTCCTATCTTGGAGGCAGTTTTGAGTCAATTTTGACATTAAGAGAGCATTACAGGCAACTCAGAAAAAGTGAACCAAAAAGGCACAAATTATGTCACTGCAAAGTATTCCATGTTTTATTTCTGGAATATGTAGGGCTGAACTTTAGTAAGGAGGCAGCACCAGTTGAGTTCTCCAGCAGGCAAGACAGTGCAGTGACTAGGTTTTCATCAGCATTCAGCACACTGGTATTTCTTGCTCCAGGTCACAGGACAAAAATATGGAACAATACAAACACCTGTAAAACTGGTTCATTCATTTCAGTGCACAACTGAAGATAAATTTTTAATAATAAAGGCTGTAAAAATATCCTTCTCAAAAAACAGAAGCACTTTTTAAGAAGATGCATGCTAGGTATTGAAACATTACGTGTACTCCACCAGGATCTTAATCAGTCAGCTCTGACAATGAAGAATCTGTCCATAAGATCAGACTACAACACAGTATTTCCCTAACAGATGCTGTCTGAAGATAACGTAATCAGACTTCCAACAATATGGCCAGGTACCGCACGAGCAAGCCCAAACCATTTCAACACATTCTTAAACATGGTCTCCTTCTGAATAAAAATGTAAATGAAATAATGCATCCTTAGATTGACTTTCCTACATTGTTTCATTCCAGCCATTGAAAGACCACGAAAGAATAAACATCCTTTAGAATGTCATTAATAATCTTAATCAAACTTGTGTTACTATTCACACCAGTAACCTGTCAGTGAGAAGATTTAATTTCTTCTCCTGAAGTGCAGTGGGTAAGCACATACTGTAATTTTGTTGTTTTTGCACAAGAAAATTCATCTGATTATATATTAAGTATTTAATAAACAGCATGTGTCAGTGCAGCCTTTGCAGTGATTTACTTTAAAACAATCTAAAAGCGAACATACTACTTTTAATTCACCAAGCTTTTAAAAAGATTTTTGGACTTTCTTCCAGTATTTCAGAGCATGACTCCAAAATGAATCAGCTAGAAACAGATTTAATACAACTGCTCATCATAATCACAGAATCACCTGGGTTGAAAAGGACTACAATGATCATCTAGTTTCAACCCCCCTGCCATAACCAGTCGCCAACCACCAGACCAGGCTGCCCAGAGCCTCATCATGCATCACAAAACGGATTCCACGCCACTACTTAGTGAGGAAGGAGGAGATACATATACAGATGTCCTCTGTAGGCTTCATAGAAAGAGAAAGGTAAAACAGAAACAAGGCATAACTGGAATAATGTCTGTAAAAGAAGTTATATACTATTTTTAAGCCTAGATCTGTTTCTGAAATGCTCCATTAATTTATTCCTAAGATTATGGACTCCATATAAAAACAATATCCAGTAGGGAAATGGAGATTCTGTTTGTGAACTCTGCTATGTAGCAGTGAACCCGTTCGCAAAAACAACGGATAAGGTTCTAAATACATATTTTCCTTTTCTGATTCCATTTTGTCTTGAAACACAATTTTTCTAATTTTGCAATCACTTCTGGCTTTTCCAGTTATTCATATTCATATTCATTATTCATAGCTATCAACACTAATCATCTAAGCCACAAAACAGAATATCACTAGCAGCAGTATTACAGATTACACTGACCACTTAAAAAAGATAAAAACCACCAACAAGAAAAGCAACACACAGTTATTTTTATATTATGACCCTCTCTGTGATGCCTTTGCACTTTTATATATCCCACTGTAGCGCAAGAGGTATTCTACAGGTTGTCTGCAAAGCTCACACTTTTTTTATTCTGTCCTGTAAACACTTCATTTACCTTCTGCAATCTTAAACTCTGAGGTCTGTTTGTCTAAGTTTTTTTGATCATGAATTAAAGATGTGGAATTCATAGTGTATCTGTATTTACTTGACTAGCCCTTCTTTACATTTCACATGTTTGCACTGAAACTGGATGCTCAAGTGTTAATACCAAATGAACAGATTCAAGTTAATAAAGGTGGCTGTTTAACTTTGATGCTTATCTCTTCATCTTACTTCTTACCTCTGACTCTCCTGCTATTCAGAATGGCCAAATTACTATGCTTCATGTTACCTTTCACAGTATCCCTTGGCAAGTGCCCAAGAAAAGGAAAACTCAAAACTCTTCACTATTTTGTTGTGATTAGCTTTTCTCTTAATACTAAAGCATTCTAAGCACTCTTCTACCACTTACTTTCCCCATTCCTTACAAACCATCATTTATTTATACGGATGGAATAAAATAGAAAGAAATATAGCAGTTCCTGAAGCACTCTTCTGCCATGTACTGACAGTTGTCACCACACAGTCCTTGCATTTTCCTTTATCAGAATATTATTCCCCCTATGCATGAGTTTAGCTGTCTCCCATTAAATACTTCAACTGTGAGAAAAATTCCTCCTGTCTTAGGAGACCGCTACACCTGCAAGAAACAACATAACCTTTTCATTGCAGTGCAGTATAGCAGTAACTCTGTGGACTCATTGAGCAAAAACAGAACTAAAATAACTTTGTCAGGGTCATGACAGATACCAGGTAATCCCAAATTGAACTAAGCCAGACCATACCTTCCGCTTTTAAAAGCATTAAGATCCTTTTAAACATTATATATATATATACATATACACACATATATGTATACATATATTTAGAATGTGGTATTGCTGCAGATAGTGCTAACTCCAGAAAGTGCAGCCAAGGAGACCCAAATATTAGTAAGGACTGAGAAGGGAAACACCTTCTCTCTGACTTACCAAATATTTTCCAGCAAAGCAGCAGCTATATTGCTAATTATTCTGATTGGTTTATATAGTACTACTAAAAAAAATCTGAAAACTTAACCTATTTTTCAGTAAGGTATTTCTAAGACCAGAGTTCATCACTTGCAGTCCCTGACAACAAATGAAATGTGACGTGGTTAGAGGCAATCAACAAACGATGGCTTAAGTTTTGCATTTTAAACAATTTCTAATTCATATGGAAACAAAAAAATATGATGAAGTTTCAACTATCCCTTATAATTGCATCTGGTCAGAAGTCGTTTTTTCCATTGCCAGGAAGGACTTTTTCACCACTATGAAAGGCCTCTTAGTTCTGATGTAGACAGATCACCACAGCTTGAAAGAATCACAGAATCCTGAGAGTCGGAAAAAACCTTTAAAGGTCATCCAACCCAATCCCCCTGCAGTGAACAGGGACATCCACAGCTCAATCAGGTTGGTCAGAGCCTGGTCCAGCCTTGCTTTGACTACCCCCAGGAACAAGGCATCCACTTTCTCACTGGGCAACTTGTTCCAGTGCCTCACTGCCTTCACTGTAAAAGTCTTTTTCCTTATACCCAATCTAAACCTCCACTCTTTTAGTTTGAAACCATATACCCTTCCATACCACAGCATATTCTGCTAAAGAGCCTTTCCCCTTCTTTCTCAGAGAGCCCCCTGTAGATATTGAAAGTCTGCTTTCAGGTCTTCCTGCGGTCTTCTCCAGACAGAACAGCCCCAGCTCTGTCAGCTTGTCCTCATAGGGGAAGCGTTCATCCCTTGGATCATTTTTGCGGCCTTTCTTTGGACATGCCCCAACAGATCCAACAGGTCGCCCCTGTGCTGAGAATTCCAGGTCAAGTCTCACTAGTGCAGAGCAGAGGGGCAGGGTCTCCTCCCTTAAATCTGCTGACCACACTTCTTTTGATGTGACCCGGGATACAGATGGCTTTCAGGGCTGTGAGGGCATGGTGCTGGCTCATGTCCAGCCTGCCATCCACCAGTACCTTGCAAGTCCTTCTCAGCAGGCTTGCACACTATTCTTACATCCCCTCACTTATGCTGACTGTGGGGGTTGCCACTACCCACGTGGCAACTTTGCACTTGTATTTGTTGAATCCCATGAAGTTCCACGTGAGGACACTTCTTGAGTCTGAATGGCTGAAGTGAAAGAAGGCTAAGAAGGCAAGACTTCAATGCTCTCTAAAATGACCTGAAAGGAGTTATCAGAAAGGAGGGTCAATCTCTTTTCTTAGATGGCAAGCGATAAAATGTGAGGAAACGGCTTCAAGATGCATCACGGAAGTTCAGAAATTGGATGTTAGGAGAATAATCACAGAGAAGGTTGTCAAGCACTAGAACAGGCTGCTCAGGGAAGCGGTGGAGCACCCCTCCCTGGAGGTATTTCACAGTTGTGTGGATATGGCATGAAGGGATGTAGTTTAGTGATGGGACTTGGTAGAGGTCAAGTTCATGGTTAGATTCAGTACAGAAGTTTTTTTCCAACCTAAATGATTCTATGGTCCTGTTCCATACTCCATACTGGAGTACAGTGAAAGGCCACAAATATGATTGAGAAATTGGAATATCCTTCACACACAGAAAGGCTGAGAAAGCTTGGACAAGTAGTAGCCTAGGGAACTAAGGGCTGAAAGCAGATGATATCAATGTACATGAATTCCTGAAAGAAGGATGCAATGAAAATGGAGCGAGGTCTATTTTAATGGTGCACAATGACAGGACAAGAAGCAACAGGCACAAACTGAAATGCAGGATGCTCTGTCTGAACAACAAGAAACAGTTTTTTTTTCCCTGCGAGGCTAACTGAGCACTGATACAGGTTGCCTAGAGAAGTTGTGAAGATTCCATGCATTTGAATACTCAAATGACATACTGACTCAGCTGGGCAAGCTGTACTACGTGACTCTGCTTGAAGAGGTTTGTTGGACCACATGATGTCCAGGGTCCCTTCTTGACCTCAAGCATTCTGTGATTTTGTAATCTACAAAGGCTTCTTATAGCTGTGAACTGGATGACTCAGATAAAACTACATCCTCCAGAAAACTAACCTGCACTTCTAAGGACTTAATTTAAACCTGCCACCACAGAAAATCCATTCTTAATATTCTAACTTACAACATGCAAAGCCACCTGTTAAGTCCTGAGGATTTCTACTTGATTGAAAATAATTAAGCAACAACTCAGTGAATAAGCTTGACACCATCCTCATTCAGAAAATACTGGCATGCTATTCTACCTAGTGACCAGAAGCAACACTACTGTCCTTTGGGAAACTGCACTCTTTGAATAAGTTACTTGGAATTTTACCACTTTAAAAAACTCCACGCATATTTCTTCCTGTCATAGACAGAGCCTTTGTGATCCAGAATGTCTTGCTACAAGTTTTTAAATAAGATGTAGAATTGGTATTTTCATTGAAATAGAGAGGCAAAAAAAAAAAAAAAAAAAAACCTATGACAAATTAAAAGGAAGTCAATCATTACACAGAACAGCAAAAAACGAGCTTCAGGTATATGCTGTCTGCGAAAAAAATCTTTTGTTCTAAGAACAATGCTATAAAATACTGATGTGCTTGTGTCCTTTGTAATTACTCCTTTTTTTTTTCTTGTTTTTTAATTATTCTGTTTTATGTTACTGAGCTGTCCTCTGGAATGAAAAAGTACAGGGCTACAACAGAAGGATTTTACATCTGTACTTTTATAGAAAGATTCCATCCCTATGAAAGAAAGTAACAATCGTTATAAAAAAGAATCATGAAATGGAGAAAGGAAGGGAGGAAGGGAGGAAGAAAGGAAGGAAGGAAGAAGGGAAGAAAGAAGGGAAAGAGGGAGGGAGAGAAGGAAGGAGGGAGGGAAAAACAAAGGGGAAAAAAAACCCAAAACAATAAACAACTTCATTTAGTATGTTTCTGCCTGGTACTTAACTTTGAGGAGTGACGCCTACCTTGCAGCAAGTGTCTTATATCCACTTCAGACCTGTAACCCAGGGCAGCTCTTCTACACATGATTTAAGGAGTATACCAAGCACACAAACAATATTTCAAAAATAAAACTATCCAAGAGCTAGGTCCCATTCCTATTTTGAACTGGAAGCATTAATTATGCAGTCTAGCAGGTTTCTTGAAGAGTTCAGCAAATATCAATACTGAGATTCAGGCTTTGTACAACAGTATTTTGAATCTGCATCCATCTTTATATTCACTAAGATGAAATACTACCTTACTAGCATTAGTTTAATAACAGCAGTATGTACAGGACAAAACAGGAACTCCAAAATACAATAAAATGAAGGAAGCTAAACATCTCCCTAATTAACTCACATACTACACTTGTATACTAAAACAGCAGATTAGCCAATAACCCTTTTCAATATAATGGATGGCTACTTGTGGTTGGAAGTGTCACAACTGTGTTGGAGTTACTAGTATGCAATTTTAACTTTACCTCTTGCTAATAAGCTGCATCCATTGTTTACTTTCAAACCAAAAAGAAAAGTCAATGCTATAGCTACAGACACCACAACAAAACATTTTAGAACATAAACCTACATAAACCTTCCTTTTTAATTAGTCCCTTTAAATGATCGTGTCTGTTTCTCCAAGCTGCAGAAGGAAATGCCATGAGTTAAACGTATTTGGAGGTTACTCACTACTCAGAAACCCAGCTACACTGCAGAACAATACATCTAAAGGCTTTAAGTTGGTTTAGCTAGGATTTAAATACAATTTATTTATTTTTTTCTCCCCACCACAGTGGTGATCTTACAGCTCATGTAAATAAATACATTCCATATATTCTTCTATTCCCACATAATGCTTACAGTTCTGGTGAGTAATTACAGAATCACAGAATCACCCGGGTTGGAAGGGACCTCAAGGATCATGTAGTTCCAACCCCCCTGCCCAGCAGGGCCACCAAACGTACACATTCAGATCAGGTTGCCCAGGACCCCGTCCAACCTGGCCTTGAACACGTCCAAGGACGGGGCATCCACAACCTCCTTAGGCAGCCCGTTCCAGGGCCTAACCACTCTCCTTGTAAAGAAATTCCACAGCAAAAGCCTGCAATTTTTTCCAGACTGAAAACCAGACCTTTTAATCTGTTAGTGTGTGTCTGTATCGGAGCCAAAATTACTTTTCAAATAAGATCTAATAATAATAATAAAAAAAACCATAAAATTATCAGCCTTTAAAGTTACTGAATTTCAAGGATCATGACACAAAAAACTATTAATTAACTTGTAAGCCCTGAAATAAGATAATTAGTGCCCACCAAGATTAATTACAACACAGAAGTAGTATAATGCTATAAATTTGATACAAGTTAAAAAATGCAAAAAAGTTCGAACAATGGTAGAAAAAAAAAAAAGAAATCACATGCTCCCAAATCTGTTTCAATCCTGTTGGAGATGAAACACACCCATACAAGAAAACAACAAAATGAAGGAAAGCTTGACAGAGAATTTACAAGGCATATTTAAGAAAGCTATCAGTGAGCAACCCAAAGAAGGTGAAGCTTCAAGTTAAAGGCATCAAGTTAAAAAGACATCTCCAGCTTAGGAATTACAGGTATCTCCATAAGCACTGCATAGTGATTCTGTTTTAGCACAGCAGTTCAGTAGATGTTCAATAGCAAGCACATCCCAGACCTGCAGTTCTTGGTGCTCTAAGGCATTAAGTGCATACTCATAAGCTGTAATTTTTTGCAACTTTTGTGCTAAGTGTGAAAGCTATTTGAAAAAGAAAGCAATTAGAAAACTGAAGCAAATAAAACTTGTCCTTATGATATATTTGACACTCAAAACATCACTTCTCCCTTGCCCACATTTTTTTTTTCATTTTACAAGATGATTATTTCTGTTTGGTGATTTCTAATCTACCTATTTATCTACACTAAAAAGCCATATATCTGCATTTACCTAAGTTATGCACAAACATAAGCATACTGCATAAATCTGACTAGGATTCAATAGTGAATGAGACTAAGACTGTACTGACTATGTAATACAACAAACATCACAAGTGACTTGGTGGTTCTCCTGTAACTTATAGGATGAAGGTCCTTCAAAAGCCAGAAACAGTTCAGTAGACTTTCTTCAACTTGTTGGTGTCTTATTCCATCCTTATGAGGTAATATCACTAAGCAAAGCAGTTTTTTTTCCTTATAATGCCCATGTTACTGCACACCGCAAAAAATTCTACAAGTTGAAAAGCCAGACAAAGTCTAGGAGTGGTCTGGTGAGCTGTGTGTGTCAAGTACACGGTGTGAACATACATACATTAAGTGCACGGCTGAAGATACACATGTATATGTACGTGTATTGCCAGGGTAGTGTGCTTGGTTGGAAGGCAGTCTGTACCAGCAACTGTAATTGAGCTGCAGCCACATGGGCTCTTATGTCCAGATGCCAGCAACTGGGGAGATGGATTCAGAGGTCAGCTGTGTGTGCCTGAGAGTCTGAGACCTGCTGCTGGAAAGAGACACACTACACATACATACACAATGTGCATGAATTCCTTATTAGCTGACAGCCAATGTGCTCAGCAGGAAACGGGAGCAAAATAAAGCCACTAGTGCTGCTGAAGTTCATGAGAGTGCACAGCGTGTCTGCATTACATACATACAGCCACAGATCTGTGATGCACACACGTGCCTTCTGTGTGTAGCTACTGGGAGTGCATGCTCAATTTCATGACCAGTTGGACCTGACAGCAGGAAGCTATGGCAGACTTGAACCTTTTGAGGTAGGGAATCCACCCCAATTCCTGTAAGAAAATACAATAATACTAAGTTTTTACCTGAGAACAATCAGCTTTGGCTACCTCTGTAGTAGTCTGCAGTACATCACGAAGACAGTCTCCCTTTTCTTGGATCAATAGATAAGCAAGTAGCAGAAAAACATGGGTAGGGACTTGAGTTGTAACAGGCAGCAATGACCTCACTGAAGATAACCAGTCAGTAACTGCTGACTTCTCTTTCATGAGCTCTAAAATCTTCCAAGTAGTGTATAATGAACAATAAGAGCTGGTTATGGGGAATAGGAGTTCACAGGACATCTGAAAACAAATGAAATATACAATTTTCAAATGAACGAGTAAAATATCATGAAAGAGCAAATAAAAAATAGTAAGTTATTCAGTTCTATCATCTGAAACAAATCTGTTACTGAGGATCCCAATGCAATAAGTGTAATTAATAAGTCACAATACATTTCTTTACAATCCTTTACATTAATTCTTGAATTTAGGATGATTGAATGCGTTACTGCTCTACTCACAAATTTCCCCTTTATTTGGAATCCATCACTCCTGTTTCTGTAGGTAACTGCAATGCTGTGTCCTCATGAAAACGTACACAATAAAGCTGGAGTACATTAAAAGCTTATGTTCCTCACCATTACACGTACATTATATAAATATTTAAATATTTTAAGGAAATTCTCATGCTTTTCACTGCACTCACTAAAAAACTATACTTTATGTTAATCTTACTCTGCACTTATTTTTGCTGTAACTGTTTCATTTCTCAGAATTCATGTTCTACAGTTGTCATCATGGGAGATTAAGTTTAGAAGAAGAAAAGCAGTAAAACACAAGTGAGAATTTCTCCTGACTCAGGCTATTTAATTTACTTATATGTATATATAAAGACATATATATACATATAGTACACACATTAAAAAGGCTATTTATATAGAGAAATATATGTATGTTATATATTAAATTGCATATATAAAATGATAAATATAAAGCTCCTGCAGAATGATGTCTTAATTATATAGAATGCATGTGTTCAAAGTTCTTCATTAAAAGAAATCCAAGACAAAGCATCTTTTTCCTTATAATTCTGCTTTCTTAGAAAACACAAAGTTTTCAGAAATCTTGATTATTATCAAGACAATAACTGGCATGTAGTAATTAGATGAAGAACAGTTATTTAAAAAGCAAGTCTTCAAGTATTTGAAAAGAAATCTCCAAATTTAAATTTGAAATAGAATTCAGACCCCAGTGGGACAGGCTCACACACCTTTAAATTACCAAGGAAAACAAGATTATTCTGAGTGGCAACCAGTTCTCTGTAAAACTGCAGAGCTTCATTTAAATGATGCTCTTCTTCACTACTGGGAAGCATAATGCCGCCACACATCGGATAGGTTTGTGATATAGAATTTAATTTAAAGATAAATCAATACATTTCTTGGGCACTACAATTACTGTATGTGAAAAACAGCAGAAGTAAATAGACAGAGAACATTAACACACATTAAAAAAAAGTCGGGATAACTAGCTAGTAAGGAAAGGAATACAGCTACACAGAATAAACAAAATAAGTATAACATAATGTGGTTTTCTACTAATTCCTGTTACTAATGAATGCTAAATTACTGAACTACTAAATGAATACTTCAGGTGAGTTGTTTATGTGGTCTCTAAAAGGAACGCAAGACATCATTCAGTTATACCAGTAGTTGAGTGTTATGCAATATACACATTGTAGAGTATTTCCATAAAAAAGTATTACATAAACAAACTTGTAGATATAAAGTTTTTTCCCAGTCAGCTAGACATAATGCAGCAAAGTGTTAGATGTACCCCCTATAAGTACCACAAAATAAAAACAAATGAAAAGCAACAACAAAAGAAACTCAGAATATTACCAATTCCTTTTGATTCTTTACATCTTCCTTCTTTAATATTTCCAAAAGATCTGTAGCCAGTTGCTGCCTAGTAGTTCCAGAATCACCCTCCTGTAAGCAGTCTCCAACTGACGAAGAAGATAAGATTTGTAGCAGAGGCATCACCAAAACAAGGGCTGTGGTTGAAATGTTTTCTGAAGAGGAAAGGAGCTTGTAGGCTATTGAAGATAGTGGGGACAAAAAGACAATCAGCTTGGGAAAAAAGAGCTAATATTGTTTGTATTTTTGCATGATACAAACATTTCTAGGAAACAGGCTGGTCAAACTACAAAACTGTTCCAATACAAAAATTTTTCCACACAGTCGCCACTGTTAGCTCTGCATTTTCACCAGCAATGAACAAAAGCCTGCATGCCATGCTTTTACAAATCTGCACCAACAGAGGTGACCCACAGCTGCTGCTGAAAGGCACCACCCACTGCCTCACTGCGCTCACACCCACGGTTTGGTCTCCATAAACATCCAGCAAGTACTGATGGACGTCAAGATATACCATTTTTTTTTGCATTGAAAAATTCAATTCCACCCCTTTCCTCCATACAGACTTCCATGCCAGATGCTATTTTGTTCAATTTCTATTTTGACTGTCTTTCTGTCACACAACAACAAAACGTAACGGAATATTGTTGGGAAGGTTCACTCTCTTCACTCTCTACTGCGATCTAACATCCACTACTGTGTTGTGAAAATGTAATAATAAAGGAGGCAATACTTTTGGAGAATCTCTTTTATTTTCGGTAGAACGTTCTACTTAGAGACTCTACTCTTCTGTTCTTTATTGTACAGTACTTGATGGCTGCACAAAATTCAATAATGGAATGTAGTGTAGTCCCTCACTTTTACTGTAATAACTCAATTAATCAAAACTGTTAGTCAAAAGCTCAGACAAACATTAAGAAGATAAATAGGCCTACTCTCTAAAGATCTATCAAAATAAACCATTCAGAATGTATTACTCTACACTGAAAATATCCTCTTATTGACTTAAAAATGAAACAAACAAGCTTCAATAAAAAGGGATAGAATACAGTATTCATGGAAAAAGTCAATGCAGTGGAAAAAATTGAGCCATCAGATCATATTTTAGTTTTCAAATCAAGGGAAAATCCTGTTTATATAAAATATTTCACATTTCAACCTAAATGCAGGGGAGTGCAGAGCCTATTCTCACAAAACAAAAATAAATACAGTCTTAAGTGCATGGATTCTTCTTTCAGAACAACGTTACCTAGACTCAAGATAGACTTCTGTTGACTTTCTGGCGTTTGCAGCAGCAGAAGTGCTAGTCCAATTACACACTGTTCCACTGGAAACACCTATAGGGAAAAAATGAAAAAGGTTCAAGTTATCTTTGTTTTTCAAGGGGACAAACAAGAAAAGCAACTATAATTTTCTAAGAAGTTTCTTATTGCCTTTTAATGAACGCAGTGATACAGAACATGCAATTAAGAATAAAAATAGCACACGGTAAGGATTTTAAGTGAGTAACTACAAACACAATACTCAGATTAAACCAACACATATGTGTAAAGGTTAGCTTATATACACAGCATCAGTTCGCTTTTTTTTCCTTCAGAAGGTTTCTAACAATAAAAAAAAAAAAATCAGCTTTCCAAACAATACTGGTCACTCAAAGATGAATGCCATGTATCAAAGTCTTAAAATCCTGCCTTTAGCATGACAGCCTTTAAGTTTAACATGACTATTTCCTTCCACAAAAATCAACTCTTACCTCTTGTAAGAGCTCAAAGTTGTCCTCTATCATGGAGATCAGAGATGAACATTCTCCTGTTACATTTAAACACACTTCACAGAAGCTTATCAGTTGCAGACAAAATTGGGATAATTGAACTTTCCAAAACACAGGAAAGCGCAACAAGCTGAGGAATAGCTCTTGAAGAAAAAACAAGGCTTCTGTAACTTGTGGCAAGTCTTTAACCTATAGAGAGGTAGTTGAAAAACACATCCCAGTTTAATTGTCCTTCCTTATTTATGGAGAATTCCTTCAAGTTTAAAATTAGTTTTATTAGTCTACAGTCTTTTCATTGCAGTTATTATTAAAGCTTCAGAGAACAAAATTCAGGAATCTTTAATAAAACTTATCCACAACATCAACAGATGAACTTAAGAATTTAAGGTCCTAAAGTGACTGATAAGAAAAATTCCTTGTTCTTCAAATGCAGCAGAAAATTAACTCAGTTCTTGAGGTCCTACCAGCCAAATAAATTGTATGGGGATTTCATACAGCAAGGAAATATTATTTTTACAGAAATATTCTTCAATCAGATATTTCTACGTTACTCTATAACGTAACTAAGATTTTAACATACATCTAAAAAGAAATGGTTGTAGTATTTACCACCATGCAGAATCAGGTATACAGAAAATGGAAGATAGTGCTGTATTCGTTCACTTGAAAGGCAGTAACAGCACTGTCCTTGCTGTTGAGGTCTGGCAACACATTTACCTGAAGATGTGGAATCAAATCACACAGGAGCTGAAGAATATGATGCTCCAGAACACAAGGTGCTTCTTTATGCTTTGGACCACGTGGCTGAAGTAAAATCCTAAGCAAGCCCATTCGCAGTTCAGCATATTCCCGTAACTGAGATGGTTCACAGTACAGGTATCTTAGAAATGGAGCCATTACAGCAACACATGAACTCTGTGCCCTGCAGTTAAAAAAAAAAAAAAGTTTGCCAAGAGTACTTCTTACCATAAACTGAATGAATTCCAAGGAAAACCCAAGTAAGGTGACATTCCCTGGGTCTGCAGTAATTCACAGGATACAATTAACAGAAAGGCGTTAAGAAAAACATTACTAGCTCTCACAAAACAAAACAAAGAAAAAACCCCACATGATTTACTATCACAAAGTACTATCTATCATGAGATCTAATCTAACAACCACACAATGAAACGCATTTGTAAGAGACTAAGTATTCACTCAGGAATATGATTTGATATATACTTGAACATTAAGATACTCTTCATTTTATTCTACTTTTCCTGAATTCAAGAAAGTTACTTTCTGTGGTGAATAATATGAGAGTCTACTGCACCATAATGAAACGGTACTTGGAAAATGTTATTCAGAATTATCCTTTTTTAATTATTAAATCTGATTCCAACTAAAAACAGCTATCTGTTCCTTCTCAGTTGTTAGAATCATAGAATGGTTTGGGTTGGAAGGATCCTAAAAGATCATCTAGTTCCAACTCCATTGCCATAGGCGGGGATACCTCCGTCTAGATCGTGTTGCTCCAAGTCCCATCCAGCCTGGGCAACAATCCCAAACAATTACAGGAAACAACAGCTAGTTTAACCAATGCAGCTTCCTGGCAAAAAATTCTTTCAGTTTGACCACGTTAGGATTGCCAGTTGATCCTGACATTAGCAGACTAGTCAAGTAAGTCTTTTATTAGACTCGTCATATAAGACTAATTACCACGACCTTTAATAAAGTCATCCATTGTCTCCCTATCAGAAATTTGGTGAAATACACCTGGGTAAGTGGATTCTATAGGGGATGGAAAACAAGCGAGACATTTAGGTTCAAAGTGTAATGATCAGTGATGCAAAGTGCATCATCAGGCTGTCAAGTGATGGTGTTCCACAGGAATAATTAGTGGGTTCAGTGTTCCTTAGTCTTCATTAATGATTTGGTGATAAGATGGAGTACACTCTGCAAATTTACTTCTGATATCAACCAGGAGAGAGCATTCAAGGCACTGGTAAGCACATTTTTTCAAAGGAACCTGGATAATTTGGAGAAGCAGACTGACAGGAACCTTTAACAACTGAACATGGCTTGGTGCATGGCCTTGCATCTGTATGCTTTCCTTTAGCAGGAGATTGACTTGATGATCCAAGTACCCTCCAACCCCTACAGTTCTGTGATTCTGTAATGGTCAATACATTAGCAAATATTCTGAAAATCAATGTTAGGGATGAGTTACAAACAAGACTCTGCTTTGATAGAGCTTGAGCGCAACTTAGAAGTAATCTACGTCAACATATTATCAGTCTGGAATCCCAGTCCACAGACATTTTTGCACCAAAAGTGGTAAGAAAGTTTAAGGTGTTGAATTTGAAACACACCAGCAAAAAAACACAGTCAGACCTCTGTTGAGACTCTTTGTGAGTCTCAGATTTAGTAGCTGAGTGGAAAGACAAGTCTGCAAATAATATTTAAAAAATACTCCGATTATTTAAATTGGACTTTTACATGAATGTCTCTCTGTTGATCATATAGCTTACATCTACTAGAATTTTAAGATCAATAAACTTATTTACATTAGCATAATACGGAAGTCAGTTTCACTATAATATTACTCTGATCTGTTTACACGAGTCTTCCAGAGAAGACTTTGACACAAGAGAAAGGAGATTCTTTTTATCTGAAATGCATATGGTTGCAAAAACATTTAAAACATTTGTCTGCCAGGCAGCTCCTCTGTTTGGTATCTTACACCAAAGTTTTACTGGAGAAGTTCCTTGGAGATAAGCATGAAAGAATGTTGAAACTGTTGGCAGATTAGATATCTATTTCTTGTTAAATGTATGACTATGCCATTGATTTTCCTTTTTTTAAATCCTCTTTCCTATGAGATATAGCTTCCTGTGCTTATCTTACACCATCCATGTTTAGCATAGATCAGTTACACACATGATATATTAATTGTCATCTTTGACTAAATAGTCATAATTTTGGCAAATACAAATCATTCTTGCATCCCTCTAAAACTCTACTTGCTAAAACATGGTGCAGATTACTATTTTTAATGGGATTAGTAAACTTCTTCCATGAGTAGTTGAACTACAGTATTTGTGGTTTCTAGCATAGAAAGTGGATCTTTTTTTTTTAACTAATTTTACTTGATTTCTATTTTTAACTCTGCTTACAAAATAAATAATAAAAATAATTTTTTAATCAACTTTGCACACATTTCTCCACATCCACAAAAATGTTACCAATGCAGGCGATTAAAGAAAAAAATTAAAAATAGATTCCTAATGGATTATATTGTTACTTATTGTTCTATTTTTAACCTTTAAATTACAAAATTTAATGACACAATTATCTTTTTCCAAAGAAACTCTTTATATTGCTTACATACAAGCCTGTACAATTGCAGTTCACTTCAAGAAGAAAATTTTGCTGACAATTGAGTTACCTACTTTTCAGTTTCTTCTTTTGCTTACCTCTCCGAACACTGATGGAAAAATACTGTTATCTGCTGAAGTAGAACTGGCCAGCAATCAGGTCTATTTTCAAGGACAGTGATTAAAGGATGAGGATTGTTCCTGAAATGCAGAGAAAACACATTTGGATCTATAATGCAGAAAGAAAGTGTGTAAATTTACTAGCTTCAAAATTAAAGCAGCTGTACAGATGGACAGTTTAATACCCTGGTATCACCAACCCTCTTTTCCTGCTTTCCCAAAACTTACATTATGAAATTAGTGCATTTTCTAGGATCCCTGGGAGAAGAGAATTAAACAAAAAGTCAATCTGAAAATTCTTGGCTCACTTCTATTTCTTTTTTTTTTTTTAAAAATCAGTGTAATCAACAGTGTTGTGTCATCTGATTTGAGTTGGTAGCAGCACATTTAGCAGTAGGTTCCACATAGTGCACACAACATATTGAACTACAACATACTTCTGTCTTTTAAGCACAGGTAGTAATCTTCAGTGACTGAAACCAAATCAACCATTTGTTCAACTGAACACTTTAAATCTGTTCTCAACTGACTGCCCTCACCAGCTTTTCTTTTCAGAAGGTCCCACAGCAGCCTGCAATCCTCCTCTTTATTGCCAGCCTTGGGACAACTGCTGATTTGAAAAGATCACCAAGGCATCACACTCAGCTATTCTTCACAGACAGACCTCCTACCACCCACACAAGTCTGCAGAATCAATGACTGACTGCCACTTACACCACCCAGAAGGCCTGAAAGAGCCCTATTTGACTAGGATGCAGACAGGATTGCTGCTTAACCAAGCTGCAGTTGGTGCTCTGGGCTCCAGCCCTCTCACTATCCTACAGGCCCTCCAATAAATTCATTCAGGTTTATTGCTTCTTCTTTGGACTGGGGGCCCCAAAACTGAACACAGTACTTCAGATGTCATCTAGTGAGTGCCAATACAGTAAGATTGATGAAACTAGCAAACAATAATTAGATGCTGGGAACTGAAATTGGCAAATTTTGTCTATATAAAGAGAACGTATTTTCACTGAGAAAAAAATCAGTTACTAGAACAATTCTTCAAGCACAGAAGTTTTTTTGTTTGGTTGCTTGTTTAATTATACTGGATTTTCCCTCTGCACCTCAAATAATTTTTTCTTCGTTAGATCCATGATTCTGTTCAGGAAATAAGTAACTTCAAAGTACAGGGACTGCTGTAAGACTGACCACTGTGACAGTGTGACACTGAACACCACTGTGTTCAGAAAACATGCATTAACTGAGAAGTAGGCACACATTACAGCTCTGGTCTTCATTTTTGGGCCAGAGGTGTGGTAATCCCCATATTGATTTATCTAAGATTTGTTTACTTATATACATGGTCTTCGGATGTCTCCTCCATTTTACTGGAGTTAAAGAATCTTCTATAGTCTGTGTACAGAAATTCTAAAGACTAAGGTTATTGCTGCAATGCAGCTTTCAAAGACTGCAGCATTCAAGAGACAATTTGTTGGCTATCTAGCACTGGAGTCTAGCACGCCATGAAAAGAATCATTTTTTCAGGCAGCAGGTTAGGAACAGTACTGACTTATGCCAGAGCCTTGAAAGAGCACAGCCCTGTATAGACATACAGAGTTACAGCATCTGCTTATTTCAATACCTTTGTCATATTTTAATTACCATTCCTAATGAGAAAACTATGTCATCAGTAACTGAAGTACTTCTACAATGCCAAAATCAAAATGCCATGAAGTAGGCACACATGATACACCAAGCCCAAAATAAAGATGGCTTGTCATCTAATAAAAAAACAGCTTTTATAACAACTTCAGTGTGCTCTCATGCACAAGCTCAGTGCTAAAATAAACCTGTTAAGCTCCATAGTTAACTGTGATTAATAATGAAACGTCAAAATATGTAACCCCCAGAAGTTCTATTTTATAATGTTATGGGCATTTGGAAAAAGATGTGTACTGAGAAGTTTTTCTTCAGCAGTAACTTCGGGATTGCTCGAAAAAACCACCAAACAATGCTAGCAGAAACAGACCTAATCCAGTGGGAATGTACAGTTCTCACTCACAGTCACAACTACTTTCTCACTACTTCTGACTCGCTAAAGCTGGTTCCAACTTCATCACAAAAAATCAGACCATCCCAGATTTAAATTTCAGTTGCATCAATTATTTCACATATACTGAATGGCATGTTTGATTTGGTATTTAGCGACTCCTGAAGTACCAGTTTGTCAGAAGGACAGCGATACTTACACAGCTTAAGGAAACAATTAGGAATCCCAAAGCTAAGTGATAAATGAGGCAGTTCCTATCATTTTACTAGGTTAAAAGGAACATTTCCTGCTTTCTTCAGCAGCAGAGACAAACAAACCCTTCTCAGTTTTCCAAGGTTGATTTGCTTAAAGGAAGTGTAGAGTTAAAACTCTCAAACTATAGAGGCTTTCCTAAATGAAATCAGAACATGCAACCACACAAAATCCTGCAAACTACAACACGTTATTTTCTCCCAATTCTTTTCAAGAATTAGATATTATACCATGACAAGAAGATGCACTGTAAGTAGTTCTATTATTTATAATTGAGATTGGCTTTAAAAAAATCTATCCATTAGCCTGTAATATTATTTTATGAATGTTCCAAGAGAGACTGCGTATCATGAACTTTTGTGAACATTCTTGTATTTTTTCATTATTCATTGATGATTTTTGTATACTCTTGCACAGTTGACAGTATAATACAAGGGCTGCTCCAAAATTAATGTCTTCTTTTTTACTACATTGGCCCATAACGCCAGAGGTGGATGTTGGTATAGCAGCAGAGGTTGAACTTTCCTGCCAGTATTTCATTACATTTTTTGCTGTGCGACAGATGGCAGCAGAGAGGCACTCTGACAAAATATTATCTGACATAGAAGTGCTTATGGAGGAAATTGATGGAATTGAATTCTTCCATGCAGAAAAAATGGCATCCACTGACATCATCAATACTTGCAGAACGTTTATGGAGATTAGAGAGTTGATGTTGGCACAGTGAGATGGTGGGTGGTGGATTTCAGCAGCAATAATAAAAGACAAACCACATTCCAGAGAGTCACACAGAGTATGGCACTCTGGCTCTTGTTCACAGCTGACAACATTAACATAGTTAATACTGGTGACTGTGTTGAAAAAAGTAGCATTTTGTAGCTGAGAATGTGGTCTATTCAATAGTATTATTTTACTCCCTGTTTATCTATTGTCATTTCCATGGAAATAAATAGGAGGCATTACCTTCAGAGTGACCTATGTAAGTGCACCCAGTTCTCCAAAGTCTCCTCCATTCTACATAAGCAAAATTAAATACTGAGGAAAATACATGATTTTCCTCTACCAAACAGTGTATTTTATGTTCTTAAAGCATTAGAATACAACATGCCATGACAATATCTCTTCTCTGCATAAAAAGACAGAAGAGTAATTGCTAAAATCAAAATGATTCGTAATTTCTCTAGAGCTGGAGGAGTTTACTAAGATCTCCTCTCAAGAAGACTGCTACTGCAGGGCAAGCAGCTTCATATTAGTTGCTCTAGATGCATTTGAAATCATCTACTTTAACATGGCAACCACTTTAACAGTAAGAACATTTAAGAGCTTCATCTTTATAGAAGAAAAAAAAAATAAAAACAGATGAGAGGGAAGTGGTCTTCAGTCTGCTTAAAATAAAAGCACCATTAGCAAACATCATGCTACTATATTTGCACAAGCCCCAGTATTGGTTCTTTGTTACGAAGCCTTCCTTTGCCCCTTTTGAGCTTCTAGCATTCATTTTATCTCTGTACTATCAAACTCATTAAAACTTTTAAGAAAAAGCAGAGTCAAAAACTACTTTTAAGTTGTAAGGAACTTCTTGAGACCATCTACTCCAAATCATTTGCTCCAGCAGAGGCAGCTAGAGAAGGTTGTCCAGAATTGCTCAGTTGGGTTTCGAGCATCTCTAAGGACAGAAACCCTACACGCTTCTAGGCAATCTGCTCCAGTGTTTGATCACCTGCACAGTACTAAAAAAATAAGAATTCTCTTGAATAATATGGAATCTCCTGTGTTACAATTTGAACCCATTTTCCAGTCTGCAGTCACTACTGTCTAGGAATGTCTTCTTCATACATTCTATCAGGAACATATACACACGGATAAGATACCACTGAGCCTTCTCAAGACTGAAGGATCCCAGTTCTCTCAGCTTCTCCTCATATGAAAAGTGCTCCAGTCCTTCTGTCATCTGTGTGGTCTTTTCTGGACTCTCATCATTAAGTTCCATTTTTTTTTGCACTGGTAAGTTGGCAGTGGACACAGCACCAAAATCTGTCTCACCATGGCTGAGCAGAGGGAAGGACTGCTTCTGCCAGCCTGCTGGCATCACTATTCCTACTGCATCCCTGGCTGCTGCGGGCCTTCTTTGCCACAAGGGTGCATTACTGGTTCAGGGAAATGGCAAATATGCTGTTCTAAGTTATTGAGGAGTTGTCTGAAGTTGATGAAGATCAGTTCTGCTGGAACTATTACTAAAGCATTAACTCCCACACATTTTGCAAAAAGAAAGCAGCTCATACTCTGTATCTATCCTAGTGAGATTCTCAAATAAGATCTTGAATGAATTTTCAAAGCTTGGTTAAAGAAAGTAACAAAGTATCACCTCTGACAATAATACTACCACATTCAGACATCCTCATAATATTATTCATTTCACAAAAGTCTTTTCCCATCTCATTTGCTGCTACTTACTATATCAGGACATACCTTTCCCCGTACCATAAGGACTGTTAGAACACATTAAAAAATGTACAGAGACAGTTGTGACAAATTATTGTATTAATAACAGTATTCTAATAAAGATTTTGTTTTGTGAGAACTGTAACTGCTGAGAACTCTTTCTTCAGAAACAACTGATTTATGTTGTTATGCATCTGCACAGCTGTGAGCTTGGAATAACGTCTTCCCCCAGCTGATAAGCACACATACAGATAACAAAGGCTGAGCTTAAAAATGAACCCAGGTTCAGCTGTACCCAGCTAGCTGTCCCTTGAATCACTCAAGAAACATGTAGCAGTTAACTCCCTTGCACAGACACTACCCTATCAAATTCGGCCAGAATTGGTTAGCATAACCCAAACAAACAAATAAATGGACTGAATGCCAGTATTAACCCTTATTACAAAATGTTTTTAAGGAGTCTATTTCAAACAAATTGAAACTAACCTGATTCCATACAAATTCTGAACAGCTTCATCTCCATCTCTTCCCAGCTGTGTAGCTTGAATTTGCAGTAGTTTCCAAATAGTTTTTACTAAGCCATGCACATTCCTGTTGACAAAAATAAGTAGAACATCGTCAAGTGTGGATCAAGTTATTTGATTCTTACAAAAAAAAGAAGAAACCTAGTAACAAAACTGACACTAAAGAAGCACTGAATTCTCCTTATGGACCTCTTTACACCTGTCTACACAGTTTTAGGCAGGCTGTATAACCATGTCTTTGTTTTCAGTCTTTCTGTTTTTCAGGAAATGAACAATATAGCAGATAATTATTAGTGTGTGAATTAACACTTGTGATGGTTTCTTTCCACCTGATCTTAATAGCACAATTTTGTCCCCAGTTTAATGGTCAGTGGTATTCTAAAATATTAAAGCCTGAAATTAGTGATTCTCTGCATGCAAATGGACAGGTAAACATTCAGTGTAGTACAGAAATTTCAGGCTTACTCATCTCCAAGAGAAAGCATCTAAATACATTAAAACATACGTTCTCAGAAAAAAATGCTTGAGATATCTAGTTTATCCTGACTTTAAATCTCAAGAGATTGTTGCATACAACTATTTTATTTCCCTCCTCTTACACTTTTAGGTTTGCTTTCAGTGAAAAGACAAGAAACAAGAAGTATTTTTTACTGTTAGGACTTATCCCATTTTCAAGGGATGATGATAATGAATATAAAAAAGACCAGCAAAGACAGTAACAAATCTAAAAGTTGATACTGCTTGATTGAGTTTAAAAGCATGATATTCAAAATTCTGTTTTCTTTTTCACAGCGTTCCACATCTTTCAAACCAGATCACACCACACCCAACCCAGTTATTCACAGAATCCAAAATATATTCTGAAGAATCACGTTTTACACAGTGAAAATGTAGACACAGAGGAAAAGTCATTATTTATTATTTGATGGTTCATCCAGAAAATGCTATCATATATTTCACTGCTTCCATTACTAAAACAGTAGCTGAAGAAAAACGAACAGGAAGAATTAACAAAATGTTTTATAAAAGATGGTCACCTAACAAATACAAGAAGTTCTTTCTATCACACAGTGAAAAATAAGGGCGGAAAAAAGAGGCTAGTGTTGTTTTACTGTTCTTTATTATTATTGTTACCGTCTTTATTTCCTAGCAGTGGAAAGTCAGAAAAATCTCTTTCATTTGTAACTCCACTCCTCCAACAGTGAACGGACCAGCTGGAAACATGAAGTTACACATTTCATGAAGTTCACATACGCCTCTAACAGTACAAACAGAAACCACCATTCTCATTCAGCAGATGAGCAAACTGAGATACTTAATACTAACCGTTATGCATAGAGTGCAGTATGCTCCATAAACACTTTCCTAAATGTTGAGTTTAATCAACCTAAATTTAGACTTTTTAAGTGATGCAAGAAGTCTGAACAAGAGTAATTCCTGTCAAAGCTCAATGAGACTTTACTTTAGCACTATTAAAAGATAAGAGCTTGCACGAACAGGCTAGGCCCACATAATATCAAAAAGGGGGTGATGTAGTTCCTCCCCCCCAAAAACAAACAAACAAAAACAGCAAGGCTTGATATTTATGAATGCTTTTGGAATCAAAACCTAAAACTCAGAACAAAGACAATGGACAACTATTACAAATAAATATCACTTCCAACTGCCAGATCTTTATAAAATTTAACACCACCTGCAGAGCAACTCTTCCATAAGCTGGCAAGGTACACCAGGGAATATCCCACAGAGATTCCAACAGTAGATGCCTCCACCAGAAAATGTTTTGGTTCATATTCCAGATAGAGGCAAAGAAGCATATGCTTTCTTCTGTGTCTTTTATACACTTTGCAGCAATGCTGAAAAACCAACACACTGTGCTTGCTTGTTTTCTTCCAAAAATGGATCAGTTGAAAAATGTGTCTGTAATCATTAAAATTAGTGGCTATCATGACACCTGGCTCTTCAAACACAGAAATCCAAACGTAGACAAGAATAGGAGGTTCAGCAGAATTCTGTTGCCAAGCAACCAAAACAAAGGAGCACAGCAGGCCTACAGATCCCAGAGCAGCCAGCCTAACACACAGAGGAGGGGAGTCTTTTGGACAGGCATGGGGAGAAAGAGAAAAATGATCTTGGAAGCACTATAAGGCTTGAGCCATTTAAAGATCAATCTGTTGACATACCCCCAACATCAACAGAGCAACTATGCAGCGCAGAAGAAGCAAATAATTAAACAGTAAGAGAATGGGCTAGACTGATTGGATATTTCAGTACTGCTGGTCTGAATTTCCCTGATAGGAGGTGGTGGAAGAACATCTGCTTGAGGCTTTGCACTCAGATCCTGAACTCAAGTAACATGCTGCTATGCCATACTGCAAGAATTCACTGCAGTGCTCCTGCTCAGGTAATAAGGACATTGTGAAAATGTAAATACACAAAAACCCCTCTGACAGTTTCTTAAAGATCACAATAATTTATTGCTGAATAGGTTTTTAATATAATATTCTGGTTATTTATGATCATTCATTATTGAATACTGTCCACAGGATTTATCTATTCTATAATAGAAAGGGATGTGATGATTCATAGTGGCAGAAAGCTGCTATTTTACGGAATAAAAGCAAAGGAAGTTGAAGGTGAACATCAAAAACAAAGTAAAATGTGTGCACGTGTATATCCGTATATGTATGAGTGCATATTTATGCATATACACCAGAAAGTATGTATAAACAAACAGACTCAGACACAAATGTAACTCTCCATGAGGTCTACACTTTAGAGGCATCAGAGGAAACCTGAATTCTGAGTCTACCACACAAGTACAATAACGCACCAGAGACACAAATAGTTTCCTGCTATAATAATAAGCAGATACTGAGAACCATGTAAAAAGTCAATGCAGATAAGCAATGGATGCATCTCAAACAATGTATTTCCTAGCATGTACAATTTGATACACCTGACAAAATAAAAACCACTAGGTGTGCTAAACCCCTGCTAAATTCATCATAGCAAAAGGAAGGGAAGAAAGAGCAAAACATCAGTAGTCTCTGCCAATAAAACATTTACTTAACTTCATCCAACACTGAAATGTGCTCAGCAATTCCGTGTGCCTTTCTGGTTGCGTATCTCACATTTATTTTCTTTTAAAGATACTGTGCACACTGCTGTGCAAAGCCCCAGAGCAAACCTGGATGAAAATTTGGCTGGAAATAACAAGAAACAGCAGGCTAAGACTCTAAAACAATTGAGAGGGGAAAAAAAAAAAAAAAAAAAAAAAGGCATCAGCACCAAAAAGAACCAATGAGAAACAATCATTTTAATCAGCTCCTGAGGCTACAGACATTTTAAACCCAGGGACTTCTGTGGTTAGGCTAAATCCTGCTTTGCAGTCTGCAGAGGATGTGGTTTGAACTGTGGCAGCTTGAGGAAAAAATGTCAAAAATATATGTATAGTGGTTCCTAGGTAATTTGCCAGCACTTACCATAGCAACTAACCATTTGTGGTGATTTAACATGAGGAAAAATCTAAGAATGAGCGGAACTGGGGCAAAGTCATGTCCTTTCAGTACTTTATTTTTGTCTTTAAGATCAATTCAGTTTAAAATACTGTCTTCTAGCAGTTTTTATCCTAAAGCAGAAATAGTATGAAAATTTAAACTTCCCTATATACTGGTGATAATACCTAGCAGAACAGGAATTAAACATTTTTTAATCTGTAAGCCACAGCTAATGAAGCTCTCCATATCATTTATGTCAAAGTGCTCAGATTCCCAGTGTCTAAAGCACAGGTGGTTTTGCTTCTTTGTTAACAATACCGATCCCTCCCTTGCTCCCAAATTGCAGATCCTTTTGAGTGCAGTGGTTTGCAGAAATTATTTACATTGTAAGAACATATTCACAAAACGTTCCATAGGGATTCATAACCAACTATTGTAAACTCAACACAGAGTCTCATCATCACAGCAAGATCCTACACATAATTCAACTTTAAGCAAGTCAGCCACAAGGCTTGAGTCCTTTTTTTTTTTTTTTTTTTTTTTTTAAGCAAGTGATTTCTTCATCATTTCACTGCAGTTTAATCAAAGCTAAATTCATCCTGGGCTCAGATTGATCATGAGAAACTTCATCCTGAAATTGATTCTGCGAGTTTAGAAGGGCTGTAAAACATATCTTCAATTGCATGGTTTCTGCAACCTCTGCACTGAGCTCACCAGCATAATACATCACAGGTGTAGCACTAGTTACACAGATCTCTCTGAAAGTAATGCCTCCTATTTATTTCCATGGAAACTACAACAGATACAAAGAGATACTTTTTGATAAGAGAAAGATCTCTGCTACAAAACTCCGTTTTTCAACATTTTCACCAGAAATGAACAAGAGACTGCATGCTGCTCTCATAAAAATCTGCACCAGTGAAAGTGACCCAGTGTCACTGTTGCCACTGCTGAAAGGCACCATCCACTACCTCACTGCACTCACATCCACTGTTTGGCCTCCAGAAACGTTCAGCAAGTACTCATGAACGTCAATGGGTGCCCATTTTTGTGCATGCAGGGATTACACATCTTTGCTTCAGACACACTTCCATGTTAGACACCATTTTGTCAGACTGCTCCTCGCTTCCATCTATCACGTGGCAATAAAACATAATGGAATACAGGTGAGAGGGTTCCATCTCTACTGCCATATCACCAACATCTGCCTCTGATGTTGGACCAACACAATAAAACAGGAAGCGTTACTTTTGGAACAGTCTTCATTTCAGCTTTGGCTAAAAATGACACTATGGAGAGAGACAAAAGTCCCCCAAAGTTTTTTATAGGGCTGGGTGACTTGAGTGATAACACTTGCCAAGTCATCATTTGACTTTTCATTTTTAAGTTTTGTACATTGTACATATTTTCCCCAGATTTGCATTCTCTCGGTATATTGTGCTGACTACCTATACTAAAAGTACATCACAACATTTAAGTGTTATATTTGCATAATTTTCTAAGAGGTAATAGCTGCATAGTTAAGTAT
This sequence comes from Tympanuchus pallidicinctus, assembly GCF_026119805.1. Taxonomy (NCBI): domain Eukaryota; kingdom Metazoa; phylum Chordata; class Aves; order Galliformes; family Phasianidae; genus Tympanuchus; species Tympanuchus pallidicinctus. The sequence continues at coordinate 40,284,910 of NW_026294758.1, forward strand.
TATTTCTCCTTTAGCAGAAGTGGAAACACCAGCCAGTAATTCCTAATACCTACCCAGACAATGATGGTGGGTTTATGTGAACAACCAGTTATTTGGACAGGCAGATTAGGAAGGTATTCCCTTTCCCTTAAAGAAATTACTGACATTTTCCTCCCCATGACAGAGGGAACAAAAGCAGGAAGTGCGTTGATTTTTGAGGCTATCCACCTGCATGTGTGGGAGAGACTGTAAGTTCTTTCAGAGTCAAACCAATATGGTAACTGCCAAGATGAAAACTGTCCTGCAGCAGGATGGTAGGGCACTGTCAATTCACTGCCATGAATACTTGTTTGAGTACAGTCATTCACAGAGCCATTTTTCTTCCATAGGGCTTACAAGGGAAAAAAACACTGATTTATAAGTAGTTGGCAAAAGACACAAAATGAGACAAACAAATACCACCTTGCTGAAGGAATCAGGTTCACAGCTCCATGAAGAACATAGCTGAGCTCGGCATGGTTCTCTGCAACAAGTGCCACCAAACCCTCAGAGCAAGCTGTTCTCAAGGCAACATTCTCACTGCAGCACTTCTCCCAGAGTAAGTTCAGAGCAGGAGTCTAAAATTAAAAGTATGAGACAAGCAATAAGAAGGCTGACATCGTCTTTCATTTCAAACACACTTGTAAGTAAAAACCTGCTTAACAGCTTCTCCTCAAGCCTTAGAGAGTACAAAGAGGAAGCTGGAATACAGATTCTTCATCTAGTAAAGAACTACTTCAGGATAGCTGTCATGTTTCTCGTCTCCAGACACACTGCCTTCAGTATGTACAGAAGAATAAGACACAATGGGATTTTCAGCTGTGCCTGTGAGATTAGGCTCACATCAATTCTACTTTCCTTAGAAATATTAATATATAATTACAGACATCAGGAACTGCTACGTCAAACTGTGTCTATAGTACAGTGTAGTGCAGACAGCTGTTTATATGCGTCCTCTAGCTACAGAGGAGGAAGTCATCATTCTTCAAATGAAGCCTTCCACGCTCTCCACTTGTTGTTAAAGACAAAGGTCTATCCATCAAACCCACTGTTTATTTTGATACCACATTTGCATTGCTAGGTTGGTTTGCTGACTTTGTGGCTTCCAAATGGAGAAAGGAAAACATTTAAAAACATTTAAAACAACTGTATACTGCAAAATTCTCCTATGAAAAGAGGAAAGGAAAAAAAAAGGGCGCACATAATGTTAACAGGAGCTACATTCTGCTTCCTACTGTTTTAGAAAGTCTTGCTATGTTTAAGTTCAGTACTTCCACAGGGTATTAGAGGTGAGAAATCAGGTTTTAGCTCAAGATAGAATCCCATTTAGAAATATGATCGTGCTCAGTGTAGAGAAACTACACACCTCAAACATTTCCTTACATCAAAAGGAGGTTTTTTGAGGTTTGATTTTGGGTTTCTTAGTTTGGGATATGGGACTTCAGACAAAGAAAAAATCCACATTTTTTTTCCTGCTCATTTCAGTACAAATTAGCACTGGAGAGGAAAAACAGAGGAAATCCTAGGACCTCCCTAACACGGCTCTGACACCTGCAAACACCAGCACTGCATATGGCTCTTGGTTAATAAGATAGATTCATACTTACATGAGCTTGACTTAATTAAAAGTATGCTTTTACACCATGCTCTCTAACATAAATGTGAGCTCTTCCATAGTTAATATATGAGAAAACATCAATGCAGCTATGTGAAAGTATATACTTTCTAAATGCCCATATTGCTGTCATTTATTTATTGTTAACAAAATGGCAGCATCTCACCACATGTCACTTCTGGTAATGTAAATAAATTCAAAACTCTCTTTGGTTGAGCAGAGCAAGATATTGCTATTATGCAGTGTTAAGGTTTCTGCCTTCTGACCCTGAAGGCTGAGTTATACCTGTACACCCAAACACATGGTGTCAGCGTGCTTAACTTCTAGAATTTATTAAAGTAACACACGGGAAGTAAGAATCCACAGAAAAATGTAGGCATTCACGGATGGGAAAGAAGGCAGAAATCAAAGAATGGCACAGACCTGGTGAGAGGCCTGCTTGATCTTCTCTGAAGAAGCATTTTCTTTCAGTACTGCAGCAATCAGATGGCCCACTGCCTAAATAAAAAACACATGCAGATCAAATGTTATTTTTTTCTTCTTCACTACAGAAAAAAAACCAGAAATAAGTGCATCTTTTTACAGAGCTTCCTGTAAGATTAGGATTATTCATGTACTCAGGAACTGCAGACATTTTATCAGCTGTAATAGACCTATGGCTCCATCACTGTACAGACCTCACAGCACACTTTACAGCACTGGCCATTATTATATTCTTTACTACTCAAGTTAGTGAAAGCAAGTCTTGAACTTGCTTAATGAAAGCAAGTAGATTTGAACACAGATCAGAAACACGCGAAGTTCTGAAGCGCTGCTTTAGGAAAACACTGATGATAAACATGGTCTCACAACCTAAACCCTTAGCATATCTGACAGCACAATTACACTCAGAAATGTTTGATTTACTTTAAATCAAACATTTGGATTTAATGTATTTCTCATAAAGCTATTCGGTGGCAAAAAAACCCAACCAAGACAACTGATTTTCCAGGCCCCCATAAAAAAACAATTTTTCAGATTATCAACACAACCAGAACAACAGCTCCATCTGCTCTCCAATGGTAAGAACAGATATTTACTTTTGGACAAAAATAAACGAGGAAACAAAGAAAAAAAAAAAAACAAAACAAAAACACAAACCACACGATTAACATTTCTGTTATGTGTATAAAAATACAGGAAAATACTTTAAATGCTTCCGGGTTTCTTCTCTTTTTAGCATTTATCTGCAATTCCTTCAAAGGCTGGCCATTAGTCTGATATGATGAACTCTGAGATAGCAGGTAACATTTCTAAGAACAGTGCCACTATAAATCTACACATCTTCCTAGACTACAAGATTGCACTTCTCAAAGGTTTCAATGTGTACTCTGCCATTCTTCACACACACACACACACACACACACACACACACACACACACACACACAAAAAAAAAAAAAAAAAAAAAGAATAAAAAAGCTTATTATGGAAATAGAATGAGAAAATTGAACTAAGTCAGGTCTTTGCTTCTGTGCAGCTATTTCAATGAAAGAGCAGTAACATAGTCTGCCCACTCAGACCACAGCCTTACAACAGCTTTTTGGAGAACAAGTGAGCCTTCTATTATTTTTCTTTTTCCTCTGTAAGAAAAGATCAGGTTTGAGACCATCTAAAGAACCTGAAGATGCACAAGTCCATAGTACCTGACCAGATCCATCCATGGGTTCTGAGTGAACTGGCGAATGAAAGCAGTGCTTGGGGCTGAGTGGCTGGATGACTGAGAAGAGGAAAGGGACCTGGGGGTGTTGGCTGATGCTCAGCTGAACATGAGCTGACAGTGTGCCCAGGTGGCCAAGAGGGCCAACGGCATCCTGGCCTGCATTAGAAATTGTGTGGCCAGCAGGAGCAGGGGGGTGATCATTCCCTGTACTCAGCTCTGGTGAGGCCGCACCTCAAGTATTGTGTTCAGTTTTGGGCCCCTCATACAAAAAAGACATCGAGGCCCTGGAGCGAGAAGGGCAACGAAACTGGTGAGGGGTCTGGAGCACAAATCTTATGAGGAGCAGCTGAGGGAGCTGGGATTGTTCAGTCTGGAGAAGAGGAGGCTCAGGGGAGACCTCATTGCACTTATCTGGACATACGCAAAGCATTTAGCACTGACCTGCACGACGTTCTGGCCACCAAATCAGAAAAGAATAGATTTGATGGGTGGACCACTCTCTGGATAAAGAATTGGCTGGATGGTCACACTCAGAGAGTCGTGGTCAGCAGCTCAGTGTTCAAGTGGAGACCGGTGACAAGTGGCTTTCATCAGTGATCAGTGCTGGGACCAGTGCTATTTAACATCTTTGTAGGCAGTGTATGCAGTAGGACTGAGTTGCACCCTCAGCAAGTTTGAAGATGAAACCAATCTGAGTGGTGCAGCTTGGTTAGGGAAGGATGCCTTACAAAGGGACCTAGACAGGCTTGAAAGGTGGGCTCATTCCAACCTCATGAAATGCTACATGACCAAGTGCAAGGTGCTGCACCTGAGTCAGGACAATCCCAAGCAAAATACAGGCTGAGTGGAGAATGGCTTAAAAACAGTCCTGAAAAGAAGGATGTGGAAGTGTCAGTTGATGAAAGATTTGACATGAGCCAACAGTGTCTGCTTGCATGCCATAAAGCCAACTGTATTCTGGGTTGCTTCAAGAGCACAGCTAGCAGTTTAAGGGAGGTGATTCTGCCCCACTATTCTGGTCTCCTGAGACCATACCTGGATTATTGCATCCAATTCTGGAGGCCCCAACACAAACAGGACATGAATTTTTTGGAGTGAGTCCAGAGGAGAGCCATGAAGATGATCAGAGAACTGGAGGACCTCCCTACTAGTACAGGCTGAGAGCTGGGGTTTAGATAATAGGAAGAAATTATTTACTGTGAGAGTAGTGAGTCATTGGAGCAGGCTACCCAGTGAGGGTGTGGACGCCCCCTCCCTGGAATGCTATACTGACAACCTGGTCTAGTGGGAGGCATCCCTGCCTATAGCAGGTAGGGGGTTGGAACTAGATGATCTTAAAAGGTCCCTTCCAACTCAAACCATTCTATGATCAGAAACTTCAGAAATAAACAACTGTGTCCTTACAAATTTAAGTTCCATTTTACTGGACAAAAAGGCTTATCAATAAAAAGGGGCTTCTGTGAGCTACATAAAGTAAAGTCAAAATACAGATTAGCCCACCACATTCCAAGATTGGTCAGTAAAACCTTTTCTTCTAAAAAACCCTGCTCAAGTCCCTCACTTTGCCAATCCTTGTTTGTACAGGTAACATGATCTGCAGAGCAGATGTTTGATGACAGCTAGAGTAATACCTGGACAGCTGATGTCAGTGTCTTTTGAGGGGTCACAGAATACAAGTGGAAGCCAGAACCTCTGGAAATAGAGGTTATTACTTTCTTCCTTGCTGCTTGTTAAAGATACTATGAAAAATACTTTATTTAAATGAGAAAGTTAAAGGCAGATGTTTATTCATATGATATGAAAATAAAGGCATTTTGTCTGCTGATCATACTGAATCTCTACAGAGTTTCTAAGGTCAGACAAGACAGCAGTAGTTCAGCTGTCATCACACAGGAGGAAAAAATATATCAATCCTAAAGACAGCTGCATGAAGTATTGTCAAGAACTTCCAACTCACACATGACGTCTGGCAACTCTTTGCTTCTCTCCAACTGACAGGGCTACTAGAAAGCATTTGGCCCTACTTAAACTTTCCAGGACTGGAAGCTTTCTAATTTTTATGCAGAGACTTTACAGCGATGAGTGATTATGTACTATGTTCAGGCTACACAGACTCAGCAATTAGCTTTTGTTTGCATCTGAAGTATAACAACTACTTAGGTTTTCTGGTTTGAAGCTAAAGGTCTTTCTTAAAACCTCTTTAGAACCAGGTAGCAGAACACCAAAGAAAACTCTTTACAGATTATTCCATTTGTTTAACATTTAAAATAAAATTACCTGTGATTGAATAACTGTGTTAGGGAATTCAAACCGCTTCTTGATGTCATCCGACATTTTGGCTCTGTCATAGGACACTAGCTCATACCCTGCAACACAGATTAAACAAAAAATATGCTTGGGACTGGGCAATACAGTTTGATATTTGCTAGAAAACATGCTTAACAGCACAGTGTTTAAACATGCTTAAACAGCAGCTGTGAACATTTCATCTCCTAAGTGTACCACATTAGCTTACCTCACTTTATAAGCTTAAACCTGAAAACAGCTAAAATCCTGAATACCTTTTGCTGTCACGTGAAGAGTGAATGACCAGTACTTCATAAAGATAGATCAGATACAATTCTATACAGCACAGCATATGCAAACTCTGAAAGTATAAAGTTAAGAATGCTCTTTAGGGTAAATCTCATTGACTTCAAAATGGGATAGCTCAGGAGTGTTCAATTTCAAACATGATTTAAAAGGCAAATATCTCCCCACATCCAAGTACCTCATGCAAAAACAGAAATAAAACAAAAATCCATCTGTAAGACTGTAAATCAGAATTGCAACTAGAGACAAACAGTTGCCAAAAAAAAAAAAAAAGCCAAATTTCTCTAGAAGTTGAATATGTATGCATCTCCCAGCACACAGGAACCGAAACTCAAAGAATCAGAACTCAGTTTACTTTGCTGCACACCACTGCTACAACAAAATTGTTTGTTGCATTTGTTATATATATATATGTTATATACCCTTGGATCAGGGTAATCCCAGATATGCGTACAGGCTGGGAGAACTCACAGGGAGCAACAGTTGACAATCAGCCTGCCAAGCCACTTCTATAAGTAAGAATAAACATCAGTATTTCTTGCAACACCTTTCTCTCCTTCCCATGAATGGCTTAACTGCCACAGAATCATCCCAAGAAATGCAAAAGCAACAACGAAGAAGTGTTTCCTATTTTTATCAGCCTTCTACCACAAAAGAAAGAAAGGCCAGGGTCATGGTAGTTCACAAATCTCTGGCCTATCAGCAACCTTGAAAAGTACTTAAAGCTTTACTCTACAAAATTTGGGACAGTACTGCCTCAACCCCCACCACCCTCCGCTCCTCTCAAAAATATCCACACCTAGCAGAATCTCCCTTAACAGCAATAACTCCAATACTGCTGTTCTTTCCATGTTACAGCTGACAGATTGTTAGCATTGCACACAAAACAATCTTTCAAAGGAAGCAACATCACCCTGAATAAAATCCATTCATTTACAAAAGGTTCAATGTGATCAGTGTCTCATTTCCCTGCCTACAAAAAAAAAAAAAACAAAAACAAAACCAGGTATGCTACAAAATCTTGCAGATTCTCACAGCAAACAACTCCTAATGTGTTGCTAGAGCCACGCCAAAATAGCTCATGCCAGCAGGGATAAACTGGCCACTACAAATCCTAAAACCTTCTAGGCCAGAAGCCTGCCATGCTAAGTGTTAAGAAGTTACATTGTTCTTGACCTGATAAGGACTATTTGTTTCCTTGGCCAAAGGTTAGCCACCCACCAGGTCAGGTTTCCCAGGGTTCCATTCAACCTGTCCTTGAACACCTCCCCAGGGATGGGGTACTACAGCTTCTCTGGGCAGCTTCTGCCAGGGCCTCACCATCCTCTGAATAAAGAATTTCCTCACAGCATCTAATCTAATTTTTCCCTTTGTCAGTTTAAAACCATTCCCCCTTGGACTATCACTATTAAACCATGCAAGAAATGTTGCTTATAAGCTCCCTTCAAGTACTGGAAGGATGCAAAGAGGTCTCACTGGATTCTTCTATTCTCCAGGCTCAAAAAGCTTGGCTCCTTCAGCCTGACTTTGTAGGAGACGTGTTTGAGCCCTTTCATCAGCTTTGAGGCTCTCCTCTGGACGTGCTTCAAGAGCTTCAATATCTTTGTTGTGCTGGGGGACCCAGACCTGAACATATTACTCTAGAAAGGGCCTCAGAAGGTAAAATTGCATCTCTCTCCCTTCAGGCAACCCCTTTTTTGAAGCAGCCCACTATACTGTTGGCCTTTAGGGCTGCAAGAGCACACCACTGACTCATGTCCAGCTTTTTGTCCATCACAGCTCCCAGATCCTTCTCGGCAGGGCTGTTGCTCCCTGTGAGTTCTCCCAGCCTGTACATACACCTGGGATTACCCTGATCCAAGGGCAAAATCTTGTGCTTAGCATTGTTAAACTTCATGAGGATCTCATGAGCCCAGTTTTTGACATGGTAAACATCCCAACGCAAAGGATAAGCAATACTTACACACTGGAACCAGAGAAGGGTCCCGTTGGTGTTACATGTTCAGATTTGGTCCACACTACAAGTTTACTCCAAGTCACTATTACAAGTTAAGTTAAACTAAATAACAGAACACAAAACTGCCATTCTGACTACATTTCTTATATTTGCTGTGGTTTGCTTATTAGGAAGGAACTCCCACTTCAAACCAGTGATCCTCTCAAACCAAAACAGAGTGAACACAGGCACCCACCAGCAAGGACTCACACTGCTTATATTAATGGAGTACTGTCAAAAACACGGTTGTGCTGGTCCTGTCAGCTACAGCAACACACACATGGACACCTGGCAAAGGGAGAGACAAAGGTGGGTTACAGGTGACAAACCTATCTCCAAATGTAATACAGCAACATGTCAATGACCGGGCACCACAGGACATGAGCGGGTTGCTCACCTCCTTTGGCACCCGTTACAATCCGAGTCTAGGCAACTCACGGGGACAGACGCCAACCAGGCACAGGAATAAGCAGCACTCCTGATCTGGACCCCAGAACCCACTAACAGCCCAAAGACACGACAACGGCGCACATCCAGTACTCCAGCGCTTCTAAGCGTGAGAAGACTTCAGAAAAGAAAAGCGCTGAGTAATGACAGCATCAGCGACTGCTCACTCCTCGGCGCCGTCAGCCCCGTAGTCAGGCAGACGCGGAGCCCGGCGGCCCCGCACGCCGCCCCAGAGGAAGGGCGGTTCCCCCCACCCAAAGCCGAGGCCGGTGCTCTGCGCCGGGCGGCTCCAGGCCACTACGGAGCCCGCCTCTCCACTACAAGATCCGCACCCGCACTCTTGAAGAGGGCTGCGACCCGGCTGCCCATCTCGCTGCCCTCACCTCGCCCAGCGGCAGGGTCGGCTCTCGGAGGCGAACGCCGGCGAGGGCCCCGAGCGGCCCCGGCAGCGAAAGGCGCCTGCGTGACTACGGGCGCGTGCGCTTCGGCTCGGAGGGCGGGCTCCTCTGCTCCGCCGCCAGGCCTGCTGCTCCGCCTGGGCGGCCCAGGGAGCGGAAGGGCGGGGAGTGGGAGGTTGGTTCGAGTCCGTGGTCGTGCGGGAGCAGGCGGCTGTGAGCGTGAAGTTCGTCATGGAGGGGCTTCGGGGAGAAAATTAGAAAGACCAAAGCGCAGCTAGAACTGAACTTGGCCACTAAGGTGAAAGACAACAATAAGTATTTTTATAAATACATAAACAGCAGGAGGATGGATGCAGTGGGGAACATGGTGACCAAGGATCAGGAAAAGGCTGAGGTGCTTGATGCCTTCTTTGCCTTTAATAGCAAGACTTGTTGCTTCTTGGGAAGACAGCCCCCTGCACTGGTAGGTAGGGATGGCGATCAGAATAGGTGCTGCATGATCCATGATGAGATGGTTTTGGACCAGCTCCCCAAGCTGGATGCTCACAAGTCCGTGGGGCTGGATGGATTGCTACCGAGGGTGCTGAGGGAGTTGGCAGATGTGGTTGCCAAGCCACTCTCCATCATCCTTCAACAGGCCTGGCTAACAGTTGTCCCAGTGGACTGGAGACTGGCAAATGTGACGCCCATCTTCAAAAACAGCCAGAACAATGATCCAGGAGCTACAGACCAATCAGTCTCACCTTCGTGCCCAGGAAGGTTATGGGAAAAGACAATCTCAGGAGCCATCATGGACCAATTAATGGTCAACCAGGGGATCAGGGCCAGTCAGTATATGGGTTTACTAATGATACATCCTGTTTGACAAACCTGATTCCATTCTATGACAAAGTGACACACTTAGTGGATAAAGGTAAAGCTGTCAAAGAGGTCTACCTGGACTTTAGTGAAGCCTTTGACACTCCCCCCCATAACATTCTCAGGGAGATGCTGGCTGCCTGCGGTTTGAATGGCCATATGCTCTGCTGGAGAAACAGTGGCTGAATGGCCAGGTCCAAAGATTTGTGGTCAGTAAAGTCCAGTTGGTAGCCAGTCATGAGTGATTTCCCCTCTGGGCTTGGTACTGGGGTCGCTCCTATTCAGCATTGTTATCAGTGATCTTGATGAGGAGATTGAGTGTATCCTCAGTAAGTTTGGAGGCAACACCAAGCTGGGAAGGAATGTGGAGTGTTGATCTGCTGGAGGGTAGAAAGGCACTACTGAAGGACCTGGATAGACTGGATTGATGGGCCAAGGTATGAGTTTCTATAGGGCCAAGTGTCGGGTCCTGCATTTTGGCTACAACAACCCTAGGTAATCCCACTGGCTTGGGGAGGAGTGGTTGGAAAGCTGCCTGAAGGAACGAGACCTTGGTGTACTGATGGACAGTCAACTGAATACGAGCTAGCAGTGTGCCCAGCTGGCCAAGAAGGCCAATGGCATCCTGGCTTGTATCAGAAATGGTGAACAGGACTAGGGAAGTCATCCTGCCCCTGTACTCGGCATTGCTGAGGCCTCACCTTGAGTACTGTGTTCTGTTTTGGGGCAGGTGAATGCAGGAAGGACACTGAGATGCTGGAGCAGGTCCAAAGAAGGGCAACAAAACTGGTGAAGAGCTTGGAGAATACGCCCTGTGAGGAGAGACTGAAGGAACTGGGGCCATTTAGTTAGTAGAAGAGGAGGCTGAGGGGAGACCTTATTGCTGTCTTCCAATACCTGAAAGGTGATTACAGCGTGAATGGGGTTGGTCTCTTCTCACTGGTGATGGGTGACAGGATGAGGGGAAATGGCCTCAAGTTGTGCCAGGTTTAGGTTGGATACCAGAAAAAACAACTTTACAGAAAGGGTTGTTAAGCACTGGAATAGGCTCCCCTATTCACTGGAATAGGCATCCCCACATTCGGGGGTGGTTGAGTCACCATCCTTCAATGTGTTTAAAACCTGATGTGGTACTTAGGGACATGATTTAGCAGTGGATTGTTAGGATAGTATGGTTAGGTCATGGTTGGACTTGATGATCTTGAAGGTCTTTTCCAACCTGAGCAATTCTATGATTCTGTGGAACAGGTAGTGATCCATTGGTGGGTGGCTGGACAGCTGGCTTTGAGCAGCACCTTGCCCTGGGCAAGTGTCTGACCCTGCTTGCAGCCACACAGATCCATCTTGGCTTTAAACAGTGCCATGGAAGGAAGACAGTGCCATGCCACCATAAATGTGCTGCACAGCCACAATAGTGTCATGCCACCACAACACTTTGCTGCAATGTATTTGGGTTATGGCAGCTGTGTGAGCAGAGACTGAGTGTGATGTGGCTTCCCTGACCTCCTCCACACCTCTCTGGGTCTGCTTGTGGTGTCAAGGGCTGGGGAACCTCAGTTGTCCGTTGGCCCAGGTGCTGGCTTATATGGGCATTGTTGGTCCAGGCTTTCGTATGGGTGGTGGTGGGATGAATTTGTCTTCTGGTCGATTGGGCTCTTAAATTCAGAGTTAAATGTTGGCTTACATCCAAAAACACGTATAGAAACATTACATCTTGAGTTGAAAAGGATAAGAGAATTTGTAATATATTCCAGAGATGTGATAGAAGAGAACGCTTGTTATTATGAGCTGGCTGAGGTTATCCTTTGGTTAGGAGATCTGTGCAGCACAACACGGGTCTGTTCTGAACATATAGTACAGCACAGATCTGCACCTATTGGAGTCTACTGTTGTATGAGTTACCGACTCATCTGTGTACAGTAGTGTCCTGGTCAGGATCACTGCATTCCACACCTTGATCCACATATCCATCACGTTTCCCGAAGATGTTGTAAGCTACAGCCTGTATTAGTATCATTCAGGCTTCTTCAACCTGAAGTATAAGGCTTAGAGGACATAGTCTAAGTGATGAACTCCTGTGAAGCACTGCTTTCTGCAAGGCTCCTGATTCACTTCATTGCATTTATGTGGGGGGTTGGAGATTCATGATCCTTGAGGTCCCTTCCAACCTTGGCCATTCTGTGATTCTGTGATGTCTAGCATGCTGCGGGGCCTGCATGGTGCAGTCCAGCTGCAGCAGGTAGATGGTGGACATGTGGACGCATCTGGTGTGCTCCTGTATTGTTCTGTTATCCATTTTGTTTCCTTGCCTATATAAAAACATTATTTTTCTTATTTTCATGTAAGCCTTTTGGGCACCAGCTTTTCTCTTCTGTTCTTCTTTTATTTATTTATTTTTTGAAACTGGCATCTTGCAGGGCTTGCCTAGGCAAGTAAAGGCTATCTCAGAAGTATATTAAACAAAAAAATTCTCTGGGCGTCTTTCAGCTCTGTTTCATTCCTAAGTATCCTAGTTTCAGTTTGGATGGAATTGTTTTTTTCAGAGTGTCTAGTATGATGTTATGTTTTCGTTCTGTAAGAAAAACAGTGTTGATAGCACAGCAATGTTTATAGTTTCTGCTAAGCGCTGTTACATAGAATCAAGGCCATTCTCAGCGAAGGGCCAAGAAGGTGGGAGGGAACAGAATTAGAACAGCTCAGTTAAACCATACAAAGGGGTATTCCTTATCATATGACATGAAGAGAAAGGAATTTGAAGGGGGTGGAAGTTCATCTCTTTCTTTCACTGCTTGAGGAGCTAGGTGGGCATTGGTTGGGGATTAGCGAGAAGTTGCTTGTGCATCACTTGTCATATACATTTCTCTCTCTATATATCCTTTGTAACTGCTATCCTTTTCTCTATCTTACTAAACAGTTTTATCTCAACGCATGAGTTCTAATTTTTTTTTCTTTTTTTCCCCCCCATTTCTCTTCCCCTCCCTCTGGGAAGTGGAGGAGTGAGTGAACAACTGTGTGATGCTCAGCAGTCTGCCATGTTGAACCACAGCAGCCATTTCGGCACCCAGTATGGGGCTTGGAGGAATTGTAGTGACCACAGGATTGATTGTGAGTGTCATGGCACCTGCAGGGCCTGTGAGAAGTGTTAGGGTAACTGTAGGGTCTGTCAAAAAAGTCAGAACAAACACAGGGCCTGTCACAGGAGTTGGAGCAGCCACAGTACTCTTTGTAGGGAGTGGAGCAGCCTGTATCTCTGGGCATGGACTGTATCTCTGGGCATGTTGCATCTCCCTCAGGAGGAATTTTTTTCTTTTTCTCATCGCAATATATGAAACAGACACAGGATCTGTAGCAGGAGCAATTGCAGTGCTCACCATGAAGGTTGGAGTGACACTAGGATCTGTCACAATGCTCAGAGCAACTACAGAACCGGTTGCGGGAATTGGAGTTCCTGCAGTGTCTGTCATTGGAGTTGGAGAGTCTGCTGTACTGTCATCAGATTCAGAAGTGTTCTCTACCCCTTGAAGATGCTGAATAGTGTTGAACAGAGGTTGGTAGGCATGGGTCAGGCCCCAGCATGCTGCAGAGATTTGTATCTCTTAAGGATTACCAAGGTAACAGCAGACTTTTTCCAACTATTCCACTTGTTTTTCATGAGTCTGCAGTTGTTCAGAGGTGAAGGTATAAACTGCGGTAGGGTGCCTACTGCTCTAGACGCCTGCTCATACCATCCTACACTCCCTGCCTCTCAGAACTATATTTCCTTGGGGCAGATTTCTGGATGATATTCTTAAATAATTGTTTAATCTTAAACATAACCTGAAACACATTCACAACACATAGCAGCAGGATCACCCTGGTTTGAACATCCCACAAATATTTAACACACTAAGAGCTATTGTAATCAGCGCTTGAGCTCTATAGGAAGAAGGACAAGAAATAGGGAGGCTGATGGACTGCTGGCAATTGGTGGTCATTTCTGGCTTGACAAGAAAGGGATCCATCTAAACCATATGGAGCCCTTTACTATCCTATGGTCTTTATCTGTTTTAATACCATTTTCTTCTGTGTTCAGATTTCAGAAGCAGAAAAAAAAAAAAAAAAAAAAAAAAAAAAAAAAAGCAGAAAATCTTTATGCACATGCTTTAATTCATGAATATGTTTTTGTTTGTCTCCCAGCTTGCAGATCTCCTGGAGTCTGGATTTTTTTTTTTTTTTAATATATATATTTAGAATAGTTCCATTGAGCAGTATCCTCAGCTTCCAAAGTCTTCCTACCAAAGAAATACTTGGGAGTCATTAAGGCAGCATCAGTGCCAGAGTTATAATTGGGTTTAATTCAAAGCCACTCATACTAGCTGCAGATTATGCTGTCAAATCTGTTTTCACTAGTCAAACTTGAAAGAAATGTGATGCCTCTGGGAGGTGTTTCCAATGTTATTTCCTGCTAGTCTTAATGTGGCCTACCTATTATACAAAACAGCATAAAAGTAGATCTCAGGTTGGATTTTGCTGCCAGACAGGACTACCACCCTCCAGTTCCTGAAATGAAGGATGAAACAGTGAATGTGAGCACTGTGAGGAAGTGAGTGATGTGTTTCAGCAGTGGCGACCGCAACTGTGGGTCACTTCTGTTGGTATTGGTTTTTATAAGTGCAGCTTGCAGGCTCTTGTTGGTCACTGGTGAAAATGCAGAGCTAAAGTGGTGACTATGATGAAAAACAGAGTTTTGTAGCTGAGAATTTGCTGTATTAAATAGCACTATTGTGCTCCTTTTATCTGTCGTAGTTTTCATGGAAATATATGCCTCACATCGGAGGCATTACCTCCAGAGTGACCTATGTACATCCAGCCCAAGACAATTCTTCGTGATTCAGTGCAGCCCAGGCAAGCCAAAAAGTTAGACACCCATGAGCTAGTCACCCACCCTGTCCTGCTACTGGGCTCAGTCTCTACTTGCTAGGCACTGAGAGGTCCTGAACAGCAGAGTTCTACATTGCTCACTATATGCAGACCCTCAGCTTTCTTGTTATGGTCAGGACCTTTCACACCTGCAGCTTTTTTTATCTGACAGCAGAAAGACGTTTAGGTTTTGCATAGGCTGACTTAAATGTGAAAGAGACAGATAAAGCCCTTTTTAGTCCTAGCCCTTTTGGAAGATAATATGTACATATTCAAAAGAACGTTCAGATGTATAGTGTAACATATTTTCTGTTTGCTGTACATCCAGCAGCGTAGCTATGACCAGGTGTGCTGTAATTCAAACACCAATAGACCTCGCATCCTTGAGATCCTGAGTACTTGAGATCACCATTCCCTGGATGGAGCTGAGGGTACATAGTTGCTCAGTAATCAGAAGTTTCTTTGGTAGAAAGAAGGCTCCACATGCAGCCAAGGAGCAGATACAGCAGAAATGCCACAGTGTCTGGGCAGGAAGGCTGATGAGGGTGGTCAGTGTCAGACACATCTATCCCCAGTGATGTGGTGAATCTGGATGCAGGCAGAAGTCAAGCCTGCACGTCATAAGGTCTAGTCAGGAAATGGGGAGGCTGCATGGTAAACTCAGTGAGGCTCAGCATCTGGGTTATGCTGGCATGCAGCTCTGAATCTCTGCCGTGGAGCTAGGGGACATGTTCAGACCTTCAGGGAGGGGGAAGGCCCTGATGCCTGCTGCATGTTGCATGAGAAAATTTTCTTTCTACTCCTTTGGTATTTCTGTCATTTGCTTTTACTTTTGAGTGACACTACTAAGTCATTTATCTGTCTGAGCAATCTCCTATTACTTATACATTTACTGGTTTATTAATCTGACTTTGGATTTGAGCACTTAAGAATGAAAACTGGAAGAAGATTTTGATTGGTTAGACATGATTGGCTAAGATAAAAGGAATCTGAAGAAGCTTTTAATATTGTGCAAGTTCGTTTTAAATATTTCCTTTCTGTATTTTGTGGTCTGTTATTTTTGAAAAGCTCTCATTTGGTTTCCTTGCTCCTGTCTGTGAAGCTGCTGTTGGCTTTGGGAATAATGTGGAATTTCTGAAAAGAGTGGCCACAAGGAAATGTGCTTGTTATCTTGTTCGCAACATTTAAAATATCCTAATACTGAATTGATTTTTGAACAAAACTTGCACAGTCTATCCCAATATTAACTTAGATAAATATTTTTCAATACTTTATAAAAACTGCTGATTAATGATTATATGAAGCTTTTAGAAGGATCTTCAGCTGCTGTAAATAAATGTAGTTCTGCTGAAGTATGTTTAACATCTGTATCTTTTTCTGTAATCTTAGAAATGCATTTGCATATTGTCAGAGATCTTGGGGCTTGAAGTGCATAATAACACAGGTGCACATGGAAATTGCCATATTAGGTATTCCTGTTCTATGGCCAAAAGCTTGAACAAAGTAATGGACAGGATCTAATTTTACTCATAGCACCACTTTGTGACATCCTGAATATGGGATCAAATGCACAATTATGGTTCAAAACTAGTATGGGGAAGTAAATAATGTCTAATGTTATGTTTTGAGCCACTGTTCAGATGCTAATTGCAATATTTTTATCCCATTTCAGAGGTGGGAAGCTCAAGGAAAGAAGAGAAAAAAAATTCATGTACATTTTATACATTTTAAATTTTCATATTTCATTTTAAAACAAAATTACAGTAACATAAAGTGGAGGTAAGATATTCTGTCTAGTTCTAGCAGCATTTTCCTTTTGAGTTATTTGGGTGTGGAGAGATTGCAGAGATGTGTATATTTTTCACAGGCATATAATATTTACACTCAATTTTCTCTGAAAAAAACAAAAAATTACTCCAATGAGCAGTTTTGTACTTATTCTTTGAGTATGATGGAGTAGTTATGCTTCCAGCTATATTGAGTTCTTAGTATGTTTCAGAAAATGAGAGAAATTCCTTATTCAAGGTAAAACTTTGCCAGCTACAGCAAGCTATGGTACAAGACTGGGGTACAAATGATGTCAAAATAACAAACTGCATTCTTTCAGTGCATGAGAGCAAGATCTGGGCAGAATTCAAGCAGTGCATTTAAGAATGTGTTTTATATTGTTTTATGCTTCAACTGCACTTTTTATGTTTTGAAACATAAAGGTATCCACTTGCAAAAAATATATTTTTTTCTTTTTTGATTTTATTTCATTTTGGGCTACAAGAGATTAATCTTACAGGCGTCACTATCAACTTGCCTAATGTCCTAGTAGTCATCTCGTAACATTAATTTCTTGGATAGCTCAACTCAGAGTAATATGCCTACACAATTTTGCCAATTGCAGATGTACAGATATGTCAGAATTATAGGAATAATGCTCTATGATTCTCTTTCAAGAATATTGTAGGCTAGTCAGCTCTGCAACCAAAGGTGAAAGTGAAGCAGCACTTGAATATCATGAATAAAAGGCTTAATTTACAAAATATGCCAATAATGGTTTTTGTTGCCGTGTGTTCAGAAAGCTCTGAAATTGGATTTGTTTTATGGGTAGCTTCCAATTTGAAGTGAAGGTCAATACTGAGAATTCCTATGCTTAGTACAAACCTCAGGGCCAAATTTTGTATGGACAGAACTGTGACACAGATCTAAAGATGTAGTCTTGGGTGCTGCACAGAGTCACCACTCTTCCTTGCTTCCCTTCAGCCAGAGTCAGGATGCATAGAATAAACAACAGTGGCAGATGATGCTTCTGTTGTGAAGGGAAGTGTGGTTTAATATCAGTCTCCTTGGTCCTCCCAATACATTCATTCCTGCTGACAGACCAAATTTTTATTTTAGCACTCTTTTTTTTCATAAACATAAAATAATTAGGCTCTTTATTTAAATGACATTAGTTACGGCTAGAATCCTGCGAGAAGAGTAATTTGAAGTAGTATTCCATTAATGGACACTGAGGTTAATATGACTACTCATCTAAAGTTACCCAGTGTTTACAAGACAAATGTTTAGTTTTGATGTTCTCATTGAAATCCACTGGATTTCACCTGAACTATCAATGCAAAGATGAAAACTAAGACCTGGTGTGAGCCTTTCTCTGCAAGTTCTCTGAATATTCACACTTCTTTTCATATGCTCAATTGTAATTGAGTATATAATAGTCTTCTCAATAAGAGAAGACTATGACATGAATAAATTCACATGTTTAGTGAAGCATGCCTTCTTACTTCCTGAGGTGCTATTGTGTTTATATCTTTTTCTTGGTTATAAATTTTTTTTTTTTGCTATCTTTCCATCTCATTATTTTTATATCCTTCAAGGACCTTTTAGGACCTTTTAGAACAATATTTCTGATGGCTTTTTTTTTTTTTTTTCTGAGCTCCCTTGTGTTAACAGTTCCTCTGGCTGCATTTGAAAACAGCAGTCTGGAACCTTCATTCATTCTTTATACTGTCACTTGTACTGAAATGTGCTGGTATCTATTATAGCAGTTTGAACACTGCTTGAACCCAAACTTTCTTGGCACTATAGAGTGTCTGTGAAACTTACTCCAATTCAAGAGAGGCCTTTGGAACAAGCAAATTCTGGAATTTTTCCCTTCTTCCTGACTCTGAAAGCAGATTATTTGTGACCCAATTACACCCCCAAAAGACTTGTGTGCCTCCTGGCATCTATTTTAATAGGTAGTGGTGCCACGTTTTACCCTCAAATAGTTCTAGTCAGAGGACAATGCAAAAAACGAGCAATGATCAGTGATACACTGAAAAAATTGTTCTCACTTAATACTTGTATGAAGAGAGTATATATGTATCACACATGTATTTGTATATGTTTGCAGCTTGAAGAAGATGAAAATAACTGCTGTGATCAGTTTAGAATATGCAATATGGAATATGCAGTAGATGAGGACACTGTGTTTTTTCATTTGTATCTTCTGGAGAGCTAGAGAATTGTGTCTGAAATGGTAAGTATATGGAAAAGTATCTGGAGTTAAAGTCATTTGGTGATGGAAACTCTTCTGATAGGAAGTTCATTGTGCACTGAGCAGTGCCTACAATTAGGAGGAGTGTAAACAGAGTGCAGCTGCTCTGCTGCTAAGATCTGCTGGATTCAGTGGACCACACAGAGCTTGTATGGAAGGACTTCTGAAATCTCCATGGCAAGTAAGAATGTAGAGGCTGAAACTCTACATTCCAATGGCAAAGCATTTCCACCCCATTTTAATTCTGCCTTGCTTCCCACAGTGCCTTCATAAACATTAGATCCAGCTTTCTTGTAATGCTGTGATTACTGTCTGGCTCCCAAACATCCACATGCTGAGCACTCTTGCTTTACAACTTTATCATGTGTAGAAACATCTATCTTCTACTCACATTAACTCTGTTTAGATTTCTGATATATGACTACATAGCTGCTAAGATCTTCTGCAAATACATACATAATATATTTCATGTACGTTGCAATATTCTTTGAAATTCCATATTTCACAGGCATTTCTAATTGTTGAGTTGGCTCTAAATTTCAATCTCTCTGTTCTTCTGTGCTACTTCTGAGTACAGATTTTTCCCATTTCTTCAATTTTTCCTTTTTTTTTTTTTTTTTTCCCCTTAGGGCCTAACTTTTTTCCCTAAACATTTGGATTTATTTGGGTTTAATTACTTGCTCTACTGCAAAACTTTTATAACTTTGTTAGTTTTATTTCTTTATGCAACGTGTTTAATTTCTTTTTGTTTCAATTCCCCATCTATTAAGTGGGGCTGTAATTACATTAGTAGTGATAATGATGATGCATTCATTAGAGATGAGGACAGCTAAGACCCTATGTGTATGTCAGTACCAGTCACTGATAAATAAATCTGCTTATCATCATAAATTTCTCCCTAAGGTAATGTTAAGCCATTCTAGCATCTCAATCACTTTCTAATGATATGCAGAATCAGGACAGTTTTGTTGTTCTCTAGTTCTGGGCCCAAAAACTGTGAATAAAGTATCCTCAGCCTCTCTAATACTCCTGTAACTATTCTCTACCATAGAATAAGTAGTTAATGACTGAGACACAATGATTATCATATGCATACATTCCTACCATGGACAATGATCTGCTTAAATATATGATATAACGGCCATGAAAAGAACCTGTTGCAGAGTGAGGGCAGTCCCATAAATCCTTTAAGTCTTTGCTTTATTTCCAGCAAGGAGATCTGACAGGCAAAGAATTGAGCACACCAGTTTAGATAAAGTTACTCCTTAGTGATGTCTTTGCATGTGTGATCAGATTCTGACCTTGCTACCCCTTTGGAAATCCAGAACTGGTTCTCTGAACTCAGGCATTCTCCAGAATTTGACTGTTTCTTTGTATAAGACGAATATTTCCTCTAGAGGCTACATTGTTTTGGGGAAATAAAAAACTAAATACTTCCTTGTAGGTCTCTCAACAAGATTTTCCACTCCAAAGAGATTTCCTTATGAGTCCCTAGAGGCCTTTATTTTTTATATATTTATTTATTTTTACATTATATACTACAATAATGTGCACAGCCAAAACTTCCTTTTTACATTTATCCTTTGTCATTACCACCTCCCTCTGAGGTAGCTGGTGGTAAGTTATAAACCATTTTATATTGTTTTCTAAAACATGAAGACATTGCTCTTAAAGATCTTTCCCATTGAGTAGTGGGTTAATATGTTACCAGCTGAACTGCTTATTTTCACTTTGATTTGTGAATAGAAAAGTACAAGCCAATAAAACCTCAAAACAAGCATGCTCTTGGACTGGGCTGCTTGGCGCTTGTCCAGCCTATGTAGCTAAATCAGAGAAGAGCCAACCCAGTGAGAGTATTTTGCCATTAGTTCCTGGCACTACAAAGCAGCTTATACATATTCTTTGTCGTATGTGTAAGATCAGCTGTAGGTTCGTTTTAAGTTTTGGTTTCAGTTCAGACGAGCATCTTAAGATTGCAATCAGAGTATCTGGCTTCGAACGGAACTGTGTTATTTTCCAGCACAATTCTAGCCCAGAATTTTTTATTTATTTTGAAGAACTGCTTGCATTAAAAGCTCAGTTTTACTGCATTTAAAAAATACAGACTATTGGGCACCTTGTTTACTTAATAACCCCTGTACAAGAATCTATGATTTTGTCTGGGTAGCTTGGATATCTGTTCCAAGAAGCAAATGTACTGCTTTTGTTTTTAATTCACATGCTGGATTAGAGCACAGTTCAGTGTAAAGAAGTACCCCAGTGCTCAGATTATGCTTGCAGTGTCCTCTTGGTTAGGAGCTAGCACGCTGTGTTTGCTGTTATGTGATTTTGTCAAAAATGTTGATTCAGGGAAATTCAGATGCTATGAGAGAGTGAGAGCATCAGGAAAGTTCTCTCCCCCTTAATGGAAACATGGCATTCGATGAATAGTGCGTCTAAAAGCAGCAGATTGTGTGAATGTGTCACTGATGGAGTCCAAAGTGAACACAGTGATGATGTTAAATTCCTAGGGCACTGGGTCCTGCTGCTTGCAGGAAGATGGATATGGCTTCCACAGTGACAGGCTTGTATGGCATACCTGTGGCTGCTACTAGAAGGAATCCACATCTGGAAGGTGCTTTATTTTGAGCAGACTTTAAGAAGACTGCTTCTGAGAAGCTGGCCAGACAGATAAATGCCCCTAGCAGGAGAGATATCCTCTTGTCCAATTGGATACAGCTGCTCCACTGGGCTCTGTGGTTCATCCATCCTGCTGACTGATCTCCCAAAGCCTAACTATGGAGAAAAGGGATGGTAGAGCAATGGACAGTGGGAAAGAAATCCTTTTTGTCTTGTGGCATTATGGAAGTAGCCTTCTTTCCTGGAGAATTCTCATCTAATTCTTCTACCTTTGCCATTTTAAGCTGTAGTAGCCCCTCCACTTGTTTATCCTGGAGTGCGTGAGCCATGGCGTTGCTAGCAGGTCAAGGGAAGTGACTGTCCCACTCTACGCTACAGTGATGTGACCTGAGCTTGTGTAGTTTACAAAAAGGACATAAAACTATTAGAAAGTGTCCAGAGTAGTGCTGTGAAGATGGTGAAGAATCTAGAAAAGAAGACACATGAGGAGCATCTGAGATCCCTATGTGTGTTCAGTCTGGGGCAGAGGAGACTGAGGTGAGGCCTCACAGTGGTCTGCAGCTCCTCACAGAGAGCAGAGGGACAGTGCAGTTCTGCTTTCTGGTGATGTGATATGATAGGAGGGAACAGCATGAAGCTGCTTTAGGGAAGGATCAGGTTGGGTGTTATGGAAAGGTTCTTCACCAGAGGCTGGTGGGCACAGAACAGGGCAGCGGTCACAGCACCGAGCTTGATGGAGTTCAAGAAGCATCTGGATAAAGCTCTGAGACATATGGTCTGATTTTTTGGGTGGTCCTATGTGGAGTCAAGAGTTGGACTCAATGATCCTTATGAGTCCCTTCCAACCTGAGGTATTCTATGGCTTTATGATTCTGTGATCTCAAATAAAGAGAAATTCTGAGTGATGATGTATTTAAAAGGCATTGTGGTTTCCTTTATCGTTGGTGATATTAGGTGTTTCAGCTAGTTGCTTTCTTTAAACTTTTAAAACCAAGGCCCACGTAAAAGTCGGCCCATATATTTGTGTCATAGAATGTGAATTTGGAAAAGTTAATTTTAAACATCTGTATTTGAAATACTGAATGCAATTTAATGTGTCCAAGTAACTTGGGAAATATTCTCATTTTTAATGGCATAAAACATTTCTATCTCCTTTAAGAAATAATAGAGAAAGGCAGTATTCTTTTCAGCTTTGTGTGAAATCAACAAGAGTTTGGCTGTGAAATGTGTCCCTTGTTGGGTCAGATACAGTGCTGCACTAGCACAGCTACATGGCATCCAAAGTCAGCTGTGCACCGGACCAAAATGTTTTCTCATCTTCCTTCTAAGACAGCAACCTGGGATCTGTGCATCACAGCATGCATCATACAGTATGTGTGAAGATGTCTGAATATGGGTCTGGTGCCTGTACTGGGAAGCCTGTAGCCACAGAAGGTATCTCAGCAGACATAAAATGTGTAAGGATTTCTAGCATTGCAGTGGCTGCTTGCGTAAACCCTTAGTAGTTACATTCTGTTAAGAATATGTCACAAGTGTCTCCTGTTTTCAAAAGAGAAACTGCAGCTGTATAATTATTCCATGGTAAGCTCTGGTTTAACAATGCTACACAGAACTACTAGAAAATTGCTGTCACCTTTGTAATTCTGTATGTCTTTGACCCAGAGTCTCTGCACTTTTATATGCGCATAATTGCATCCATCTGCTGTGATGAGATCAAAGAATGGTTGTTTTAACTTTTGATCCAAAATGAAGAAAGTGGTTGCACCAATTTGTCAGTTCAATGGCTCAGGATCATTCTTTGATTCTGCCTCTGATAACTGGGGGTTATATTGAAGTTTGTAAAATTAATACATTTTAAAAATTACTATAATTGCATCGCAACCTATTTCAGCTTAAAAACAATTGCTGTTTTTTGAAACATTTTTTCTTTTTGTCTGAAATGCAACACCGCTTCACAGCTGACACATTAAGTAACTCTCTCTTCCAAATTTGAACCTAAATCTTCAGGAGTTTGTAATCATTAATCAATTAACTGGTCTCAGATAAAGATGACAGAAGCAAATAAAGTCAAGTGCTAGAAGCGTTTCCGTTATTACGCTTATGTGCAATACACCAAGTCAGTATGTATTCTTTTGGTACTAGTTTTATTCCTTTACTCCTATTCTAAGTCAAGAGGAAGACACTTTTGTCTATCCAAACAAATAAGAAATAAACATCAGCATGAAGGACACCAGAGGACACATTCCTTCCTGTAGAATCCTGAGTTATAGAGAGGCCTATGGTATGTGAGTCTGTGTACCAACTTAAAGTCCAGAAAAGGGAATTTTCTCTCATATATGTCAGATATTAGTATCTGAATTTTCCAGTTATTGCCTGACAACCTTTTTTCATTTTGTTTTCAACTGAAACACAAACTAGAACCATCCAAGAAAAAACATCTTGCTTCAGGAGTAGACTTTTTTTTCTTCTTTGTTTCTTCCATGGGTGAAAATTAAAAATGCCACAACCCTGTTCGTATAGTGTAGTGGATACTATTTACTACTTGGACATCTTCTCTCTCATCAAGCAGCTTCTGATGTAGCTATGTTGGAGCTACCAGTAAAAATCCCTATGCTCTAATTCTGGTGAAACAAAAATACCAAAGATATATAGTAACAAGACAAGACTGCCGTTGAAGTGGTTATAGTTTTATGCCTTCCAGGAAAAATCTGCAGAGATTCAGAAGGGACTTTTCTTCAACATAAACATTAGCAGGAGCACAGAAACCTAGACGTTATGGAAATTACAGTTCTTCCACACGCCTGACATATTCTCTTTTGCAGTATGTAGATTTGATACTGCTAGACAATTGTTCGTTTATCAGAAATTATTAAATCAGGAGGAAAGAAAACAAATCCTGTCTTTACAGCCTTCTGAGAAAAACATAGCAAATAAATGTGTATGTGCAAGCATATATTTTCTAAAACTGTGTTGTCATGGATTTAGCTTGTAAGATAATAACCATCTTGGAATAAAATCATTTCTGAAGTCCTTTATGATGGAAAGTGGTTCTTCCTTTCCTACTGTGAATGGATCCTGACAAGTGAATGTACATTTAGGATCAGACCCACTGTGACATTTCTTCAAAGCTACTGTTGTGTCATTTGTGTAATTATGAAAAGGAAGTAATCAATCTGAATAGGCACAAAGCTTATATTAAGTAATAAGGATTTCCAGAAGAAGCTTGGAAAGGATAATTCAAGTCTTTCCAAAAGAAAAAAGGCAAGAAGGAGGTGGAATGAAATTAGAAATATTCTAACTGAAATGGTGAGTTTCTTTTTGTGTTTAACTGTGTTGATTGCCTGCCTTGGTCCTACTGTGCCATACAAAACTCTGATGACTCATACACAGAATTCTTCTGTTTTATTTTTTTCCATGTAAAATGAGTTAGGGGAAAAAAAAAAAAAAAAAAAAAAAAAAAAGGTGTTTTATCTTTAGGTGGTACCCCCATAAAAGAACATAATTTGTTACACAAAAAGATGGTGGCCCCAATTTCTCCCAGAGAATAGGAAATATATTCTTCATGATGTCAAACCATTATGTAAATAGGGAAAGAAAAACAGGCAGTTGAAGTCTTTGAAGAGTTGCCCAGGAATGTAGAGAAGGAATGCAAAAGGATTTTCTTTCTAGCCAGCAAGAAGTATTGAAGACAGGATTTGATATGTATTGGGATTTTGAACAGCAGTGTCTCCAACATAATTTCCTTAATGAAACAATATTTGTACCTGAATATTTTAGGGCAGAATTCTGTAGTCCTGAAGGATAAAGTTGTGGATACACAGACAAAAAACAAGGCTGTTAGGGCTGGTACTACAATCACTGAGTGTGGAAATAATTGTGTTGAACAAGAGCATGATTGTGTTCAACATATTCAGTGGCTTTAAATTAAAATGTTAGATATTATTAGGTTAGATATTAGGAAGAAATTCTTCACCTTGAGAACATTGAGGTGTTGGCACAGGAGCTCTGGATGCCTCTTCCCTGGAGGTTTTCAAGGCCAGTTGGTGGGTGGCAGCTCTGCCCATGATAGGGGTCTGGAATTGGGTGACTGTTAAAGTTCTTCCAACCCAAGTCATTCTGTGGCAATTCTATGATGAACCTTTACAACGTATTGTAAGGTGCCTGCTGTGGAACAGGGATTGGACTCCGTGATCTCCTGAGGTCCCTTCCAACCCCTGCAATTCTGTGATTCTGTGCAGTACCTATGGAAATGAAACTACAAACATATGGGCTCATTGAGATATATTGTTTTAGGTGCCTACCTTTAAGAACTGTATAACTTTCCTGATTATTACTAATTCAAGTACCTTTGTGTAAGTTTTTAAAGACAGATATAAGCAGAAATATGCATTGTGATTATTATAAAACACAGTGTATTTGCCACATTGATGAAGGAGCAATTAGCACTGCTTTGACAGCAGATCACTGCATACACCAAGTGTATTCATTGTTGCCATTTACTAGGAATGCTATACCCTCAGCTCCACACTACTGTGGAAGAGTATACTATGGTTTAACACCAAAAAATGAGCGTCTTCTGAATTGCAAAACCCCTCATTTAGTGAGAAATGCTTGGGAGTCTGATTTCTGTGGGAACCAATGGAATCTAACATCTAAATGATGATCTACTGCCAGTCCCTGCACGTTTCTACAGTGACTGGACACCTGAGTAGCTCAGCCATGGGAAAAATGGAACCTATCTAGGGGAGGTGCCTGGAGTTTCAGGCTGCAGATTGCTCTGTGCATTATGGGCCCTGGCACCTGGAGGCACACTGTGTTCCATGCCACACTGGATGTAAAGCATAGAGCACAGCTCTTCTGGAAAGGACTTGTGGGTGTTGGCACAAGGCAAGCTGTGTATGAGCCAACATTGTGACCTTGCAGCCCAGAAAGCCAACTATATCCTGGGTTGCATCGGAAGTGTGGCCAGGAGGTTGAGGAAGGTGATCCTGCCCCTCTGCTCTGTCCTGGTAAGACCACATCTGGAGTGCTGAGTCTCAGTACAGGAGAGACATAGACCTGCGTTCAGAGGAGGGCCACAAAAATGTGATCCAAGGAATGGAACACCTCCCCTATGAGCACAGGCTGAGAGAGCCAGGGCTGTTCAGGCTGGAGAAAGCTTCGGGGAGACCTGAGAGGGGTCTTTCGGTATCTGAAGGAGGGCTCTAGGACTCTTTAAGAGGGTCTGTTGTGATAGGACAAGAGGAAATGGTTTCAAACTAAAGGAGAGGAGATTTAGTTTGAATCCAATAAGTTTTTTACAGTGCAGGTGGTGAGGCACTGACACGGGTTGCTCAGAGATGCAGTGGAAGCCCCATCCCTGAAGACATTGAAGGCCACACTGGATGGGGCCCTGAGCACCCTTGACAGCTGTAGGAGTCCCTGTTCATTGCAGGGCAGTTGGACTAGATGGCCTCTAAGGGTCTCTTCCAACTCTAACTATTCTAAGATTTTTTAATTATTATGGCATGTGTGAAGTCTTCAAATTATCAGTCAGCTCTGACAGGTTTGTGGACACAGTGTGAGCTGCTGACTTGCTAGCTAGCCCGACAAAAGATGAACAGAAAATACATGAGCCTCAACATTTGTACACTGTAGGCATACGGCATGGATGTTCATACAACAGCAAAGTGAACGGTTAGTTACTGTGTGACCGGTGGCATTTTCACAAATCGCATCCAGCCCTCTGGGAGTGGGCATCGAGTCAACTACGTGTACGATACGGCACTGGCTCGGTGGAATCGGGAGATGGTCGCGCTCGCATTTCAGTAACTCGACGGAGGATGTGTGGATCCGCGGGGTGAGAGCCGCCACCGGGAGGCGCTTCCAGGAGCACGGCAACGTCGCCGGGCAGGGCTTCTCTTCGGCGCGACGCGCGGCGGCCGCCCCGCTGCCCACAGCGCGATCCGGGGCGCCGCTCCGCGCTGAGCCGCGTCTGGCACTGGCTTGGTCCCGGCCGCCGTTGAGTTTTGAAAACGCAGCGTCGTGCTGTCAGCGGCGCAGCCGGGTGAACGACCCTGAGCGCCACATCGCCGGCACCGGGCTGCCGCGCACCGCCCGCTCTTAATAGCGGTTCTTAAGAGGACGCGCGGACAGCTTCGGGAGCCGCTCTCACCGCTTGCCTGTAACGCAGGGACCCGCGCACCCCTCCCGCCCGGCGCCTCACCGGCTGCGCGGCCGCTCACACTCCTTAACCTGTTCCTTTAAGGGCCGCGGGGCGGGGTGGGGCGGGCGGCTCGCGGCCGCGCCGCCGCGTGCCATTGGCTGTCCGCACCGCACGGGTGCCCGCCCCCTCCGCGCACTGTTATGTCTGTGTCTCGGTGTCAGCCGAGCGGGGGGTGCGCATGCGCGGCGGGCGCCCATCCAGCCGGCGGGGCAGGGGCCAGCGCTGAGAGGGGGGCCGGCGCCGCCGTCGCGGCCGGCCGGGGGTCGGTGCGCTGCAAGGCGCAGAGGAGACGGAGGCAGCCGCCTCCACAGAGCAGCACCGGGCAGGCAGAGGATGCCCGCCGCACTCCCGCCGCTGCCGCCCTACGCGGCCGCCTCCGCGCCTTCATCTCCATGAATTAGCGCCGCGGGGTGGGGGCGGGGGCCGTGGTGAGCGCCCAGCGGAGCCGGCGCCCCAGGCATGGCCAGCGCGGTGAGTGCCCGGCCCGTTCCTCCTCGGTTCTGCTCTTTCTCCCCCGTTCCGGGCTCCCGGCTGCTGCTCGCGGCGCGCGGCATCTCCGGGCGCGGGGAGCAGGACTGTACCGCGACCGCGAAGCGGCTCCCGGCGCTGCCCTGGGTGGTGCCCGCGGCGCGGGCTCGGCTCTCGGGGTGCGCGTCCTTGGCTGCCCGCCCGGAGCTGACCGCCCGCCGCCTCTCCCCGCAGTGCGCCGTTCAGGTGAAGCTGGAGCTGGGGCACCGAGCCCAGGTCAGGAAGAAACCCACTGTGGAGGGCTTCACCCACGACTGGATGGTGTTCGTCCGCGGGCCCGAGCACAGCAACATCCAGCACTTCGTGGAGAAGGTCGTCTTCCACCTGCATGAGAGCTTCCCAAGGCCCAAGAGAGGTGAGGCTGTCCTGGGGAACGGGCGGCCGCCGAGCGCAGAACAAAAGCGGCGGCGCCGCGGGCCGCTCGTCGCCCTGCGCGGACTCGAGGGATCCAGCCGCCTCCCCCGAGCCGCCGCAGCCGCCCGCGGGTCCGCGCCCCGGGCACCTGCGGCCGCGCGGGACGAGCGCCTCCGGGACCCGGCCCGCGCGTTGCTCCCGCAGGCGGGGACGCTCCGGACCCTCCTGCGCCGGGGCGGGTCGGGTTCGTGGCTGCGCCGCTCCGGCCCTTCGCCCTTCCCGCGCCGCCGGTCCGACCCCGCCGCGTCCGGCGTTGATGAGAACTTGCGGAGCGGTGAGCGTGTGCGGCGCCCGGGCCCGTGCGGGAGGTTGCGGCGGCCTTTTGTCTTCAGATCCGATCCGGTCGAGTCCTGAGCGCTGTGGCCGTTAGCGGAGGTAACGGTGTGAACAAAAGAAGGTGCTTTGTTTGTGAGAAGGTTTATGCACTCGTGTAGGCGCGATGGTTTGCAGTTGTCTTTCGTCGGATCGGTAGTCATTATTGTCACATAGAGCTGCCGCTCCGTAGAATGACATCGAAAGGAGTCTGTTCTGTCCGGAGTACCTGGGGGAAATCGGGTGTTCGGGAAGTGGAGGACGGGACGTTTCTCTGTATTGAAATGGGGAAGATTTTTGAGGCAAGGTTAAAACACATATTCTCATTTAACATTTCTCAGTTCAAACTGGGACTTTAATATTTTTTGCACCCGTTTTGTTTTTTTTTTAATTTCTCGAGGATATTTGATTCGCTTTAACCAAATGAACTGTAAGAAATGCAACACTTTGATGTTGATATTCCCTTCTAGAATATATGCTGTTGTTTCTATTTTTGTCATTGTAAAGCAGAGTACATTTTTTTTTCAGCCTATGTGAAAGCAGAAAGGTATTGTACAAATAGTTTTTAACGGCATATATGCAGTACTGCTACACGTGTGGTGAAATAAATTGCCCAGATTGCACAGTGAAGTCTTCCTTTCCTTCCTGTTTCCCGCTGTTTCTTGTGTAGAAAAGCATGGCTTTAGATTGATCTGAATAGCTTGGAAGAAAAACTGAGAATGTGTTTGAGTAGCCTGATAGGCAAACTAGCATTGTTTGTGCACAGTGGATGGGGTGGTGTGTTAGAAGCAGTGATAGAATGTAGGTTTAATACTTTGAAGTTCTGTGACTGCCTAGCTGAGGCTTATGACACTCTTGCTTTTATTACCTATTCTGTGTTTTCTTTTTTATTCTTGTCTGGCCTCAGGAGACATGACTTTGCAATCCAGGTTAGGAGTAATGTGGATCTTGGTAATAGGAATGTATTTGAGGACTTCTGCAAGTGAAAGATGGCATGGTTTGCTTCTGTGAATGCTTTGTGCCTCCAGCTGCTGAATTTAGTTATGCAGTCATTTAAGCTATTGTTTTAAAGTGTTTGGAGTTTTATTTATGTGCATCTTTTTCATGATGTGGCAACTGCTGGGAAAGATGCCAGCTTATATAGCTCGGGAGGGGACTTGTCATATTGTGATTGCACATGACTCAGATCACAGGATATGCTGTCTTTGGTGGGAGCAGTTGCAGTAAGACCATATGGTGAGCACTCTGCTTGCTCCTAGGCTTTGCTTAGCCTCCTGAAGCTGCAGCAGTGTGTGTGCTGGGGCAAGCACCAGAAATCTCAAGTTCTTGAAATCACAGTGGAAATGAGGAGTGCGGTGCTGCTGTGTTTGAGTCATCTAGTATGCTTGTGTTTAATGGGCTGGTGCTGATATGTGCCCTGTAAATGGAAATGTTCTGTGTGTTTTTTTTTTTTTTTTTTTTAACTTCCCAATACAATTAAGATTTGGTCGATAATATTCTAGGTTTTCTTGCTTTGTAAGTCAGGGCTGCTAGTTGGATTCAACCTCAGGTGGCCTTCAACACTGTAGCTGAAATGTTGCATGCTCACCAGGAGTAATGCGTTTGCTAGTAGTGCTAGTCAAGCTACTTCCTCTCCATCACTATCTTGGAAGTTGTTACACACTTTAATCCTTTTCTATAAGCTAGCCTACCAGTAGAAGATGCATGGTAAGTTCTCAAACTAATCCTGAACCATGCTCTGAATGTTGAGTGTCAGAATACTGATGAGTTGTAAAACTGAACTTCTTGGTGAGTAATCTTTGTATCTCTGGATTATTGCTGTGAATGGCCACTCTAACATGTGTGCTTGCTAGGAAAAGTTCTAATTCATTAAATCTATTTGTTAAAGCCTCGGATCAATTCAAGAATAATAAATGAATAGGCAATCATAGGTTTTATTAGCTCATAATGTGTTTCTGCTGCCAGCTCAGTTCTTATTATTGGCAGTTGTTCCAAACATGAAGGGAGGAGAGGAATTATTTTCTGAAGCAGCTTTTCAGTGCACTTGCATTGCGTGTTCGTGAGAATAGCTGTTTGAATGTCTGTTCGGCTTCAGCGTTGTTTTTGTTTCTCTCTTCTCCCTGAACCAGGATTTTGGATATACTGGAGGATGATGGTCAGTTTGCAAACAAAGCTGTGCTTGTGTGTTTGCTCTACTAGTAGCTGCTGCATGCAAGTTGGGTCCAGTATACTGAAATTGCATCATTTTTAAGGTGGGAGCACAGCTAGGAATGGCATTTGGCCTCTGGAGCACAGATAAGGCGGTGTGTGTGCAGGCAGGATAGGAAAGTGATGGTGACTGGCAGGGAACAATGTGTGTATAAACTGGAGTGACCTAGAAGGAGTTTCATTCATCTTTTGTTGTGTCTCACCTTAAAAACTTGAGCTTGGCAGTGGTTTCTTTGTTTTCGGTTGTTTGCCTTATGGTGACCAAGTGCTTCAGTTTGTCTTTGCACAAAGGAGCACATAGCCTTTCTCCTTGTTTTCCTGGTTCCCTGTGCTCTGACCCAAGGCTAAAGCATGTCTGTGGAGCAAAATGTGCCACTGGATTATAGGTAGTTTTGGTCCAGCAAGTAAGCTGTTCAGAAAAGAGAAGCTGGCGCTCTTCTGTGATAATATCTCTCATTTCCTCAGTGGCTAAGAAATTTAGAAATACTTCATTACTTTTCTTATCTGAGTGTTGGTGCTCTACAACAGCAATTTCACTTGCTATTTATCTTGCAGCATTTCTGTAAGGGAAAGCTTCTCTTTATACCCTTCAGTTTTTTTTTTTTTTTTTTTTTTTTAAGTACATGTCAAAAACTACATTAGAACTGGTATGGTCTCAGTGGTTAAGTTCCTATTAAGTAGTGATAAGTCTTGACAAACAAAATCTACCTGAAAAAGAGGTGAACTAATACTTTTGAGCTAAAACAGTGTGAAAATGCAGGTTGGGGCACTGGAAGATTGCAGCTTAGAAAGTGGAATGTGTTGCTTTTCTTTGTGGTCCTGGGAGCAGCAATTGTTACTACATCATGTCATACCACAAAACCATCTTGAGTGATGGAAGTGGAACTGCTTATTATTCTGCCACAACATTCTTTAGAAAATCTGTGTTTCTGTTATTGACTTCTTGTTGTTGTTTTTTGTTTTCTGATAGACATTTTAGTAGGAGTGTGCCTAAATAACCTAAGAACTGAAGTTAATTGTAGTTCTTCAATTTTCTTTTTTCCCTGGAGATTTTTTTTTTTCCTCCCATGTCTTATCTGAGCCTAGCCCACCACATATGATTAGATGGGAATTTCTTTTTCTGTCAGTCTTACAGGTTCACTTTTGATACAGTGCTAGGTTTGATAATGCAATGTCATGGCAGGCATTGCTGTTTTAACTTCAAGAGCGTTGTTGGCTGAGGACTAGCTTATCAGTGGATTTCAGCTGCAGCTAGAGAGAACTTCTGATGTCTAGTGGACATGTTTGTTCAACAGGAAACTCTTGAGATTTAATGTAGCTACTGCTTTAATAAGAGGCTGAAGAGCTTTAAGAGTATATTGGTGTTTTCAAGTGCAGTTTGTAATTCAGTCCAGTGTAAGTTACAAGAGCATTTCACAGTGTTCTTTCTCAAAGTGAATGAGAAGCAGCTGAATTTACTGATGCTCTCAAGTTTCATCATTACATGAGTGCCATCGCTGAGTACTGGCAGGACTGACAGTAAGATGCTACTTGTCTAGGAAAACCTTGTCCTAAGAAGTAATTTTATTTCTCTGGTGAGTCTCTAAACATGTCGATGCTTTATTTGGAAGTATACAGTGTAATAGACTTGATTCCTAGATTGAGCAGTATACAGATGTTTTCTAAGTAAACAGATCTGGTGATCCATTTTCTTCTTTAGAACCACATATATTTTATCAGAAGTGATGTGCTGTGTGGGGTGGCTTGCATTGAGTTTAGTTCAACTGAAGTTTAAATGGAAGACCGAAGTGTGATGGTCTGTCCTTACAGACAGGAATCAGTGACTGTGCAGTCTGTAGTACATCAGTGTAACTGTACATGTGAGTAACAAGACCTGCAGTATTTCAAGCATCACTAAGTTAAGCTTTTTAACTGTAATTTGCACACTTTTTAT
Source organism: Tympanuchus pallidicinctus (assembly GCF_026119805.1). NCBI lineage: Eukaryota > Metazoa > Chordata > Aves > Galliformes > Phasianidae > Tympanuchus > Tympanuchus pallidicinctus. Next base: position 40,317,680 of record NW_026294758.1, read on the forward strand.
TTGTGGTTGAATCAAGTGTTCTGTAGCTTTTATTTTCACTTTTCTGGATAGAATGTCAAGTTTGTGCTAGATTTTTTTTTAATTATTCCTATAAAGCATGTCTTTGCAGGGGTGCTGACCTGTATCTGTTCTGATTGTTTTCATAATCCATAAGAAATGCGCCTAGGTTACTAATGAAGGCCTATGGAATTTGTCTTGTGTCAATTTTAAATAACATTTCATGGCTAATACAGTGTTTTTAGTTTAGTAAGTTGTGGCTAGGTCTCTTCTAAAGATAGAATGTTGATACTCTGTAACTAAGACTCAAAGGTGTTAAAAGGAATGAAATGAATTGTAGTTTCAGGACAATTGTGAATCACAGCAAAGAATCCTAAGGATGTTCTGTGTAAGGTGAGATCTGCTGCATCTTCATAAGAGAAATGGGAAGATCTCAACGTTGTTAAATCAGTAGACAGTTAAAGTTATTAGCTTTTACTCCAGAAAATGAAAACAACTGGATTTGCTATTTGTTGTTGTTGGTCTGTCTACTGCTGTGCAGTTTATATCCTTGGGAAAGTTAAAGTGGAGCAAGATTTTGTTTGTTTATTTTTAATATCCATCTATTTATTATTACAGGATAGATAAAATGAGCTTCAGATTACAGTTGAGATTTTTTCCACCTAGTGCTTTGTAAGATGTTTAATTTGGTCAGTTACTCTTCATGGTACTGTTAAGAGTATAGGGAGCGTTCTTTTAAACAATGATATACACTGTGATTAGGGATTTGAGGTTGTTTTGTCTTTGATTTAGGCTTTGGAATGAAGCGCTAGAGAGTTATTCTGTTCTTTGTTGTGTTGGGATCTGTGGAAAAGACTAAAAACTTTACATAGCTGATAGTGCTCTGAACAGACAAGGAAAGTGCAGATTAATTTATAAAGGCTTAATCCAGTCTGTATGCTGCTGCATTTTTAATTCTTATGCTGGACATCGGCATGTTTAAAACAGCTAGGTTTAGTTTGCAAGGGATTGTTCTACTTTTTTACTTCCCAGCAGTGATTGATGAACGTGTGAGAACAAAGTAACAATCAAATTCTAGCACTTGTGTACATTTGCATGAAAATTATGTTCTACAGCAGGATGAGGAAGCACTTGGCTTCTCATTGAAAATGTTATTTGTTTTTTTTTGTTTGTTTGTTTTTCTCGTGGCTTTTCATTGTGGTTTCTTGTTCATGAAAGGGAGAAAGAACAGAGTGGTATTTGAAATATTTGTACTTTCTGCGTGGGAAATTAATTCTAAGTGTCTTTTACTGCCTGCAGTTAAAAGATACAGCTAAAATATTAATACTAATGCTATTTATTACATGGTTCAAAAAACATAACGTTGCTGGTTAAAACTTCTTTAAAAAAAAAAAAAACAAACACAAAAATAACATTAACACCACCTTTTGCTTATTTCTGGTGTGCCATCTTTTTAATTGTACTGTGTTGTTTTTTTTTTTAAGCCACATTAACAGATAAGTCTGCTGCTAGCAGGCTCAGTCAGTCATCGGTAAGTTTATTTCATCAGCCAGCTTGTGCTGCTGCCCCTGTGCGGAGCAATGGTGTAGAAGGGTCTGCTCAGGGGAGCTTTGGCCTGTGCCTTGCTGTTGTTGCTGGACCATGCTTGCTGTGGCAGTGTGGCCTGCTGCTGCTGCACCTCAGTGACTGAACAGAAGTATTATGAACACAGAAAATCTCTTGAAACAAGGGCTTTTAGATAGCTGCTCATGTTGGTAGACTTGAGGGAAATTGAGTATTACTTCTGTGTATGTTTAGTGGGAGGTGTTATTTTACCTTTCACTTGCTAACTTTAAAGGACAAATAATCCAGAAAAGAGTAAAGTTGAGATTCAGTTGAGACAGAACTACTTCCATAATGTGTGCTGGAGGCTTTGAATTTTGGAGCTTTCCATCGCGTGTGGGAAGTGGGGCAGATCTGAAAATGTTTGTGGTAACTCAGTGGAGCTTTTCTGTTGAAAGAGGGCAAAGTTTTACTGGGGAATTTTGCTTAGTAAGTGTTATCCTCTTGAATACGTAAATGTTGGTATTCAGTACTGGACCAAAACTTAACGACAGTCTTTGCGCATAGTATTACTTCAGGTGAGTGTTTTACTGAAGCACTCGATAAAATCCGTTTATAGCATGGCTGTTCCAGAGTGGTCACAGCACTGACATCATGCTTTACTGAAAAGCACCTTTAAAGAGAACAGCATACTCATAATTTTAAGCCATCACTGCAGTTTTTTGGAGTGTGAACTTGGGGAAATAAGCAGGTAACAGTATGCACGGTTTTGTTGTTTTTAGCGAAATCCAGCATCTAGCTGTTTTCAGCCAACACCCAGCTGATGTGTTTTGTTATCAGAAGGCCACACAGGCATTTGAGGTACTACTGACGTTTAGGATATGTGCACAGTGTTTGCTCACTTGCTGTAGTCTTGGTGCTTGGGATTGTTGTTTTGCTTGTTCTTGCTTCTGAGCTCACTCAAGGCTGACTGCATGGTGCTGGGAGAAACAAAAAAGGATTGGAATTCTGCTGCTAGCAGATAAATTTGTGCTGGATTCACACCTGGATTTTGAGGGAGAACTTTCACATGCTTGAAAACTAAACACTGACAGTATTGGTGCCAGTCATTGCCTTAGTTGAGAGGCTGACCAGAGGATGAGAGCAGCGTTGTGGTAGTATCAGTAATTATTCCTTCTCTTGTATCAAAGCAGCAGCATAAAAACTCAAACCAGATACATTTCAGTCATCTCACAAATAAGTGATATCGAGAAATAAAGACATAATCTAATGATAGTAGTAATATCTGGAAGTAACAAGCATGTACAGCACTTGAAATTTTTTTTTTGTAAAGCAAGACAAAACTTTTACTTTTCATTTAAAAATCCAGTCTAGAAGGAAATCTATGTGCTACCTCAGTGGCAGAAAATCTCATGAATTCTGTAGTACATGAAGATTATTTATATGTTTTGATGCTGCTTCTGTTACAACTTTGCCTGCCTTAGCTGCAGTAATCTGTTCTCATCTGTGATACAATTCATGTGCCGCTAGAATTCTAAATCCTTCTGACAGTCAACTACTGATTTGTTGCCTGGCTGTTATCATTGCTGTAGAATGTCTTTTTAAGGTTTGTGGTTTCTGTGAATTGCACTTGAACCTAGCAGATGTGCCAGAACAAAAGTACAACTCCTGAAAATTTTTCCTCCTTTCTGTTGAGCTGGATATTATCCCATTCTGCAAAACATCTGCTGTGATGTCTCCTCAGCAAAAAAGGATTTTACCTGTAACTTGCAGTCTTCTCGGTAGCTTGTTTGAGCTGGGCTAACAGAGGCAACAATAGGTTAGGTGTCTTTACTGACTGAAGAATAAAGATACTTTAGGGAGTTTGATTTCTCAGTCCAAGATTTTTTTCTTTTAAAGATGGTCTTGCTGTGAGAACCAGTGCACTTCCTTGCTTAATAAAGAGGATAACTGGAACATCTAAATGAGTTCTGTGTCATGTGGGATTAGCCTTGTCTGTCTCTTATTCGTAAGTATGAGAAGGCAGCACTGTTACAGCCAACATTTCTATTTACTGAACTAGCATCTTTTCTTACCAGGTGACTGGCTTTTAGTATTCTTTACAGCAAATCTTCCCCATACTGCTCCAATAAATGCATGTCATCTTAATGTAGGAAACTACCTGTATAGCTCACTGTAACAAATGCTGCAAGGTATTTGCATTTGCTGTGAAGTGATTCTCACAAGTTCTCTGTGGGCCTTTGGCAGTCGTGTAAATACACTGAGACCAACCCTTGAATATAAATCGAATAAAATAGCCTGGCAACATTATAGCTGATGAGTTTGCTTCTGCAAGCATTGCTGAGCTGTCGTAGCACCACTCTTCTACTGAGTGGGTGGAAGGAGACTTGCCCTATCCATCATTAATGCAATACTGCATTGTATCTCATTTGCCCTAGCAGGGAAGTAGGTTTTACTTCCAGACACCCCAGGAGGTCAGAAATAACTCCAGGGAAGCTGCAGTGACCTGTAGTCTTGATGCTTCTGCAGGGAGCTTTGTGTAATGATATTCTATGTGAATCTGATTACTGCAGTTTTGTTGCTCAGACAAGCAGTGACCAAACAGTTTTAATGGGGTGATGAATTTCAGAAACCCACCACAAACACCAACATCCACACACTTCTGACAAATATTGACCACATTTTTGAGTTGATTCCGTAGCTGTCCAGCAGTTCAAGTTGTTACACCTACTGTGTTTAAATGCCTCTACTTTAAGAAACCTGAAAGTATTTGTGAGATGCTGCATTTATTCAAAGTCTGTTCTTAAAGTGGTAGTCATCAATTATTTTGGAATATATTTCAGGCTTTTTTGTTAAATATTGAGCACATTTTAGGGTATGGAATGGGAAATTTTAATTTTTACTTGCAAAGTTAATTCTAAACAAGCTAAATGTCTCCATTGAAGGTACACAAGAGTAAAGATTTTAAATTTGACAGAAAGAAAGGTTGTCAAATAAGCTGTGTGATGTTTTCATTATTCTTTCCACTGCCTGGAAATGAAATAAAAATAGTCTGGTTTCCCTGGAGCAGAACTGCTTTAGGTTACCTAATTGAATTTTTGGTATTATAAAAGCAAAGTTAAACAATGGCTGCAGACAGCAAGTTCTGTAACAAAAAATTGCTTAGTTACACTCCTCTACTAGTACTGGTTTTCATGGATATTTCTATATTAATGGCTGAGCTGCATGTTTTGTTGAAACTGGAGTACTAACAAAGTACTTGTTTGACTTGATTGATATTTTGATTATATAGTCCAAACTGTCTGTCAGCTTCAGGTGAAATGTTTAAAAGCTTTTGGTTTCTCTTTCGTGTGTTTATGAATGGTTTGAATCTGGGAAGTTGTCACTTTGTATCTAGACTACTGAAAATTTTACATTTTGGTTTTAGTTTCTTTCTTAGTGTTCTGACTGAAGTTGAGTTAACAACAACTTCTTGATCAAAGTCTTGATCACTGCTTTTTGTATGTCCTTCAAATTATGCATTCAATATGTAAATGTTAATGTTTAGGTATATAGTTACCATATAGTCCATAAATGTGTTCATATGTATTGGTGTTAGAAGCTTAACAGCTTATTTTTTTTTTTACTTGAACCATAAGTGTTTTGGAATTCAATGCAGTGATTAGATCAGCATGTTTGCCTTCAGGCATCAGTCATGTAATCTAAACTCTGCCGCAAATTTCTGTCACATTACTTATTTGAAAATAATACTGCTCAGTAAAACGAAACTGGCATCTATGTCATTGTATGGAAAAACAGTGAAGCAAATAAAGACTGGCATACAGTAAGGCACTGAAGGTATGGCTTAGTTTACCTTCCTCTTCCAGCTTTCCAGACAGGGTTATCTTCTTTCAAATGTTTTGTGCAGCCTGTTACACTTTCCATTAATCTTAAGTAACTGGTCTCTAAACTATTTCTCTAATAAAATATTTTCACAGAGGCAATGTGGTGTCTCACCAGCTTAACAGTGAATTAGTGATAAAATAAGTAAAAAACACACAAGCTTTTAATCACATAGCTGTGGTTCAAAGACAACTCCTTTTTCTGCCAAAGTTGAAAATAGCGGACTTCATAAAAAAAATTAGGCAAAACTCTGCATGATCATGAGAGGTTGTTTCTTCAAAAGTGCCTTGAAAGAATGGAGAGGAAAATCGGGAAAAGGCATGGATTACAGTTTATTCCTTTTGTTTTGTTTTCCATGGGGAATTTATGAAACAACTCTTTCCTGTGCTAGAGACAATCAGGTTTTTGTTTGTTCTTAAAAGGAAGGATTAAAACCAAAATTATGTATTTTGTTAGGATGGTATTAACTCTATGTAGCACTCTATGTTTTGCCTATGAATTTACTCAGTGTTGAAGAAAAGATGGGACAGGTGTGCAGGAACATTCTGGCCTAGCAATTTGTATGGTCTACACACATCAGGTAAAAGTTTTTAGTTTAGTTTTTAGCCTGTGCATATCATTAGCTACATGTTACAGTGGACTATCAGTGTATTTCTAATTTATCACTGGTAATGTTGGTGGTTGGAAATAATATCTTCTGCACTGTTAGGTAGTTTCACTGTTTCCCTTTACTGTTTATGATTGTTCCCCATTCCCTTCGTTGTCTTTCATGCCAGAGAAGGTGAGAAGAATGCTTAAACTTAAAAATGGGCTTCCAAACTTGCAAATAAATATTAGAGAATCAAAAACACATCTGGTATGCTTTCCGTCAGCTTTCCCCAGTTATCCCTGTCTCTGCTTTCTGTGAAGCAGTGTTGACTTAAGCAGTTGCTGTATGTTACTCGTTCCCTGTAACAGTTAAGTCAGCTTAGTGTATTGATGTGAGGTAACAAACTTAGAATAGTTTTCTTATTTGGATTAAAGGAATAATGAACTCTGGCTAGTACTTATATACTCAAGCAGATGGATTACAGTTCAGGTCTTATTAAATTGTACTTTAATGAGGCAGAGAACTTTTCTTTTCAAACCCAACTGGTAGTTTTTAACTGATGGGGATGATGCAAGGCTCATGAGAATAATGTGGTGTATGGATTTCCTTACTGGGCCAGAAGAATATTTGAACAACTTTCCTTTCAAATATGATTATCCCAACAGTAAGATTTTTATGTGTTCCTGTTAGAATGTCCAGGAATTGATGTTTCATCTGCCCTCTGTCTTTTTGAAGTTAGTTTTTAGCATTTCTCCAAGTTGGCTTTGAAGTTCTGTAGTTAAGCTGGGATATCAAAGGGCTAAAGGAATTCAGCCATAATTGTTTTATGGCTTGCCAGAAATCAGACCTATTTGTATAGGTAGCACAGAAAATAGCTGTTATTTGACAATTTGGTGCCATTTATCTCTAACATTTTAAAAAAAAAAAAAAAAAAAGTTGAATGGGTATTTTGAAAACAGGAACTAAGTTGTAAATGAAAATTGCTTTTCTGTTTTCTCAAAGGAACAAGAAGGAAATAGTTCAGGAAACTTTTTATTGAAGTAAAGTTAATGAGGACCCTGTCTACTTAAAGAATACATAATACTGTACTTGCTCTGTGAAACTGTTAGTTCTTGTAGTACAAAAGCATGTAATCAAACATGCGGAATTAAAAGGACTTAATTGCTGAGTAGTGAGATGAGTAAATTCATGGAAACTTATGCTGTAGCTGGAGTAAGTTTTCTAGGTGACAAAGTCTGGAAACTAGAAAGAAGTCATAATATAAGTATATGTATGATCCCCTTGTCTTCTGAAAATCTTACACTAAATTCATGCCCAAGCGTGATTCAAGTCTCAGTAGCTAAGTGAAGACTGGAAAGTATAGTAGAATTCTTTCTCAGTTGCTTGGGGAAGACATCCTGGAAACATGTTGGCTATTACACTTGAGGAAAAAAAAAAGGCACTGGGTCCCCCCTGAGTAATGAGTTTTTGAGTGTTCTGTTGCTTTAAAATATATTGACATGCATCTGGTGACAACAACTTACTTGTATTTGTGTTCATTTTCTGTTAACTATATTGAGTTACTTAGAGGTTCTCATTAATATTTATAAGTATCCTAACTGTGGGAGTCAGAGATATGGCCAACCTCTTCTCAGCAGTCTGTGGGGACAGGATAAGGGGAAATGGCCACAAACTGGAGCACAGGGAGTTCTACACCAATATGTAAAGGAACTTCTTCACAGTGAGAGTGAGGGAGCACTGCAACAGGTTGCCCAGGGAGGTTGTGGAGTCTCCTCTGCAGGTATTCAAGACCTGCCTGGACACCTACCTGTGCAGCTTGCTGCAGGGGGCCTGCTTTGCAGGAGGGCTGGGCTCAATGATCTCTAGAGATCACTTCCAACCCCTACAATTCTGTGACTCTGTGGATTACCCTAGTGTTACAGTTTCAGTGGCAGGCAGCTAGACACCCCAGAGCTGTTTGTTCACTAACCTGCAGTGGGATGGGGATGAAACTAGTAAGGAAAATGAAAGAACTTGAGAGATGAGACAATTAAATAGGAAATAAAAGTAGGAAAAATAGGGAGGGAGGGGAAGAAGTAGAAAAAGCTAACAAACAAACCTAGTAACAACAAAAAGAGTCAACAAAACAGATCATTCACAATGAAGTTACTCATCACTAGCTGTCTGATGCCTAAGATAGTCACAGAATGGCTTGGGTTGGGAGAGACTTTATTCATCACTTATTCTATGCCATCTCCAACACGCTTAGATCTTAAAATTTCCACTGTTGTTATTTGCTCCTCCTGTCCTTTGATACCTGACGAGAGATCATTCCCTTAGTCTCTGGACTATCCCTTTAAAATGTATGCAGAGATAATTTTAATCCTTGACTTTGGGCTCCCTCTGTCACTGTGATCCTTCCAGACAGGAGAGATGATGTGTGATGCTGGATTGTTGAATGCCAAAGTTTGCTTTGGTCTCATCACTTCTGTGCTCTACTGTTTCCATCAAGATTAATTCTCAGTACCACTGTATCAATGTTATTACTGTAATGTCATTGATATGATGTATAATAAACATAGTAATTATGATATTTAGCAAATGTGTGATTCAAATAATTGAATAGTTTCAGCTCAAATCAAATCCACGTGAGGTGCATGTTGGACTTCTCCATCCTTTTGTATAACTCACTATGTGTACCTAGGTTCTCCATACCAGAGGGGCTTTATCTTCTTGTCTTGCTTAATTGCAGCATATTCCACATTTACAGAAAACTTGTGCAAAGCGTGTCCATGGTCAAGTCCATCCCTTGATTCTGAGCCCATCCTTATGTTGCATCTCTCCCTCGATAGCCTGAGGTTTCATAGGCTCACCAGCCTGCACATAATTCACCCTTATATTGCAGTCCAGATTTATTGGAGCAACTAAAATCCTGACTCACTTCCTGATTGTTTTGATGTTCTTCAGCAGTCCAACTCTTGGATATGTGAGCTTCTATGTGACTTGCTTTTAGAACCATGTTCTCTACCCAGGAAGCAGTATCTTTCTACAATGCAGCAGCCTTAATGGGTTTGCCATAGGAGCATTGGAGGAATTACTAGTACCTTGTTTAGAGGAGTGATGTAAAAAAGTATTCTCTGGGATACTGTTCCTTGGCTTATGGTCATGTCAAGTGTTGGGAGACCTTCTTTCCTTCGTTTAAAGCATTTAAATATATGTGAATAAGTGTCAGGCTCTCCTAACTGACCCTAAAGCCACTGCCATGTCTGAATATGTATCTATAAAGACATGGAACTGCATCTCGTTTGTGAAAGTAACAAACCCAGTTGCTAACTGATATAGAACTCTGCAATTACAGTGGCATCAAGGCATCAGTGTTGCTCAAAATGAGGATTGTTGAGATAGTCGGTACCTAGTTGGCAGTAGCCTCTGCTCTGTAAATAAAGCTGAGGACATTCATCGTGATGAGAGTAAAAAGTGTTCCAACCTACGGGTGGGAATTTAAGGTCCATAAAAACAATAGGAGGATGCATAATTCCTGCAAAATTCCGCTTTGATGCTCTTCCTGTGCTGCTGTAAGTGCATGGTAATGTCCAAACTATTTTTATAAATTAGGCATGTCTGATTTTTTTTTTTTTTTTGTCCCTGCTCTTTCTGGTTTTCAAAAGCACCAGTGCCTGGATAGACATTAATGATATCTTAAAAAGCAATGAGGTCAATACAGCTGTATACTGCTCGCATAGTACATGCACAAGGTTTAGTAACTCTAATATTGGCCTACCTCTGTGAATCTCACACTGTTAACTCTTCCTCTATGAAGGAAGGAGATTTTTCATATCTAATATGTTAATGCTATTCTTTCTGCTTGCTGGCACTCCTGCCTTTTGTTCTTTATTAACATCTCAAGCATCCCTGTCTTTTGTATCTTTTAGAAACTAAACATTGATTGCTTTAGTAATCTGTTGTCTTGAATCCATTAATTTTTTATCTGTTGATTTAAAGCTATTTGCTCTCAAGTTTGTTTTTTTTTTTGGTCTGGTTTTGTTCTCAAGACTTTGCTTCTGCTCAGTTTGTCATTTCTTGCTTGAATATTCCCTTCTGTCTTGAGTTGTCTTGCTATAATATCTGCAGCTGTTCTGTCTTGTATATATCTTCCATTTTCTCAAGCAGCGCTTGAATTTCAGTTCTTGGGCTCCTGTGTGAGACAGTTATGTTCTTGCTGGCCTGGGATTGTCCAGAAGTTGCTGATGAGGATTTAGATGCTGTGAACTTTGGTATTGAATGCTTTACCCAATTCCTTTTCAAAACTCATTTCCAGAAGCGGAAACCATCTACTTGGCCTTCATATTGGATCCACTAGCAGGTGACATCTAACTAAGGACATCCAAGCAACTGGAAAACTTACTATAAAGCTTACTATTTAAAACTGTAAGCTGATACATAAATTGTGTCTTCATAGGGTTATTTTGTAGTTCACTTTTCTCCAGGTAACTTACATGGAATGTGATAGTGCTCTTGGTTGTTTGAGAGCCACATAGTTTACAACTGTTTTTGTTTCCCATCTTATTTACATTCTTAATTTTTAACTCTTTTAGCTGTAGAACAATGAAAATTTGGAGACTTTGGATATGTCTTGAAATTTTTACACTTGTGGTGTACTAATTTTGACCGGAATATATAAAGGGAGGCTTTCCATCTATAGCGTGGCTATAGTCATTTTACTTCCAGCACATTCCTACTAATGCGTTTTTATGAGCTCTTAATTGGTTTGTGTCCTGAAAGAGGTTTCAATTAAAAGGTAGTAATATTTATTCTGGTTGGCGCGAATCTCTGAACTGTATTTAGTTCTCCAGGAAAGAAGTACTTCTGCTTCGGTTAGCAGTTGTAGTTTGCCTCTTTCTTCATTGCATAAAGGGTGCCAAGGAGCTGTGCACAGCACACGGTAAGTGAAGTGCCTTTGTGAATACTCTGTTTAGTTACATCTCTGTTGTCAGCTCCTAAAACATAAATAATATGACATATCTGATTATTTTAGTCTTAATACAATAATTGAGGGAACCTGAAGAGTTTTATTTTTCTAGTTATTGTTGCTAATGCAGTGTAGTTCTCAGAGAAAAATATGGAGTGTATCTGTTCTTATTCTGAGCTTTGAGTGCCTAAGATGCTTTAAATAGTAATGGGTCACTACAAGAGTTCTTGTTGATACCATCCTTTCTAATGTGCTACAGCTATGCCGTTATTTTCTGTAAAAATTTTATAGTGAAAAGGAACATAATTCCTTTTAAACATCTATAAAACAAAATACCTGGTGAAAAATGCAGGTTGTGGGCTTACCTACCAGGCTGAATTCCCGTATGACTAATCTTACTGTGCTTTAGGTAAGGCTGAAGCTGCTCTGGAAGAACATATCTCAATACCTCCTATTAAATTTTTTTGGTTCTATTCCTCCTTCTCAAAGGTGGTTGTGCTCTTCTGTATGTGAACTGCTGCTGTTTTTCATGTGACAGCAGTGTGAGCTGGACCTTCATTCAACAGGAAAGAACTTTAAGTCCTTCCAACTACTTCTGATTCTGAGCTCTGGAGAAGTCATTTTCTGTTGGGTTCGTGGGCTGAAGTGACTTGCTATAGAGCTACAGGCATCCAGTGCTAATGGGAGAGGTGGGAGTGAGGGCTGAGAGCTGGAAAGGAACACAAGACTCCCTCTTCTGACTTAAAGTCAGATGATGTAGGATGCCATGTTTAAAACAAAGTGCATCATCTGACTGTGTTTAAAAAAATAATAATAATAATCTCCCTCCTGAAGATGGGTTGTAATTAAAATATGACTTGACTTTTGATTTGGTCTGCCTCTGGTAAGTTTAATTGAATGAAAACTGTTAGGACTGAGAGTAATGGCATGAAGCTGTGATGGGAAACATTTAAAAGCTCTTCAATGAAAGGGTGGTCAGATCCTGGAACAGGCTTCCCAGGGCAGTGGTCATAGCACTGAGTATGGTGTTCATGAAGCATTTGAATACAGCTCTCAGATATATGGCTTAAATTTTGGGTGGTACTGTATGGAGCCAAGAATTGGATTTTCTCATTGCTTGTATGTCTCTTTCAACTCAAAATATTCTGAAAAACCCTTTAACTATCCTGTTTTTTGTTCCCTCTCCCAAAATACTCTGACTTAAATAGAAGAGTAAGATGTTATTGCCAGGTTTACTTAGTGGGAAAACTCTGTGACATGTCTCTTTTCCTACTTGCATTCAACTGCCTGGAGGTGGTTTGTGGACAGCTATGATAGAAATATATTTTTTTATTACTGAAGTATTTGAATATTATTCTTGTGGTAGAGTATAAAGCATGATTCTTCTATTGATAAAAACTTCTCCCAAATCAGATGGCCATTTTCTTTAAAATATTCATAAAATTGATTTAGGCCTTGTGATTAAAATAGTGTAGCTCAAAGAAAAAATACCCATGCTTATTATTTCATGGCTTTCTATATCTAGAAAATAATTGGACTTAATGGAAGATATCTCTTCCAGGAAAGTTCAGGTAACTGAGTGTGAAGGGTTAGCTTCTGGTATTGATTGCTGAAGGTGCTGGTAGTACTTTATATATTTGAAATACATTTACTGACATACCAATATGCATATACTACATGTACACTACTTAAAATATATTCAGTACTGAATGTTTTTAAACTTCATTATACAAAGTTAGTAAGTTTATGAGAATGTAGCAGGAGGTTTACGTGGGGAAACATAACCATACCTGTGTTCAGTTTTGACCTTCTCACTACTAGAAAGACACTGAGGCCCTGGATTGTGTCCAGAGAAGGGCAGTAAATCTGTTGAGGGTCTGGTTGAATATTGGGAAAACTTTTCCAAGAGAGTGGTTAAATGCTGGAATTGGCTGCCCTGGGAGGTAGCTGAGTCACCACCCCAGGAGGTGTGCAAGAAACTTTTATGGGTTGCACTGGGGGACACGGTGAGGAAATGTTGGTGGCAAGTAAATAATTGGACTAGATGATCTTGGAAATCTTTTTCGGCCTTGGTGATTCTATGATTCCTGAGTTGTTCTTGCTGTTTTGGAAGACGGGAGTGACGTTGGATATCCTACGGTCTTCAGGCACCACTCCCATTCTCCGTGGTCCTTCAAAAGTGTTAGGAAGTGGTTTCGCCGTCACTTCTGACAGCTTCCTCAGCTGGGACCATGGATCAGTGTGTGTCGGATTTGCTTAGATCTGTAACTGGATGCTCCTCAATCAAGGGGAATTCTTCTGTTCTCCAGACTGTCTCTTACTTTCAGGATCTGGAATTGCCAAGGCCACCCTTAGCAGTAAAGACTTAAGTAAAGAAGGCATTTGTTTGGCAAAATCAGGGGTTATACATTAAAGTAAATTAAATATTAAATATATTAAATATTAAAGAATAGATAATGTATGCTGGATTCTTTCTGGTGTGCTGAAATGTTTGTGCCAGAATATAAATTTATTGAACTTACTTTTGGAAGTCTGTCCTTATCTAAATTAATACAATTGCTGGAAGCAAAATTCTGACTGGAATATATATATATATATTTGTCAGCTGAGCAGTGCCAGTATGATAAGCCTCAAAAAGAGGCAGATGGACAACTTGGATATTTGCTGTTTGAGGTAACATAAGTATAAGGTAATGCTGAACACCATGCAAGCGTTGGCATTAGATGAAAATGGTTAGAATCTGGTCTGTATTTTTCCTTCCTTCCTCAAATTGAGTCTGAAAAGAAGCCTGTGGCAAGCAGAAGGTCTTATTCTTTATTCATCAGTTAGTATTACTGAACAATGGAAGGGCTAACTGTGTCACAAGACTCAGTGGTAACAAAAATATAGTTTTGCTGGTTTTTTTTTTTTTTTTTTTTTTTTTCCATAATGCAAAGCAGCAGTTCCTTAGCAAGAGCTTTCCTGGAACAACAAACACAGGACTAACAGCAGAAGCCAAGTGTATTGTAAGCAGTTTGCTTTGGGTGAGGCAGTTTGGTCAGAAAATGGTTTGACCCCTTCAGTTAGCTGGGCCAAAAAAGCCAGTGGCTGACCACGTTCTAGGAAACAGAAGCATTTCAGATCCGCAAAGTTTTTCAACCAAAACCTATTAAAAACAACAACAACAAAACCTACCACCACAACAAAATAACCCAAACAACTCAGATCCTTTTCATTGTCTTTTTTTGTGTTCATAGTTCTACTTTTTACTTTCCGTCTTTCATTCTGTCATGTCTAGGTGATAAACTGCATATGAAAAGCTTGAGATTTGCAGAGATCTGAAAGACTGACCCTTGAGAGAGGCAGATGATGATGAACATTGACAATCTCTTTATTTAAAAAACAAATAACAAACTGAAGGAATAAGATAGAGTTGTATGGAAACATACATTTGTGTTAGGTGCAACTCTGTATCCAGAAATGATGGAGATGAATAAGGCCTTAATTTTATTTTTTTTATATTTTTTTTCTGGTAGGTAGTGTCACCTTGGCTGTGTGTCAGGCCTCAATTTAAGGTCTGTCTGAGAGTCTCTTGTCACTTCTCACCAGGCTGTCAGTTTCTTGCAGAAAGTAATCGAATGGAAGGAAATGGAAAGATTTGTTTTGCTATCTCATTTCAGCTTTTCTGGGTGTCTCGTTGAGCAATCAGCTTGCACATCAGGGTGTTAAGCACTTCTCAACAAAAAGGGGAGATGAAGAAAGAGGGCAAGTGAATTTTAAGGAAAAGACTCAGTGCCATGTAATGTGAACACAGAAACTTTGAACATATATTTAAATCAGTCCTTGACTATCAAAAGGTAAAGACTGTGTCTTACACATCTGATGTGAGTAATCCTGTTCTTAGTCTGTGCTGGAAACCCTTTTTTGTATTCTGAGGATACAATTAGACTTTCTCAGGAAACAAGCTGTGAAAACTGCACAATAAATGATCTAGCAATTGGATGACTATGGTACTGAAAATTTTGATTGGATGTAAGATGAAAAAATTGTCACTTGATTCTTCATATACAAAGAAAGTGAACTTTGTTCTCAGAGTCTTTCAATAAAATGCTGGGTGTATTTGAAGTTCTGCAGAAGAGTTTATCTGGTGAAAATTTCTAGGCTGTACTGTTTTATTGTTTTTTTTTTTTTTTTTTCTAATTTTTCTAAGATGATTGGGAGCAACAGCATTTTGTAGTTTTTTTTGATGGTAGTTCTTCATAATGAAATGCAGGGCTGACGACTTCTTTCACATTGATAGGATTTTTAATTTAGTCATTATTTGTTGAAACTTAATAAAAAAATCGATTGTTTTCCTGGCTTGTTTGGACACTTATTAACGCCTTCTCCGTTTCTTCCTGTTGATGTGACTGTCATTCATAAGCTTTCTCATAGATACTATTTTAAAAAAAAATAGATCATTTGTTTATCTTTTTCGTGTTCCAAACTCGTAAGACAAGACATGCAGGCACGTGATTTTTGCTGTTTTCTTTATAGTGGCTCTGAAATATGAATAATCCTTACTCCTTGCCTTTCAGTTTTAACTTGGATACTGAAACTACTTATCCAGCTTCATCCTACTACTTTCTCTCCTTTTATATTTCTTTTGCTCATCTCTGACAGTGATCCAAATGGGGAGATGGTCTTCAGACTGATCTGGGGAAGCTGAGTCCTTCTTCCATTAAGATTAAAAGTCACTTCCTCAGCCATCTGTGGAGCATGTGCTTGGCCTTTTAAAATGGAAAAACTTGATTTTGGAGAGAAAACTGCCTAGCAAAAAACATTGAGAAGAAAGGGGCTTTAACTTGTCAAAAAATGCTTTGTTGTAGAGCTGGTGTTGAAAAGACCTTTGAATTTGTAGTTTTAAGTGAACAGAAAATCCCTGAGACTTCTCACTGTCTGGGAAATTCCTGCAAAAAATGAGTGTGCACAGTATTTAAGTAGTTGGGTTCAATTTATTAATAAAGGAAAGGGTTAAAAATAAACCTCTGTTATATTAAGACTGATGTTTTAGGGAAGATAACTGAAACTTGGCCTTATAGTCAGGGAACTGTTCTCACTTTAACTTGTCTTCAGACCACACTGCTAATTAGAGCAGACAAATGGGAAGTGTGAGCAGCTTCACACACCAAGTTGTGACTTGATTTGGTACTTAAGCACAAAGCAGTGTAATTTGGTTCTTTATAGGAGATGACACACAAGAGGCCTGCAAAATAACGTCATCCCTTTTTTATGACTGTTCTTATGCCCTGCAGATGTATTTTAGGGTATGCTGCTAGTACATGTAGTGGAGCAGCTTCTTCTAAGTGTCTGTGGTGAGGGAAGGTGTGTAAGTGTAGGGGGTCATCTTTGGCTGGTCAGAAGTTATGTCCAAGACTGAGTATATATTCAACATCATGTTGAGAAGGAAAGGGTAGTTGTTGCTTAGGTATGTATTTGTAACGGAGAAAATGCCAGTGTTGTTTCTTATTTAGTGATAGGTAGTTAAATTCACTAATATAAGCACAGCTGAAGAGTTGAGAAGTAAGTGAAAATCTTCCTTTGTCTGTTTTGATCTGTGTCTTGGGATTTATTTAATTGTAAGGAAAATACAGTCTTATCTCCTTGCTGGAGAGGCCATATTTGTGAGGGTTTTTAGAGGAATTATGATTCTTATAATGTTTTCATAACTGTTAGTTTTTGGATACTGTTCCTGGGATTGAGTAAAGGTGGGAACAATTTGGATTTCGCCAAGTTGACTTTGGAAGGCTGGAAAAGTAAAACAGCAGAAGTTAGGGATGGGGATAGAAGGTTGAAGAGAACTGGCACTGAACATAAACTTCAAGGAGTCATGAATGCTAAATAAGGAGAGAACAGCTTGTGATAAATAATCTGATTTTCATTTTACCATACACAGTTTTCTAGTCTGCTTTTTTAACTATAATTCTAATAGTTTTGAGAGTTAATCCTCAGGAATACATGGTTTATACTTTCAAAAGTCACTTGAGTTAGGTTTGATTGATGAAGTCAGCAGTGGCGTTTTACAGATGTGTCGTCTTGCAAGAAATATGACTTCTGAAAGCTTTAGTTGTTCAAGCTAATATTCCCATGCCTTACATCTATTTGTGACCTTTTTTTTTCCTCCAGGGAAAAAACTCTCCAAAAGTCATTCTGCTTGATTTCTCTGCAGAAGGGGAGGAAGGAATGCTTAAAAACTGTCTACCTGAGTAGCAAAGGCTCTGCTGTTCTCTGGGGAACATACATTTTTCCATGCCTCTGAAGCACATGAATGAAACTTGGTGGAAGAATGAATTTTGATCTAAATACTTGTTTTTTTTTGCTGTTCCAAATTTAGAAACGGTTCCACTTTTTCCTCTTGTGAATCTTTCCATTGAATTGTATTTTTTTACACATGCTTCTTACGACACTGTTTCTTTTCTCATTTGCTTTGCTCTCATGTTTTTATGTCTAGATGGAAATTCTGCAATACAGTTCCCTTCTATGTGTAAAGACATGGAAGTGCTTTTACTTATTTCATGGCTCTACTAATAGGCTCTATCTTCCATGACGATAAGGAGAAAAAATTGTTGTAAACTTTATCCCATTTTAACTTTTTTGAGTAAAAGTAGTTCTGTGTGGGCATATAGAATATTCATTAATTGTGTTTTAATGAATTATGTAAATTTAAAATTTTGTCCACTTTATACGAAAGGCATGCTAGTATAAAAAGTAGTATTACTAAAAATATTTAAAGATTTTCCTTCAAATAAAAACATTGGAAACACTTTACTGTTTCTCAAAATGTCTGAAATGTGTTACATTTTCTACTATTCTTTTGGAGATAACTTGCTGACTTATGACTGGCTTTTAAGTTACTTTACCAGTATGATCTACAAAATAATTTTCTGATTTCTGAGTATTCTGTAATACCTACTTTATTATGAAGGCCACAGACATCTTTTTCATTACGTCAAGGACTGTGAAGTATAACAATCTTTAATCTTGCTGGCAATTACTCTTTACTTCAGCAGACCAGAGGTTTAGACAGATTTGTAGCTGTAAGGAAGGTAAAGCCCCCGGGAAACTTTCTGCCCTGGCAGAAACTCAGAGATGGTGGAAAATATTCAAGATGGAGAACTGCAGTTAGAGTATTGATCCAGAGGAAACCTTTGATCAGGTATGATTTTATTAAAATGAATATTGCATGCAAGCTTATGGTGTCATCTGTATAGATGTTCCTTTGAGCTTCCAGAGATGCTGAAAATATACAAACAGTATTTTAGTATGTGGTCTCCTAGGTTGCATTTATTTAATGGTAAAATAGTGTGGAGTATTGCTGGAAGAGAAACAAGTGCAGGGTAAGTTCCTGTGTGATCATAAAGTTACTGGTATGAGGGTTTGAAGAAATCAAGTTCTTGCCATTACCTGTATTTACTCTGTGTGAGGAGAACTTCAATGGATCTGATCTCTTTGGAACTGTAATAGCAAAGAGTATGTAAGTGCTCAGAGTTGAAATATGTGTACATCTGCTGCAGAGAGGCTTAAGAGTTGATCATGGATTAAGGACAGGAGGAAATTAAATCCTAAGGAAACATGATCATTAGCAAATGCAATTTGAACAGAGCCTGTTAATGAGACAATGGATTTGCACTCTGAAAGCCCAGCCATACTTACACTTTCTAGTGTGTGTAACTTAGTAAGCTGGTAAAAGTGGACAGCTGTTTAGAGGTGAAAGCAAGACATTTCCGCCCGTTCCAGAAACATAGCAACTCACTGTCAGCAGTTCTCTGTACTGACCCACTAGTTATTGTTCTGCCTTCATTGCAGGATTGCCAGTCTTGCTTTGAGGTGTTAGTGATTTAAATGGATATCTTTTCGCCCAACTAAAAACTTCAATGGATTTTTTTTTTTTTTTTGGTAATGTGCTTCACTGAAATACTGGATTAGACAGTGTTTGTGATTATCTTAGAGGGTAAAGGTAAGGTTTTAATTTGGTTACCTCCAGATAAAATGTGTAAGTCAAGTAGTCCACTACCCTTATAAATAACCTTTATAGAGTAAATGAAAAGAAAAAAAAAAAAATCACACTCTGATATGTATTTTCTGGGAATTTTTCTTGATTTGTTATTAAATTTAGTCTGACAGGATGAGGAACAATGGTTACTTCACTGTCTCTGCAAATATGTTCTGCCATGCACAACCATTGTATACTGTCATAAATTTAGAAGTTTATCTTCTCTGTCAGAATAAGTGGGATTTCCATAAAATCATTCACGGGGCTATTCATATTGTCTTCCTACTAGTATCTAACCAAGTATTTTTAGTGTTTCCTTTCTCTGTCCATATGTCTGGGGTCAGCTGTGTGCTGTCTGTGTTTGTGTTCAAGCTTTCTCTACCTTCACAGTTCATCTTCTCATAGAGTGAAAGACCTAGCTCTAACACTTGTGCATGGCTAATACAACAACAGAATGTCACAGTTCTGCCTTACAGGAGAGTGCATACACACTGCATGTTCTTCTCTGTTCTCTAAACAAATAGATGGAAACACCCTTGGTATGCTTGCAGCTTCACAGTCTCTCCTTGAGCCTTCTGTGGTCACTCAGTTGACAATGGAAGCTGGAGAACACATCTTCATTTAGAGACAGATGATTGTTGTTGGAATTTTATTGCTCTTGGCAGCAAAGATATCTCTTCTCTATTCCTGGTCTTCATGTTTGGTTTTTTTTTTGAGTGTTATTGACTGTGGTATTCTGGAGAGAATATCTTGGTGAGATTCTCTTTAACATAAAGAATATTTTTTTGACTTGTTTGCTTGTTTGAACACCATATGAGGTAGTTAAAGCAATGGTGGCTATTTCAGTTTTCAGCAAAGATTCTGTTTGGTTCAGCTATGATAACACTTGAATTCCAAGGGCATTCCAAGGGCAAAGAATTGTATTCCTATTTACAGGGATGGAGATTCTGAGATGTGATAGCAAATTTTCTTAGAGATGGGTGTCTGAACCTTGAAGAGAGCCCAGCTCTGCTATGTGCTCAGTCCTAGGTCTCCCCAACAGATCAAGGTGATGGAGAAGGAAAGTCAGTGGCCCATTCCCTGCTGAGGTTACACACTGCTGTAGCATAACATATTTGTGTTTGGGTTTTTTAACTATTCAGGAGAAGCAAGCAAGCAAGAAAACTTGTAAACACAACAATTGCAGGTCTTGTACTTATTTCTTAGAATCACATACTGCAAGTCTGTGGGCTCCTGGATGACCCATAGGTCCTCCCATGTATTTCTTTCTCCCTCTTCTTAGCTATGCTCTTTTACTATCCAGCTGCTCTGATGCCACATTCGAAAAGGCTCTAACTGCTGTTTACCTGCTTTTTTTTCTTTTAAACACAGCAAGCTTCTCTGCCCAGAGGGCCTGTATGTGCTTGCATACAAAGGAGGAAGTTCTTCACTAGCACTTGACCTGTTTCCCTCCTTGTAATGTCCTGAGTGAAAGTTTCCTGCTACTGCTACTGTACCCTTTCTGTACTTTAAACATTCCTTTTCCAAAATAAAATGTCATTTAATTTTTTTTTTTTTACCAGTAGACCTGTAGACATTCAACATACAGTACTACTCTTGGTGTATGAGCAGGCTTTGTCAGTTGCTGTGACAGCCAAGCTCAGCATTCTGTTGTGCTGGCAGTGAGGCTGTGCATGTTCTACCTTGCTTCAATATTGGTAAAGAGCATGCATGCAAAACCTAGCTCTGTCTAAACTGAATTATGGGATTATATTTACAGCCCCCTTCACTTTTTTCCCCTCCCCATTTCCAACAGTGCCCTTGACAGTCAGACTTCAGCAAAATTTACTTTATCTTCTCAGGACATTGAAGGCTACATTTGCGTCAGTCTAGGTTAAGTTCAGTGACCCACACTATATTTTCCTCTGTGCTGCCAGCGCCATGAAAAATGCACGGTATGTCCCTTAGTATGACTGTGTGGACTGACTGATGTGTGGAATACAGGACATGGTTAGCTTGGTCTGTAGTATCTTTTTTAATCTCAAATGAGCAGTAGGTATGGAAGTCACTTGCCCAGTTGAGGTGATAAAGAGATGCTAGGAGTTTTAATCCTGCAAGCAAATCTGTAAACAGCTTTAAGGCATTAGCTGCATTTTCTGACCACTTTTCATACAGTGCACAGAGTAGTAGCAGGCAGGACACCTTTTCTTTGGAGGGCTCTAAATTGTCCTTTCAACAGTGAATGTCCTTCAACATTGACTGTACCAGATCTGTCACTTTCCTGGTCATGTAATTCTAAACTCTTCAAGAAGTTAATCCTCTCATACATTTTTTTTGTATTTCATAAGAGCACAGTAAGTCACTAAAGATCAACAGTTACTGTGTCCTTTCAAAATGTCTTAAAGTTGTTCTGTAATTGATTTTAATTATTAAAAAAAAAGCACCTGTGACCTATTAAATACCTGCAGGATAATTGTAGGCTCTCTATGCAAGGAATATCTTTATTTCAGTAGATTGTGTAGTGACTGCCAGAGTAATGCAGTAACTGCTGACCATCAGGCAATTATGTTTATATTTTGGGACACCTAAAAATGCAAGCTAAATGCACATTTATCCCCTGCTAGGTATTCCCATCCTTGATCCTAACTGGGAGCCTACACTACATTTCTCATCTTTAGGAAACACATTCATTATCTTCATACACTGTGAATAGCCCTTGTGATTTTTAGCAGTGCTGCATGCAGTTCAGCCCCTCCTCTCAAGCAACTTAAAAGCACAGCAACTGATTGATTTTTATTACCCTACAGCAGAATGTAACTGAAGCTTCAGAGAAGTGAAGTTAGTAACTGGACTAGTCCACAAGGCTGACATGGCACGCACTCTTTATAGTAGGGGGAGATGGGAGCTGAACATTAACAACTTATGTGACTGAAAATGTGCTTTTAAGAATTTTTCAGTGATCATATTGAAAAAACCAATGCACTGTTAAATGTAAAAAGAGAGGAATATTACAGCAATATTGTGTTTGGCCCCCAGTACAGGAAGGACATGAAGCTGTTGGAGGGAGCCCAGAGGAGGGCCACAAAGATTATCAGAAAGCTGGAGCACCTCCTCTACAAAGACAGGCTTAGCAGCCTGGAGAAGGCTCACAGGGGAACTCTATAGCAGTACCTGCAGGGAGCCTGGGGAGAGGCATTTTATGAAGGAGTGTAGTGACATGAAAAGGGGAAATAGCTTTAAACTGGAAGAGGGTAGATCTAGACTAAATATTAAGTATCTAGAAGAAATTCTTTACTGGGGGGGGGAGGGGTGGAGAGACACTGGAACAGGTTGCCCAGGGAGGATGTCCCCTGCTTGGAAGCATTCAAGGCCAGGCTGGATGGGGCTTTGAGCAACATTGGGTAGTGGGACATGTCCCTTGTAGCAGGGAGGTTGGAACTAGATGATCTTAAAGAATCCATCCAACCCAAACCATTCTATGTTTTGTTATTCCCATTATCTCTCCTTCATGCAATTGCTGAATTTTTTCTTAAATTATTGCAGCTAAAATTTTTCAGGAAGCAACTTCTTAAGATGGAGTACTTTTGAGGACACTGAAGTTCAAGTTAAGTTGGCAAAGTAATGTAGAAAGAGTAATAATAGTCATTTGCAATTGATACATTGAACATCCAGAAACTTTTGCTTCTGTGATTTATTTCCATTTATTTGTATGTGACATGTATGTCAGGGCTGTCCATCTTGTTTATGAGTAGTTACCAAGAATTAGTATATTTTTCAGGCTATACTTCTGTATTTTGCTTGGAGTTTGCTAGTTGGTTGGTATTTTGTGTTTTTCCATTAGCCTTCTAACCCTGATAACACAGCTAAAAGTTTAGCTGCTCAGAACCAGTTATTTTTTGTTTTATCAGGTTTTTGTTGTTCAACTTTCAGATGGCAGTCCCTCTAGTGTAAGCTTCTGTTTGAGGTGCTCAGTAGTGACTTCTTTTTATTTATCTTATTCTAATTTACTTTGCTCTGTGATGGGCTGGGCAATGCAAAGCTGAACGGTAAACCCAATTAACTTGAGAACTCTTGATTTAGCATGGATCTTCCTGACAGAGGAGAGTGACTTAGCTGTTTGCAGGCTGGCTATATATTGGCCATCAAAAGCTCTCTGGTATGATAGAGAGCATGGGTCTGTTGTGCAGTGTCAGTCTAAGAAGTGTTCAAAGGGAAGCTAAAAGCCATGCTGTACAGGAAATTAAATCACTGGGCAGGGAAGTGGAACTGGGCTGACTGCAGTCATTAATGCCTCTATAATGAGGGGCCTACAAGGAATGTTACTCAGCAACTGTGATGTCCCTTGTGTGATGCCAATTAAATAACACAGATGTGGAATTTCAGACAACTAGGATTTGGATACAACCAGAAAGGACTGAAAGTTTCTTGCAATGCAGAGATTAGTTGTGGTATCCAGGAGAGTGAGGAGTGGTTGTACTATGCCTATATGAAAATCTGCTGAACAGTGTTACCTTTAATATAAACCTGGAGAATTTGGTGTTGATTAAATAATTCTGGTGGAGCCTGAATGGCAGGCTTTGATTGTTGAAACTATTATATATAGGTTCTGCTTTATTTTCTCCAGGAGGTATTGTACCACTTCCTGGGGTGTTGCTTTGGTAGCAGAATGCACATAGGTCATCTGAAAGTAATGCCTTGTATTTATTTACATGGAAACTACAGGAGATAGAAAGAAAATGATAATAGTATTTAATAGAGCAAATTCTCCGCTACAGAATATGCTACTTTTCAACATAGTCATTACCATTAAAGCTTTTTTTTTTTTTGCCAGTGAGGGACAAGAGCCTGCATGCTGTGGTTATTAAAATCTGTACCAGTAGAGGCGACCCATTGTTACCACTGCTAAAATCACCAGTCACTGTGCTCATATCCACTGTTTGGCAAGCATAAATGTTCAGCAAGCATCAGTGAATGTCAGTGGGTGCCATTTTTCACTGATGAAGGAATTTATTGCCACCTGCTTTGCTTCATCTGCACATCAATGTCAGACAGCGTTGTGTCACTGCCCCTCTGCTGCCATCAGTCACATGACATCAACATGTAGTGGAATATTGGTGAGAAGGTTCAGCCTCTACTGCCATAATACCCACATCTGCCTCTGGAATTGTGGGCCAACACAATAAAATAGGAGGCGTACTTTCAGAGCAGACCTCACAGATCATTACTAGTCTGTTTATTTCCAAACTGTACAGCATTATAAATGCCCTATTTCAGATTCATATGTGTAGATTTTTTTGTTCTGCTTCCTTTCTTTTATTACTTACTTGTGTCCAACTATTAAATGACTGTCTAGGTAGGGTAGGTAACTTCCAGTGGAGTAAAAACTCAAGAACCATATCTTTCACAAATAAACAGTGCTATTTCTGCCCACTAAGCAGTTAAAGTAATGTACTATAGTTGGTTTGTTATTAAGCATGTAATTTTCAGTGAAGGAAGTAGATAACTGTGGAAATGTGTGTTTAAGAGACCACATTTGGTGCCAAGAGGACCCATGTTTCCTCTTTTAGCAGCAGGGGATTTGAGGAGGAATAGTGTGCCTCACTGATCTCCAGCGGGTTATGTTTTCTTTCCCAAACCAGTCAGTGGGAAGTCTAGCTGAGATAGGGGCTGTCTTGTTATGCCAGTCTTCGGTGTAGAGGTGAAGGTGTCGTGAATTTACATTGAAGGGTGGCTGAAATGTTGAGAAAATTGTCTTTTTAAAAGACAGGAAAAAAAACTAAAACTACTCTCTAAAAGCTGTGGATTTTTTTGATCGGGGAATTTCTTTTTCTACCAGTGGGCTTCTGAAAGAATTGAGTGTAGTTAAATTTTTAGCTTAGTTTTGTTGTTTCTGAAAACAAGTTTTTTCAGTACTTTTTTTTCCCCCCTACTTTATTCCCTAGTACATCAGAATGAATATATTTTAGTGGAAAATAGTATCCCCCATTTTCTAGTCCTTGTCCTGTATTCTGAAGAATTTTGAAGGGAGGGAAGGAGGAATGAACAGGCCAAGTTTCAGAGAGGGAAAAAGTGCTACAAAAAGACATCAAAATGCACTCTAAACTGATATTTCCAAACTAATGCTTTTTCATGTTTGAGAAGTTCAGCTACAGATATTACCTCTATGCTGTGAGGTGTCCATTGTGTTGAGTTTATTTGAGGTATAAATGCCTAGCACTGCAAAGCATGGTGTCGTATGCCAGTAAGGAGGACATACAGTGTTAGTACTCCCCAGTGCAAGTTTTGTAGACACAAGCATCCCTTGGCCTGCAGGTTGGTTAAGGATACAATATCATCATTGCCATTCCCAATGATAACTACTTTTTGCAAAGCTGTGCTATAATGCTGTTAGAAAACACTTCTCTGTTTCCGTGTTTGTGTGGTTTTAAAATTAGGTGTTATCTCTGTGTAATACAGGATTTCATCTTCCTTGTAGACCTAAAATTCTTGTATTTTAATGCTAAATTCAACTTTGTTCAGCTGTGTAAATGTGTAAGATGAGACCAAGGAAAATAGGATTTGAATTTATAATTGATTTTTTCCTTTTTCAGGAGGTGAACTACACTTTAATTTCCTTTACTTTGTTAAGTGAAAAGGGGCTGCCAGTATAAATACTTCTTAGCCTCTCTGATGTGAAACAGTGGATAGTTACCGCTACCTTCAGCAGCTTGTATGTGTATGCTATTGGTTTTTGCACTGTGGTTCCTTTG
Source organism: Tympanuchus pallidicinctus (assembly GCF_026119805.1). Classification (NCBI taxonomy): domain Eukaryota; kingdom Metazoa; phylum Chordata; class Aves; order Galliformes; family Phasianidae; genus Tympanuchus; species Tympanuchus pallidicinctus. The sequence goes on from NW_026294758.1 coordinate 40,343,377, forward strand.
GTGCTAGCCTGTGTAATAATTCAGTGCATAGGAGCATATACTGAACACTCAATTGAGGCAGCTTCATTCTTTTAATGAAGAATTCAGTACCAGTATGGGTTTGGGTTGTGTTTTCAGAAGTTAGCTGAGGCTTATTGTGGAGGGAAAACTGTTATGTTATGTAGCATTTATATTGCCCGTGTCTGTGTCATACAAGAAAATGTACTAAAAAGTAAAGGTTACTTTGGGTATGTACAATAGTAGCTGATTCATTGGCGTTCCTGGCAAGTTCTTTGAAATATGTAAACAAAGGTCTGCGATTGTTAAATCAAAATTTTTTGTTAAAATTCAAACAGTACTTTTAAGAGACATAAAATGAGCAGTTGTTTGGTAATGTTTCTGATGTGATCAAAGGAAGAAAGGTGTTCTTTTGATGGAATTGGGTCTCTCCCTCTGACTCCACCCTTTGATGTGTCACAAATAGGAGGTTTGTGAAGTCAGAGTTGTCACTTGCCCATCACAGAGGTCACCTGGACTCTTCCATATTGCATGCTGCTTCTGTTTCAGCCAGCATCTTGAGTGTGGGAAGATATGGCAGTGCCTGTAAATCAACTCCGTAAAGAAATTCTGCCCATAGTCTTCTTAATTATTCTCTTCGTTTATGTTTTCCATACTTCTGAGGATGCTCTGTGGTGGGCAGTTCTCCTCTTCATAGTTTTTGGTATGGGCAACCTTTTCCATTTCGACAATTAACCTTTAAAAAGAAAAAAGAAACAAAAAAAACAAAAAAAAAAAACCAAAAAAACCCAAAAAAACCCAAAACAAAACAAAAAAACCAAAACCAACCAAACAAAGCAATCAGACTCTTAAGAAAATAAGAGAAGAAAAAACAGATTCTCCCGTTTTTAAATCTTCAAGACATTAAGGAATTCAAATTCAAGAAAACAATAGTAGAGACCTTGTAAGTGACTCCTCTTGTGAAGAAGGTTAGTATTTTTGCTTAAGAGGAAGAATCCTCCAATAAGTGTTTTGGCTCAAACCTTGTGAAACATGGGAAGGGCTGTTGTCAAGGGGAAATGCCAGCTTTGATGAAGACCTGGCATATTGGTGTGATACTTCTGCTTTGGTCTTGTGATTGCTCTTTTTCTAATATCTCTTATTTGTGGGGTTTTGAGAACATGGATTAATCAGGTGCCAGAATTCCACTGATGTCTGAAAAGTGGGTTTTGCTGTTTTGTACTCTCCCTTCAGCCTCTGTGAAAACATTTTGCTTGGAGTTACTAGGTGAGGTAAGAGGTGGAGAAGCAAGTGAGCAAGCTTTAGGAATATTCTCGTCTTTTGATGTGAATTATGGAAAAAAGACTGTTCTACACTTACCAGCTTTCTGAATTTGTCTACTTCAAATATGCTGACTTACTAAAAGCTTTTGATGTGCTTGAACTCACTGCGTTCCTGCAGCACACTTGCTAAAATGAATGTTTAGATAACATGTGTTATTTTTTTCTTAGAAATGAAAACATGCTTCTCAAAACTAGGATAAATTATTTTTGAAGCATGGGAGTATAAACTTTCTTGTAATGTTTGGAGCTCATCAGTAGACTCCCTATCTTTACATGTTCTTTATATTTATGTTAGATACAGTGGAGGTTAGAAAAGCATTATCCTTGTTGAGCTTCTCTGATTGTTTTAGTCAGCATCTTGGTTGTAACAAGGAATGATACATGAGAAATTTTTAGTAGTATAGCCTAAAATATAAAGCATGGTAACAAAATAGACCTGCATTAGCATGTAGATGAAAAGCATTTAAGTGGTAACTGCCATCTAGGCAGTGAGTATACACAGTGTTTGGAAGGTTCTTCTTTCCGGCTGTGTCTTTTGCTTGATTGACAGGTCACTTGTATTGTCAGATAGATCAGATGTGTTGTAGTGTTGATAGCAGATGAAGAATGTAAAATAAAAAGCTGCTGGGAATTCACTACTTAAGCAGTGAATTGAAGAGCTGATTGGCTTCGTCTGCTTTACCTCTCTGAAGAGCTGCTGAAGGCAGCTCTTTTAAAATTTCATGAGAAGTTTCATCTCTTAGCATCAGTAAAATGGATAGGAAGTATAGTGTAGAACATTTAAAAGAGATTAGTTAAACCCTGGTAAATAAATTTAAATTAAAACCCTTAGAAATCGAGATGAATGTCAGGCAAAGCAGACTTTCAATCAATGCACCCTAGCACTTCAGTGTTGGCTTACTCAGGAAAGTAAAGGGAGTAAAGAAAATTCTCTAGAGTGAAGTTTAAATTTAGAATTAAAGATCATGATTTAGAGTTTCCCTTAGATGTAAGGGACTTAACACAAAAGGAAGAGATGCCCACCATCTTTTATATATAATTGTTTATAAGAGAGGTGTCTGTTGAATTTGTGAAACAGCATCGAAATAGGGGCTTTCTCTCCCTGCAGAGTTGCATATTTTGTTTTAGTCCTTTTTTTTAAATGTAGCTTCTGTTCTTTCTTCCTCATGCATTGTGTGAGCAGTGTGAAGAGTACATAATCTTTGAGACATGTTCTGTCAGTCTGCTATGGATCAAAACAATTGGGAAGAACCTTGCGTGTCTGAAAAGGAGTATCTTCATTAAATAGGAGAAGATAGGAACAGTAGTAGAAATAATGCTCATAGAGAAATTGAGGTAATCTGAAGTCAAGAAAAAGAAGCATCAAGGTGAAGCTTTTTTTTTTTTTGGTTGTGAATGACTTTTCCATACCTTTTGGGAAAGTTTTATCTTTCTCCCTCACAGTTGATCTGCTTTTTTCAATTATTGTAAGTGGACATCAGCTCGAGTATCTCCAATACATTATGGCATAATTCTCGATTAAAAACTCCATATACATTTATGTGATTTTTCCAAAAATTAGAAATATATTAGGAATGTACTTCTCAAAGTATTTGCTATAGATTCTGAAGGTTAAAATAATGCCAGTGAGCTTTTAATGCTTCTTAGGAGATTAATGTGGTTGTGTGCATTCATCCGTCAGTTAAAAAACAATTGTGAAAAATTAAAATGACCACTTTAATATGCAGTTTTATGTGGAAAACATCTATTTCATTCTGTTCAGCAAGTTTGTGACCATATATCATGCCTTCCATGCTTGAGATTACTGTGTCCGGCAGTCCGGAGGATGATTTGCGGGTTGGTGAACAGCGGAGAGAGGCAGAGTGAAGGTCAGTCAGCTAAATGGCTAAGTCAAAGGCTGGCTGAATGAAATCCAGTGCATGAGAAAGAGGAAGTAAGGGCAAAAGTTTGGAGACGGAGACACAAGTTAGCAGGGAATAAGTAGCTGGCCATCTCTTGCACTAGTCTTATTAGAAACATATCCTTATGCATTGGGCCGTTCGAAATACAAGGCTGGCACACTTTTCCGACTATTTTTTTGAAGTGACTGTGGACAAGCTTGATAGAAAACAGTTTTGGAAGGTAGCAGTTACAGTGCAATAACAGAGGCCCATAAGGCAGTAATAAAGGCCTTCAAGGGATTTAGAATAACAATTTGACATGCTGAAAAGCCTTACTGTTGCTTCAAGAAGACTGAAAATCCTCCAAAAAGTTTACCAAAACTGATTTACGGAGAGTGAGGAGGAGAGAGAAGCATGTGTTTGTAGTGACCTTGGAACTGAACACTGGCTTATGGGATTTGATGGGAACGGTTTGCAGACCAGAGAAATAAAAAGCATGTGTAGTAAGCATACAGTTACATTTGGCTGAAATGAGAACAGAACATTAGCGCTTAAAATTCTTTGCACTTTTTTGTAACTACAGACATTGTGATTGTTGTTTGGTTGCCAGAGTTGTTCTTTTCAGTTGTAAAAGATTTCTTAAGGATCTGAAAATAAATGGGAGAACAGCTAGGCATAATGATCATACATTCTCTTTTGATGTCCTTAGAGTGTTTTTTTTTTGTTTGTTTGCTTTGTACCAAAATATGGCTGTGCTAAGCTTTTTTTTTGTAATGAATTGTGTACCTCATAAATGAAATGGGAGAGGTGTGGGAGAATAAGACAGTGTATGCAGCGTGTATTGAGGAATGGTATATTTCACTGGATATGTTTACCAGCTTATGTGGACTGCAACAAGATAAAAATTTGGAAGTGACCAGTACTGCGGAAGCCACGTACTGGGACATTTTAACACCTAGTGCCTAGTGTATGTGCACAGTTGAACAGGGAATCAGAGTTCTTCGGACCTAATTGCTTATTACACTTATCTGAATAAGTTATTCCATTTTTCACATCTCTCTTTCTATGATAGAGCTTTAGGAAAGGCGCTACAAGACTTAACCCTTCTCATCCTACTCCTCCCTCTCTGCTGTTGGGAGTTTTGACCAGTTACATCTGGAGATGTGTCTTTTCTGCTAGCTGAGGTCTCAACTCTTTCTTCTGGTTTTTAAGTGTTCAAGTGTCCCTGACTTCACAGACAAACAGAGATGATATTTAAGTATGATGAGAGCCCATCTGCATGTTCCCTATGGATCACCAAGAAATATTGGTATTTCCTATTCATCTTGTCTCTCGAAGCCACCAGAGACAGTTCTGGGCAGGAACTTACTAGAAAATATTGGTTACAAAAAGAGTGAGTGAAGAACTATGTCCTAGTATTGACAGTGAGATGAAAAGACACAAAACCTGTTTAAGAAGAAACTTCATAAGTTGTGTTTGTGTTGCATGTTTTATAGCAAGCTTCACTCAATGGGTTAGCCTGATTGTGTGTTATATTCCTGTGCTGAGGCATTGCAGAGTCTGTGATATAATCAGAACTAGTAATTGGAGAAAATTATTGGAAAATTTGTTTCTGTTATGGCTATCAAAGACAGATGATTAAAATAGATTATACAAGATTCAATGTTCCTGGTTTATCTTTTGACCTTTAGCCTTTTAAAGGTAGTGGTACTGTCTTTGGCAAAAAAACCCAAAACCCTACTGATAGAACATTTTATTTATTACATTTTATAAAAAGGTAGTTGCAGTTGTGAAAATATACTTTCCTAGTGGTTGTCACTGACTGTAGGGAGTAGGATGGGGAGAGGAAGTGTGTGCGTGTGTATTCATTCTTTCTTGTCCACAGCATAAACAACTATATAAACGCAGCAGAACTATGATCCGTGCTAAACTCTAACAATGCTATCACTGAAATCTGTTTTGCAGTTACTACAAGATAGTGTGACTGCTGCACTAAATCTGCATGATTACATTTACCAGCATCTTGTGACTGTAGCTGAAAGCCAACAGAAGCATTAACTCAAGCATGTACACCCTTTCTGACATAAAATACAGAATAAAACAAATAGTATAACATGAACCAGAAGAATCAAGAGTAGAAAGTGCCACACACAGATGCAAGGCCAACAGATTAACAGCTTTTACTCTTGCCTGAATACACGTTCAGTCAATTGTATAGATTAACATAGATCTGTGTTGGATTTTTGTTGTTGTTGTTAGGGAAAGAAATTCATTTGAACTACACTTGCTATAGAGCTTGCAGGGGATAATTCACTATTTTTTTTTCTTCGGATTATTTGTGTGGCTCTGTATTATGTGGTGATATTTTCTTCTTCAGTTACAGACTTTGTGAATAGAAACTGTAGTGCCTGTCAGACTAGTTTGGATCAAGTAGGTTGTAAAGGAACAGTGCTTCATTGAGCACCACTGGTTTGTAGAAATGTATGATGGGTGCTGAAATTGTGTGAAAGCGTATGGAAGTTCTGGGCTTGTAAAAGATATGTAATATGTGATTTTAAATTTTACCAGCAGTTACTGATCATGGTAGTTCTAAATATTTAGAAGACAGCTGAAGCTAAAATTATAACTGTATCAACTTAATTTTCATTTATTGGTGGCTGCACATCAGAATTTCTTGGAAGTTTCATAGAGTGAGAGAATGGCTTGGGCTGAAAAGAGCCACAATGATCATCTAGTTTCAACCTCCCCTGCTATGTGCAGGGTCGCCAACCACCAGACCAGGCTGCCCAGAGCCACATCCAGCCTTGAATGTCTCTGGGGATGGGGCATCCACAGCCTCCTTGGGCAACTTGTTCCAGTGCTTCACTTTGAGTGATAAACTTCTTCCTAATATTTAACCTAGACCTCTCCTGCCTTAGTTTGAAACCATTCCCCCTTGTTCTGTCGCTATATACCCCTGTAAACAGTTGTATCCCCTCCTGTTTATACACTCCCTTCAAATATTGTTTCTGTTTTTATTATGAGTTTGTATTATAAGTTTGCTGGGTCAGGATCTCTGATGGTTTTTTTTGTTTGTTTGTTTTTTTTTTGAGTGACTTGGACTTTAATTCTTCTTGTGGGATCTCCCCAGTCTGTCACTGCATAAACAATATAGTTTGTTATATGTCTGTCTTAATTTCTTAATATCACTTTGTTCATTGAAAAATAACTTTAGGTTTGATAGGTGACAACCATCAATATCATTGTGTATGCTTGGTGCTGTTTAACTGATATGATGGCACTGTTTTGTCATGGAAGAGCTGCAGAAGTGTTACACTGGGTGGATCTGTCGGTAATGGTTCATTGAGTCGACTTGTATTGTTAGACAATGAATCTCTTGAGTCATCTCCTCCTTATATTGCTATTTCACTAGGATGTGTATCCAACCTGGAGAATATCAACTGTGCTTTTAGTGATGTCTGTATGGGCTTAGTTGACAAATGGTAAGATAGGGGTAAAAGGAATATTCTCCAGCGTTGTTAGTTAGCATTTGGTGTTCTTTATTAGATGTCCTGCCTAATGCGCAAGCTGCAAATAATAGCACTGGGAGATGACAACCTACAGCCTTCCCTTGAAGTGGAAAATTGTTTGCTTTGGGCTAATATAAAAGATTATTATACAATTAATACATCTGCATAGAAAACAAAGAAGGAATATATTTTTTGTCAGTCCAATATTGTAACCTCTGCTGTGATGTAGAAGGAAAAGTGAGAAGTCATAGCTGAATGGTTTTAGATGGACAAAAGTTGATACTTTCAGCTTGCCACTGAATTGTTCTTTCCTCATTCCTTTTATATTTGAAGGTTAGACTTTCACAATTGGGAGATAATATCAAACCTTGTATTCATTTGCTTACTCCCGTGAAAGTATATTATTCATGTGATGAGCATTTAGGATGTGTGGAACATGCACTTCCACAGCTGATAAGATGCAGATATCCACATGGGTGGTATCCTCTGTGCAGACAGCTGCACACAAAAACAAATTGTAAAAAGGAGAAAGTATTGCAAAAGGTATTTCAGCATCAGTTTTACTTGGGAATTCAAGATGAAATAGTCAAACTCTGGGGTATTTGTTATAGTGAGTGAAAGGAGGTCAGGGATGGAATTGTTTTTGCAAGTGAACAGAGAATTCACAGCAGTAGTTTTTCTGGCATGTAGATACTAGCCTGTTTCTACAGTAACATTAAAGAATTGGAATTATGCGGGCGAAGCTGTAGGATGAAAAGCAATATGAGATTGGGAAAATGAAGTGGAAACTGCTTTTTTTTTTTTTTTTTTTTTTTTTTTTTTTTTATTTGAGCCGTTGTTCCAGCGTAGAATAGAAGGGAAGAATACATCATACAACTTGTTCTTACTCTGTGTCTTGCTGCTGTTGATGCTTCCGTCATTGCTGATGTCTTGACTGAAAATGGGATAATTTTTGAATATGTGTTGTAATTTGTTGTAATTATTTGAATTAAGAACACAATAGGTAATCTTGGTGGTTAGATAAGACAGTGAGTGGTGCATACCAAAGGAGGATGCTTTTGGGGCTGTCATAGTGCTTTGCTTTTAAAATCAGTGCTTCCTTCTGCTGCTTTCTACCTTTTATAGCCTGCAATATAACGTGCTGTGTTGCACTATCCCTTGTGCTATTGTTCTCACTGGATGCAGTATGTGGGTACTGATGGCAAAATGGCAATTGCTGCAGCTACCCTTATGACAGATAATTACTTTGTCTCTAGGCACATTAACTCTCCCCCCAAGTATAAAACATGGAAAATATGTCTTCTGCAAATTACATAACTGTTCTGAATAGGAAGACAAAGCATCCTGAGTGCAAGCATTCTCTTTGCAGAACTGAGGAGGACTAATAGAAGATGATTAGCTGATACTTGAACTTCCATTTAATCATATTAGCTTCCTGCTTGCAGATTCCAATTACAGAGCACTTTCCAATATATTTTTCCTTCCACATATGTTTACCATATGTTGGTAAGAACCAGTGCATAGTAAAGTTGAATCAGAATGACCTTATTTTTGTACAAATGCAGTTCACTCCAGCAAAGAGTACCTATGCAAAACTGTGTTTCTCTCTTGAAACCCTTGAACTACCCCCAGTGGCTGACATGCAGTGCTATGGCTCCTTGAATTTTAGTGGAATTAAAATAGTTGCAGTAATCTTTCGCTTGCTTGTCTTTTAATGAAGTGTTTAAAAGAAAGGGCATCATTGAAACGTCTATTATTATTGCGTAGGACTCTAGTTTCTTCTTCAAGACTTGCATCAAAAGCTTGGAAGTTTATTCTTAGGAATACATGCTTATCAATTAAGAATATTTGAGCAAATGACTTTTTAGGAAAGCAGTTTATTGGTGTAAGACTTGCAAATAATTTTTTCTTGGAAACAGAATTGTCAGTACGAGGCTCAATCAAATCAAATAGGAAACTTGTTAGGAAGTCCTAGTACTGTCATATTTTTGAAAGACCTAAGTACTCCTTGCTGTTGCACTCCCTATGGCTAAACACACTGAACTGTAATGTCTCTTTGAGTATGACATTATTAAATTGCTAATAATTATCCTGTGATAATAGGAGGTCTTGTGCTATGACTTAAGTATGTGTTGGACTTGCAGTGTTTTGCTGCTTGAAGTGAATGCTTACTTGTCTTCTCTATTTTAGTAAAAAGACAAATTATGTGTTCAGAAAATTCCTACTTTAAACATTTTGTGATTATATTTCAGTTTTTAAATGATCCCACCTAGTTTTTTAGATATAAAACCAATTAACTAGCCAATCAAAACTCAACTGAAACAAAACAATAAATAATAATAATAAAAACATAATAATAAAAACAAGCAAGCCAACCTCTAAAGCCCCCAGACTCACGTAACCAGAAAAATAGCTGGTATATTTTAATTCAGCCTGGTTTGGATTTTCTTTTGTAAAATCTGGCGAAATACAAATCTTTGTGAAAAGAGCCATATCCTTACATGAGTGAGCAGGTACCTTCTGTAAGCTATTGCCAGTGGTGAAGTAATTTGAGGTAACTGTTATTACTGTACTTGCACTAAACTGGTTTAAAATTATCCTATTTCCTGTTCAACTGAATAAAATCATGATGAAATTTCACACTAGCATGGTTCTTAAAGTAAAATTCTGTTCCTGTATACTGTTTTTAATTCAGGATTTTCTTGTTGAAGCAAACGATATGCTTCTCTGTGAATCAAGACACTTTTGATCGACTTTTTGATCGATTGAAGGATGGTGGCTACTTATATGTGCTAAGTGTCCAAAAAAAAAGAAAAAGATACAGAAGTTAGAGGATTAATTATCAAACCAATTGAATTACAATTATAATTAATTAACTGATTGAAAATAGGGTGTGGATCATGCATACTTGACAGCTTTAGTAAATACTGTGAGTTGGCTTATGGCTAAACCTGTCATTGGTACGGACAAGATGAAAATTAAGTGAATTAAATTAAATCTAAAGTTCTTTTTCAGCCCCTGCTTTGTCATCTATTTTTAGCTCACAATGGTGAACTTTTGTGCTGCAAGCCTTTTTACATGCATTTTTCCAGAGTGCTTTATGGTGACTTCTAGAACATAGCTTCAACCACACTATGGAGTTTCACAGTGTTGATGTTAATTTGGTTTTTTTATCATCTTTCCATATTTCTCTCCTCAATGTTAAGATGTTCAGTACATGCAGCAGCTGTGCATAATGTTATAGAGCTCGTTTTCCCGAGGAAAGGGAAAGAGACATGCTGTGTTCAGGATCCTGAGGATGTGATGACTGGGAACTGAATGGACTGTCTGCAAATAAGGAGAAATGGTGATGATACATGCAGTATGTAGAAGAAAAGGTGTAGAAAATACTGGCACTGAAGGTCCTAAAGCTGCTCAGATTGTGTATGATCCAAAACCACACATATGTGCACTTGTCATATTGCAGTTTTCTAAAGTGCTGGTCTTCTGTAGTGTTTGTATAATACAATATAGTGTTTATATATAATATCTTGTTAGGGGAGAACAAAAGAAATGAAGTAAGACTCAGTTGAACACTAATATTTCCTAGTATAGTAGAACACAGTATTTTTACCATAGGAGGAAATAGGTTCATCAAGATTCCAAAAAGAATTTTCATTGATCTTTTCTAAGTATTTCCTATGTTGATAGTAATCATATTTATTTGAGTATAAAAAGCATGGGGTAGAAAGAGGCTTGCCTTCTTCTATTCATGTTACTGCTCCTTAAGATTAAAATTAGGTATATAACTCACATAAACCAGGGCATTAGCTAGTGATTGAAATTTTCACTTGGAGGGTATTGAGTAGCAAAAGTAAGCAGCATCCACATACCTTCCTACAGAAGCATATTATTTTTTTTTGGTTGTGGCCTAATTTCAAGATCCAAGAGCCTAAATTTTTGTTTAATGTTATTAGTAATTAATTACTACAACAGCTTACTCAACTAAAGTAAAAATGCATAAATGCCAAGGAAACTCCCACAAGTTGAATAAGCTCCTAACCTCTGAGAGTTTCATTGTGATGCATGTGGTACCTATTAGGAGCTCCTGTGGGAAAATTTTATTGTTATTGAAAAAATGTAATTCACAAGGTGGTCAGAATACAGTTTCTAGATTAGTGCAGTTTTTACTGGAAGCAAGAATGGACAAATAGATCAAATTCAGTAGAAAGAGATAAAGTTCAGACTGTAGTGTAAACAATACATAAATGAATCTTCACCATCATGGCTGACTAGGAAAAAGAAAAAACAACGTTACTGGTCTCCTTGTGGAACAAGACTTTTTGCTTCCTGACTTAAGTACACCTTTGAAAGTCAGCTGGTTTCAGCCAAACCTAACAAGAGAGATGAAAACACTGAATATATATATTTTTTTCCACAATTTGTTAAAATTGTTTCCTTGGGGAGGAGAGGACAGGCCCAAATGAGTGCCATTAGTAATGGACAGAACACAGAGCTTGATACTGGTCTTTTCCATAGGGTCTTTACAACCCATAAGCTGAATTACATACTGGCACGTGCTAATGCCCGCTTACAGATGTGGGATGCTGACTGGTTGTCTTGCTAGGTGAGAAGCTGAAGGAAATCTCTGCGGAGCAGTCTTGAGGATAAGGTGAAGAAGCCCAAGGCACCTGGCTCCATATCCATTAAAAAAATTTGGATTGAGTAGGTCTGCAGTTTTGAGAAAAATCTTTTTTCTGTAATTCAGAGCAGTGTTTTGCTTCCTTATGATGTCAGCTAGCTTGTAAGTAGGTAAATGAGCCCCTTTTGCAGAGGATGACAGCTCACTTGTGTCCCATGTTCAAAATGTGTCAGTGTAACATCTGGAGGGGGGTGAACAAAGCAAAAACAGAAGGACATTTACAATCCACTGGAGAGAGAACACAAGCAGCAGAAGGTGGAAAATGTTGTTAAGTCCTTATGTAGAAGAGTTGCCTGTATGTGGAAAAGATCGGAAGCACTAAACAAAAAATGACCTACATAAACTTAAATGGTATGATTCTAGTCATAATTTAAATCAGAATTATTTCCTAGTAGTATGGTGCATTTTTAACTCTTTTTTCCACTAGTTTTTCCTTTTTCCTTTTCTCAGTGAAAATGTGGTGAAAAAGACCTCCTCATGTGCCTCCCACGAGAAAACCATGAAATGAAACACCCTGTTCTTTGATCAAAGCATTAAAGGAAAAAAAAAAAAAGCGTCTTAAGCAATCAAACTGCTTCATTTATAAATTGTTTTTAAGTAGAGAAGTGAGAAACTAGCAAACTAGCAAACCTTTTGCAGTATGTTGCCGAAGATAAATGTTTTTGGTTATTACCTCTGTTACAGAAGAAAACCAGAACTGAATTTTTCTGTCTGTTCCCTGAGCTACTGGCCACAAACTGGTGAACCAAGAATATTGAAAATGTTCAGTCTGATAAAATAATTATTTCAACGATTTATAGGATCCTGAGGGGGGTGGAGAGAAACAGTTACCCTCAGATTGGCAATCCTGATGCTGGTTTAGCATCCTGGATGAGTTGGACAAACAGTTTTGGAGTCCTGACATCACATTTCCTGCATTATTGTTCATGTTTTCTAAGGGTAAAATGGATTAGTGTTCATTGAGGTATAGCAAAGGCTGCCTGAACACCTGTGAGAAGTTATTTCTTAGGCTGTTCCTGCAATGAAGTATAGTTAACAGGAGTAGAATTATGAACACTTTTGCATCCTTGTGCGGTTCTCTGGGAAGAGTGTTAGTTGAGAGATGAGAAAAACAAAGAAGAGAAAATAAGTACAGATGACTGTGCAAGTGCAAGCCAGTTGTTTTATTTTCTGTATCTCCATTAAAAACGATCCATTTAATTGTGGTAAAACTGTATCCCAAAGTCTGTGTCAAGTGTTTAAGCCACTGTCAGAGGCTGTGGATTTGGACAAAACCACCTCTGAATGCTGTAGAAGCTGCTAGTAAGGATACAAAGATAAAATTTGTGCATTTTGGTAGTATGTTATTTACTTTAGCATGTCAAAGAGATTAATCAGTTTAACCTAGCACACGTGTATTTTCTCCAAGCAAGGAATGGGACTGAGTATGAGAACTTAACATAAGGTGTTTGGTTTTGTTTTTTTTTTAGGTTCACAGACAAACTGAAAATGACAAATACAGAAATGTATTGGGCTTGAGGTGTCAAGAAGTTTTGTGTCAAATGGCATCTTATAAATAAAAAGATAGTCTCATTAGTATCAGCAACTCAGCTACCCAGAGAAATTATGCTACACTGTAGAAGAACAGACATATTAATTAATTGAAATAGCCAATCTTCCAGTTTACTGGATTCACATTGAGATTGCTTTGACTTTTTATGTTCTTAAGTAGGCTTTGGTAGTGACTGATAGGTACTTAAAATGGAGTTACAGTTCTACATTCTGCCATTTTAGATTGTTCTATGTCTTTCTCTACACTGACTGTCCTATGTTGTTACTTTCTTCAGTGTAGGCAGTTAAGTTGCCTGGTTTTCGTTATAGTGCTCACTTGCTGCTTAATCTGCTTTTCTTTTACTGAGATGTTTTCTTCCCTGTGTGCTCCCTGCCTTACAACCAATCATTAATAAATGTAGTGATTAGCAGTCTCATGTTGAAAAATAGCTCATTAAGAATTACCAAGTTTTAAGCTACCTACCTTTTTAATTAAAAGGAAAAATAGATGTCTGGCCAGTTTGTGTGTTCTGTATTATTTCATTGAAGTTTTTTTTTTCTGTACTACGTTTTATCTATGTGCTTCTTCTACAGACCACCTCTTGATGTTTTTCTTGGTTCTGAAGTCTTCAAATAGGAGTATGTAGTGCCATCACAACACTGCTTTCAAGTTTTGAACTTGTTTATCTGACTTTGCCGTGTAGGATGTTTTACTAGGCAGTGTACTTTCTTTGTGTACCTAGTTTCTCAAACCATAAAGCGGACAGTGGACAACTCTACTATGCTGTTGTTGCTGGTGTATGAAATCTTTAAGCCTACTATATATATGAAGAAGCTTAAGAGTGTCTGGTCAGAATTGTTCTTAAAAGAAAACTAAATCAGATTCTGTCTCTCATTCTTTCTTGTAACTAAAGTAAAATGTTGCCTGAAAGAAAAATACATGGCTAATTTCTTCATTCTCTGCAGTCTCCCCTGAAACAGAAAGTAGGCTTCATCTTTTATGCAGCTCTAAAAGGAATGTAAACAACTGGGTAGAATCAAGATGTTCATTTTCTAATCTCACGAGGACTATACTATGTCTTATGTGGACTATGATACTTTTTACCCTTTTACCACAATGTCATTGGTGTGTGTGTGTGTATATATATATATACCCATATGTATATGTATGTATACATATACATATATATACATATATATATATATATATATATATGTATATATATATATTCTCTCTCTCTCTCTCTCTCTCTCTCTCTATATATATATATTCTCCAGCAAGTACATTTTGGAGAGTGAGTTGTAAAAATGCTTGGTGGCTCTGTGTTTTCAACACTGTCCTTTTGTTTCTTTTTTTAGTCTTCCTCTTAATTATATTTAACTGGGACTTGCTTGGAGGACCTTGCTTGGAGTGAATTGTCATTGTACAGCAGGGATCTTAATGTCTCATAATTTAAAACCAGTGGAAAGCCCATCTGTCTGTTTCCATGGTTGACAAGCACGACTGATCTGTTCTGTCTACTTCTGGTAGACTTGGTGTGTCTAAAGAGCACTCAAAGTCTATGTGAATTACCCTGATGAACAGCTAGGAAAGCATCTTCAATTTCTGATGCATGTGAGTGAACCTCTGCTAATAACAAAAATCTGTTCCTAAGATCTGGAATGTAAATCTGTTGTTGGAACAATTCCCTTTCCTCACCCATTTCCAGTTCTCCTTTGTTCCTTGCAACCCTTTCAGGGCACCCTGTGGAGCTTGTCATGGAAGTTTCATTTCAGGTTGTCCTGCTTCTGTGTACTGTATCTCCTTGCAGCCCCAGTGTTATTGTTAGTGTTTCCTTTTTTCATATATTGGATTATGTACACGGGAAGGTTTTGAGATAAGTAGAGCTTTTCTGCCCTTCTCTGTTCCACCTACCTCTTAAATTTTCCTCATGTAAGGACATGTATTTTAGCCACAAGTTCTGGCTCTTTCTTGTTTCGTAAGAATAGACAGAGGTCTTAACTAGGTAACCTTGCTGATGGGCAGCCCTCTGCTGGCTGCCATCCCTGTAACTTTATAATAGTTATAGGGAAGTGTATGGAATTGCCAGAGGACTTGTGCATAATTCTAAAGTGCTTTCCTTTACCTTTTTATTTAATTTAATAGTGGATTGCATGTGTACTGTGGTTAGGGGTGGTCTTCAACAGTGAGAAAATCAGATGAGAATATAACCTAAGATCCATCTATTCTCACAGTTTCCTGGAGCAGTCATTCAATTGTTAGGTTGAAAATAAGTAAAACAGACTAAGGAACTCCTAGACTTTAAAAATGCTAGATTTAAAAAGCATTCTTGTGTGGTTAGGTATCATCAATTGAATCTACAGTGAGAAAGCATGCTTTGGATAAATGACGTCCAACAGGAGTATGCTTTGATATAGAAAAGCTGTGAGCAGACACAGTGTGTTTGAAAGGGTACATATCTTTTCTCAGAAACAACTACAGGCTAAGTTTTACAGGGAAACTGAGGAACATAGCTCCCATTCTGGACTAGATATTTATCTTTGCTGAAAGTCTGGTTTCATTAGTTCCAAAGGTGAGATTTTTCAGCTACTTGTGAACCATAACAAAATTCAGAGGTTGAAAGGGGGCTTCCTCATGCTTGGACTGTACTGGGTGCTCAAAACTAAGCCAGCAGCCAGATTCCAGATTGGTCTTCTCCTTTAGAAAGAGAACTTCGGAGATAAGTCTGGAGTTTCCGTGTGAGAGTATGGACTGCGTGTATTTTGTCTGTGCATATGTAAGCATGTGACATTGATAAGCAGCATTATTTCTGTATTTCTGTACTTCTGTATTTCTGTAGCATGGTCTCTTAGAGTTGCTTGGCTTCAAGGATTCAGTGAAATAGGTGTTCCTCAATTTCTTTGCCTTGTTTGCAACTAGCCTGAATTTGCAGATGCTGTTATACTTATGGGATCACTCCCTTCTAGTATACCATGGATGTGTGTTTCCCCTCCTAATTGGAAGTCTCCAATGGGAAATTTTTGTGTTTGAACTGGAAAATATTTTTACTCAATAATATATAAGCAATCAAAAATTATTTCAGTCTGTAGTCTTTCTCTTTTTTGTTTTGTTTACCAATTTGCAAATGTAATTGTCTACTTTTTTCCCAGGCATTTTTGAAAACAGAGTTGAAAGAGTGCAGAACAAATGGCTTTAATGCCTAAGAAAGCAGTTTGCTTTCTTAGACAAATCCCTAGACAAAATCTATCACATGTATATTTGGACAGCATTGTCACTTTATTTTTGTTACCGTTCTACAGATTACCAGCAGATTAGTAATACAAATAGAGTCCCATGAATGTAGCATTTTTTTAAGGTGAGGATTTTTTTAAAGCTATTTGTTCACTTTATGCTAGAATTGGCCTAGGACAGAATCAATTACTATGGATTAGACCACGTACAGCTTTGAAGATTTTTTGCTTAGAAGTTATAATCTATACTTCTTTCTCTTCCCTTTTCCGTCGTGTAATACAGAGGAAAGCTTGCCACCTACATAGTGAGAATGGGGCTGCAAACTTTCAGGAGAGCTACGTTTGGCATTTAGTAATTAATATCTTGTACTTATTAAAGGCAGAGAAATAAAACTGAATGTGCTGAAGTAAAGTGTTACAATTTTAAATTTTTTTTTTTGAGGAAAATCTGAATTTTCTATGTTCCTTCTTTACAGTTTCGTATTATGCTCATCTGGCAGCATGTTCTCTTGATCTCTTCCCCCAAAATGTTCAATGACAAAATAATATAATAGCTGTGATAATTACCTGCATGCCAACAGATAAAACATGTGCATTGCCTAGATGTGGCTCTTAAGTTGAGTTTATGCCCTGCTGTGTACTTTACGTCATATTCGTAATAGAATGAATTGCACGGAGACTTGGCATCTGTGCTTACTGGTTATTTTTAGTTGAAAAGATTTGTTAGGTTCTTAGGCAAGAAATGTTAAGTGAAAGCCAGAGCAAACAGACACATTCATATAAACATATGTAAATAATTAATTATTTTAACCTTAGCTGTACCCTTCTATAGCTTTAAGTGCATATCGTATTAATATAATATAGATATTTGTTTATACTAGGATACCACACTTTTTTTTTTCCCAGCTGCTTATGTATGGTGTTAACCAAACATATATGGAACACTATTTTTTTTTTGTTTTCCTTCTCCTAAACTCACTCTGCAATTGCTGAAGTAGCAATGAAATATAGACCATTATTAATGATCTTGTATGCAGCTGCTCTGAACAGCATCAGGAAGGCTATCAAGTAAATGATAGAAGCAACATTTTTAATGTTTTCCAATACATTTAATATGAAGAAAGTCTTTATGATTAATACTGAATGCTTGAGTAACAGGCAATTTCCTACTGACCAAAGTTAAAATGTTTTGCAGTCTGTCTGCAGACTTCAAAATGCAATATAGGGAAATAGTGGATATTGCTTCTTTAAGTGTGAAATGCTCTTGCCACAGATAATCAGGTTGTGCTAACTCTGTCTGTTTTGCAGTTAGATACTAATTAATATTATCTCAAATGCTCTTTTTCTTGTGAACAGCAACTGAATATTACGGCTTTCATGGTGTTGTGAAATCTCTAATTTGTTTCTCATTTTAGATACTTTATTTCACCCTTTTGAAGAAATGTCCTTTGCTACTTAGCTTTTGCTAGAGTATGCTACAACAGCCTCCAACTTCAGCTCAGGAGCTGTTCTAGCCATCCTAAGGCTGATGAAATCACATTTCATGAGAAACTGCATTCAACAAGAGAATTTTTCTGATATTATTCAAAGTTAAAGGATGTGTTCAATAATATTATAAACCTTACAGGTAAAATAAATGACTTACTAATCAGTAAGATAATCTCAGAGAACTGAGAGATGTGATGGAAAATTCTTAGCTTTGGCTTGCAGTTTGGCGGAGGTGTTTGATGCAAGTATGGTGTCACTTCAATTCACGGGTAATTTTTATAGCTCTGAAAATGAGTTATCAGAAATGACGGAAAGTTGAGAGGGCAGATGGATGGAAAGGTTTGAACTGTGAACCATCCTAGACATTTCCATTAAATTCTTTGTTTCATAAAGGATTGTTGCATGCATGTACATTGCAGAATCTAGGTCAGTATTTTTGTGTACTTGACTCAAGACAAGCTCTGCACAATTTATAAAGGAGATTAAGTTGCAAAGCTCACAGGTGCAAAGGATTTTTAGTTGCCTGTAGTTGCTGGAGCTTCTAAGATCAGTGTTTTTCCTGGTGGAAATCCTGAAACAGGCGGGACCTGAGCGTCTAATATGGCACTTCATTGTCCTGTGGGTGATTTGTGGCTATGCAGTATTGCTCCGAAATCTGTTAGGTGAAGTTTTTTTAATCCTGGCCCGCTTTTTTCCCGTTTGAGCAAAATTGGAAAATACTGTAGGAAAAAAAGTCATGCAATGTTACGTTATTGAAATTCACACAGGATGAAACTTCAAAGAAGAGGTCGCTCTTGTCTGTCCTCTGACAGTGTGGTTCTCCTGTACCTGTGGCAGAGAATATATTCTTTTGCATGTGCAGCACATTTGCATCAAATTAGCTTGCACAGCACTATGAATTGCTGAAGACACTTTAGGTGTCTTTACTAATCTCAAACAGTTTGTCAAACACTTAGGGATATTATTTTAAAGGACAGAGGGTATGTGCTGCTTAAAAAAAAAATAAATTAGGATTACTTAGATTTGCTGAATTTGCTGCTTCATCTTCTTATTTGTTTCTTGGGCACATAGATTGCACAGATATGCACTGGAAATTATTAAATTAACACCTAGAAGTCTTCAAAATTATTGGCAGCGTTGTACGTGGGAAACTTCTGGTTGCTCCACTTTAGTCAGGGGAAGCTCCATGCTGTGTTCCAGACATCGTCAATTGTGTGCTCAAGGCATTTTTCTGCCTTGATGTGTGAAGAATCAGAATTAAGAGGGCAGATGCGGACTTTTAAGTTGGCTTTAATTCATCTTGTGTGTTTAACTGTGTAAAAATGTACCTTATTTTGACTATCTTTGTTCAGAGTGATTAATAAACTCTTATCTTCTGATCTTATAGCAGTGTTTAAAGGCCAGTGCAGAGTTAAGTAGTTGAGTGATACTTGGTATGGAAAACACTGTTAGGTGTGACAGAAGATTTTCTGCTTCCTTTCTTCCTGTCCTGTGTATCAGTTTGATCTCCATTGATGATGATCATAGAACCATAAAATTGTTGGAGCTCGTAGGGGTGCTCAAAGGTTCAACTTCCTTGTAGTGAATAGGAACACCTACAGCTAAGCTAAATGAGAGTGCAGAAAGCCCCATCCAGCCTGGCCTTGATTGTCTCCAAGGATAAGACATCCACCACATCTCTGGACAGTCTGTGCCAGTGCCTCACCATTCGTATTGTAAAAAACTTCATGTCCAATCTAAATCTCCCCTCTTTCAGTTTGGAAACATTTTCCCCAGTGTCTGCAGGTCAGCCATGGTAGCCAGTGGTTGGCATGTAGACACTTTATACAGGAAGTGTTACTCTATAACCTTGTTAGGATTCACTTTTCTGTGAAATTGTAGGAATGTAGGCAATTCAGTATGTGGGATAGGAAACTTAATATGATTGTAAACACAATGCTGAAATCTCAATTTTAATTCTCCCTTAGATCTCTCTCTGTAATTTTGCTTCAGTGTTCGATGTGTTTCATGAAAGACTTGTCAGTGTAAGTTATTAAGCAGATTTGAACATCCTATTCCTGGCATGAGCTACCACTCAAAGCATGTTCAATGTAGTAATTTTAGCTAGCTGTTGTTTGAACCTGTCTGGCAATTTGTTAGTATTAGTGGCTGGTGTATGCCTGAAGCTAGAGTACAACACATGCCATCCTTCTTGCCTCATTTTTGTATAGAGTCAGAACACTGGAGCCCACCAGTTATTGTACCAAGGTAAAAGATTTTTCATAAATATCACAGCCAGGTACTTAAAGCTGGCTTCTTATGTCAGGAGAAGCTTGGTACTGCAGCCTGCTTTCATCTAAAATTAATGCTGTTCATTTCTGGCACTTCTTTCAATGAAGATGGTAATTACAGGAAAAAATGAGACAGTGACCAATGTGAGCAAATCATAGGCAGGAATCTATAAAATACCCACAAGGCCTACTACATCTGTCCTGTAGGGTGCACAAAGTGGATGTGAATTGTAAAAGCTATAATTCTGCATGGCCCTGCTAGAAATGAACTTTTGTATTTATTTACTGTTTCTGACCATGTTTTTCATCAAGAAAATGGTTGACTGTTGGAGTGGCAAACAAATATCTTCTTAAAGCTTTAAAACTAATGGTTATTATACCACAATTTTGTTATTGTAATCTCTATGGGCCTCAGAGTTGTTAATATTACTTAAATACATCTTCATCTTTTGGTTTACAGCTGTTCTTCAGGTGTCAGTTATGTCTGACACAGTACATGGGAGTGTGTGCTTAAATACAATGCTTCACCTGTGCAATAAGGAAGCAAAATACTTGAAATAAATGGTTTAATCCATTTATGTCAGCTGTAGACTAGTTGCCTGACAAGTAGGAGATAAACATAATTTAGAACTTACAAACTCCTGCTCTGGCTTGGTGTAATTTTGTATATCTCATTATGCTGACATTACCAGAAGAATTTAGTTGTAAAGTGCATTGAAGGAGAGTTATACGCTCACGTCTATTTGTGAATAATGAGTGTATTAGGGAATAGTAGCAAAACAGGTACTGAGATCATACAGGGAAGAAATCCTTGTTAATGAATTTGTCTTGATAATGCGGATGTTGTTATTGCAATTTTTATTATAAAATGCACATTAATATTTTTTTACATGGTTTCTGGAAGGCATGTTTTGTTTAAAG
The DNA here is from genome assembly GCF_026119805.1 of Tympanuchus pallidicinctus. NCBI lineage: Eukaryota > Metazoa > Chordata > Aves > Galliformes > Phasianidae > Tympanuchus > Tympanuchus pallidicinctus. The sequence goes on from NW_026294758.1 coordinate 40,364,206, forward strand.
CACATTAGGCAATGTACTTCTCACTATTCCTACAGGTTTTTGAAGTGTTTTTGTTTTTAATATAGCTAGGACTGCAGCTGGGTGTATAAATATTCCCCTATCAGGGAAAATTAGATGGCTATATAGTGTAGATGAACACCTGAGATTTGCATGTTACTGTAAGTCAGTACTTGTGCAATGGCAGATCTATGCGCATATACATATGCTTCCCCAGCATTTATTTTGAAATTGCATAAAAGATTGCTTCAGGGAATCTGGTCTATGTTTAGCAAATGCATTTGCAGATAGCTAAGATTCAGGCTCTCACTTATTGGTAAGATCTTTCATTCTGACATAGTATCATGAACTCTGTATTGTTCTACGCAATAGATGAGATGTGCTTGTTCTGTGAGCACTGAACTTGCTGAAATTTACCTGTCTTATTTTTCTCTTCACTTCTCCCAGACCTTATAGTTCTCCTGAGATGAGACTGTATACCAGTGGCTGCTTCTCATTGCACTGCAATGATGATATTCTCTGAAACTGTTTTCTCAGTGCAGGAACTAATTTTTCACAGATCTGTACTAATCTGTAGGGCCTCACTTATTATTGAGAAAGTACTGAAGTTGGATCACCTATTCAAACCAGATAGCAGAGAGGAAGGATCTATATGATTGACTCTTGGCTGTCTCAGATCACCTCCTCATCTCATAGGTGCCTTAATGTAGCTTCCAGGAGGATCTGCTCCACAATGTTCCCAGGCACAGACACAAGGCTCACCAGCCCGTGGTTCCTCAGGTCTTCATTTCTTCACAAAAAAGGCCCTTCATAAAAACAGGAGTGATACTTCCCTTTTTTTATTCATCTGACAGCCAAGATGTATCAAGTTTTTCTTTTTCTTCCCCACTACAGTATTTACTTTTCTGTTACTTTTCGCTCTGTATCTCCTGTGGTAGCAGTTAGGTGAACCACCCCTCTCTTTTCCACCCACCGAACTGGGAGGTTGTTAGCTGCTGGCCAACTTACAGCGCTGTTGCAGGAGCCTTGGTTGCCAACCAGCTGGTTATGCCAGTGGGTCCTGATTCAGGCTGCACAGACATGTTGCTCTTGCTAGTATGCATATTAAGTGTTCTACAAGAAAGGTGAGAATAATGTACTAGCTTACACTTTAGTTGTAGTAATTGTATATGCAATATAATACAGTTTTACCATTACCTGTTCTTCGTTGTTTGGTGTTTTTTTTTTTTTTTTTTTTTTTTTCCCAGGGGGGTAGGGGAGAGGGATGGGAATTTTCAAGCGCAAGACTGTAGAATTTTCTGCCCATCTTTCAGTTTAGGAAGGCGCTCAATCACTGGCGTGTGCTAAGCATTTTGCCACCCAAGTTTCACCCATGTCTGCAATTATAACAGACTTTGTTTTCAGAGCTGTGATGTCAAACTGATTTGCTAGCACTTGTGTGAGTATGAAAGAAGAGCGATTTGAGGGGGAGAATAAAAAAAAAAAATTATGCTGACAGTATGGTCTGCACCAATAAAATTCTTAGGAAGACATTGCTGTGACTTTTTTTTATTAAATAAAGTGGAAGGTGATTTCTGGTATGCCATGCAGTGGAGCCTGAAATCTCTGAACAAAATAATGTATTATTACAGTTTATAAATATCTGATGTTTAATAATTTTCATATTTTGTGAGTGGCTTTCAGTGTCTCATGTTTATATCTGCATGGGCAATCAAACAATGTCACACTTGAGGCTTTTTCCTCAAGTCATCTTCTGAATCTAAAGAAGCAAGGAGGGCTATTGCCCTAGCTGAAGTGTTGTCAGTATATATTACCATAATCTCTAACTATCCTTAGGTAGGGCTGCTATGTTTACGTTTTCAAATGCTGGTAAGTTCTCATAAGGAAAAACATCAGTATGAAGTAATTTTTCTTGGAGATTCTAAGATAAAATGCTTAATTTATAACTTAAAAGCCTTTTCTGTTTGAATTCACCTCCCAGTTTTGACATGTTATCTTAATATTTTCTTCAAAATCTTTTGAAATCTCACCTTATAAATAACAGGTCCTCTCTTCTTTTTAAGAGAGACAAAATAAGTTCTGGGTTTTTTTTTTGTTTGTTTGTTTTCAAGAGAACTGTGTTGAAAGCAAGTCAGAAAAGATTATTCTTCCTTTGCTTTTTTTAGTGCTTCTCCCTTTCCATCAATTGCATGGAGAAAACTGAGTCGCCTTAGACAGCTGCAGTAGGTTAGCAAGGACTTGGAGTCTCCCTTATTCTTGAATTTCCTGTGTGGGGTTAGTGCCAGCAAAACAGGAGGGGAATGGTGAGGTAGCTTTACTTTGCTTAAATTTACTCTGTGATTTACTAAGCTTGCATTTCCTCAGAAGGCTGATGTACTGATAGTACTCTGGAGAATGTGTTGGCAGTGTTTTTCCTGGATAATTTTTTTTTCTGAGCGGCCTTGTGATAGCAAGTCCACCAGGAGTTGATATCCCTTGGTTCTTGTGTTCCAAGAGACTGAAGAAACTGAAAGATATGTGTGTATATATGTGAGTAATTTTGTAGTGATGCTTTCATGTAAGTGTTGCTGCAGACTGTTTGTTCACGTTGTGTTTTTAAACATTTTCTGTTAAATACAGGCTTTTTCTCTGTTTCAGTGTGCAAGGATCCACCCTACAAAGTTGAAGAATCTGGTTATGCTGGTTTCATTTTGCCAATTGAGGTCTACTTCAAAAATAAGGTAAGGAATTGCATATTTGTTCATTTAAAAGCTTAAAAAAACAAAAAAACAAACAAAAAAAAAACCTAGCAACAACAAAACAATCAAAGAGAGAAGTAAAACTCAACGTATACACATATTCAAACATACATATTTTGATGCATAAATACTGAATGTAGGCTTAAAGATACATTTCAATGTGTTGTTCCGTAATTCACGGTCACTGTAACTTTTATACATGTCTGACTGTATTTTGTAGATAACTCTCTGAAGTTAGGATTACTTGATGAAGTACAGAAGCTGAATTATTCAGTAATTAGAAGAATAACTACTTCTACTGAGAAGTAGACAAGCTTTAAAGCCAGGAAGCTCGAGAGCCACTTAAAAAGCTTGGGGAGAGGAAGCTGATCTTGATCGTATTGAATTCATAATGAACCCATTGTTTTAAGTATTGCTGATCTTTATAATTTCTTCTTTTTTGGTCTTTCATGAAGAACCTTTTTTATACTGCCACCTCAGTCTGAAAAAAAATATATTCTTTTAGAGTGAATGTGAACATTGGTTCTACTCAACATTACTGGGGGCATAAATTGGAATCTAGTGCTATTCTAAAATGTATGCATTATTGTGATATCTCAAATTTAGTGTGCAAGTAAATACTGTGTTTACTTTGCAGTCTCCAGGTAGCAAATACAGAGATTTTTTTTAATGCACCTAGTAGGTTCTGTATTGCAAATAATAACTTGTTTGGATAAGAACTGGACGTGGGTAGAATTTAAAGAAGAAGCTCTAATAATTTTGTGGATTTAATGCACAGAATTTTAATAATTTCAATATTTTGGATTCCTTCTGTGCTTTGAAAAATAGACCTGTTGTGTTTTACTTCATGCATGCTTCAAAGATACATGCATACATGTTTTTTTAATTCCAAGATGTCATATAACACTGTTTCAATAAAGTCAGTATTTCACCTTCCTTAAAATGCCAACTGCTTTGTGAAAAGCTTAAAAACAAATGAAAATGAGTTAACAAGTCTTCTGCTGAAAATGAGCACACTTAAAATTCAGTGTAGAGTACAACTTGGTTAACTCTGTTTGCCTTCAGGAAGATGTTCCATTATTCTTCTGCCTTTCATAGAAACTCTGTTGAAGTGTGAGGTGTGGATAATTCTACTGAGGCACTTTCTAAATAAAGATTTAGAAATTAATTCTGAAATGTTCCCTGTATCAATCTGTGAAGAGAAGGGCTCAGTCTACCACATTTGCTGTTGGAAAGGGAAACAGAACTGCTTCATTGAGTTAGCTGGCTTCGTTGGCATGCTTTTTAACTCAGCTGTTAAGAGGTCATCCCATAACCAGGCAGACCCGTAACGTCAGAAGACAGTGATTCACTGAAGCATCTCTACAGAAGCCTTCCCCCCGACATTTCTTTTTCTGTTTTCCACTCAGTTTTGGCTGCCTTTGACTGCAAGTCTCAGGAGTTCTCCAGCAGGAGTTGTTGGCTTAGACTGAAATCAAGAGGGCATCAATGATTACAACTCACCCTCAAGCAGCATGTGGAATTAGGAAGTTTGCAACATCCCCCACCCCTATTTCCTATTTCCTGGGCTCAGTGCAGTATGATGGAGGAGTGGCACAAAAGTTGAACTGGCATTCCTGAGGCAAATTACTGCTTTCTCCTGGTTCAGTTACTCTTCCTCCTCTAAGGCACTTCACAGGTATTCCAGTACAGAAAAAGAGGAGCTAGAAGGAGGAAGAGGAGGCAGACCATCATCACTTACTCAAGGTAGATAACCTTTCCATTTCTGGTTCAGAAAGAACCGTAATGAAGAGAGAATGCAGTGGTGCAGGATGCCACTTGGATCATGGAGAGTGATACTGTTCTCCTTCCCAGGACAAAGCAGAAATTGGTAGGAAATCTAATAGGCATTTTAACTTGACAAAAAAAATGTTCCACATGTTTAAAGATTATGGAAATAACAAGCATCCCCTTCCAAAAATATAATAAACCTCAAGATGTAGTTGATAGCCACTGAGACAAATTCCTTGGAAGAAGGCTTTAGATTGAAAGACTTGTACTCTGGAAATTACGGTCCACTTAGGATAAGGCTCATAAACTGCAGTATATTCTGCTTTCACTGTCAGGACTTCACTGGTTTGAATTAATGGCAGTGGCACAGGGAATGATATATTTAGTGAAACTCTGCTTTGAAATTATTACTTCAACAAACTTTCCACAGATTTCTTTGAAGACTCCAGTTTATTTTTGTAACTTCTATGACAAAGCTGCCAATACGGATTGCCTATAGCAATGTCACAGTTTTCTGTGGTGCAGTCTTCCTTTTTTTATGCAAGAAATCATGTGTTCGTCTTTAATAAGAAATATCTTCATCCATGATTGCCTTTGAATACTGTCTATCAAGAAAATAGTCTCAGCCATCAAAAAATAAGCTATTGCAAGCTTTTTGTCTCAGCTTCTTTGTTGTCTTTGTTCCATGTTTGAAGACAAGATGCTGAGGAGATCCCTTGGCTGTATTTGAAAACCTGAGACTTTTACACTTCCTATTCTTCATATCCTTAATGTCCTGAATCAAAGCTGAACATTTTAATGTGATGGGTGTTTTTGAGCACTGGGGATGTCTGTCACTGAACAGAACACAGATCAGATGCATTGTTGCTTATAGGCTGAAATTTTGCTGCATCTCTTCCTTCTCCTCCCTTGTGGTTCTTTTTTTTTTTTTTTTTTTTCCTAGAGGATTTGCCCTTTTACTTGTGTTCTGCTTTAAGACTGTCATTGGTTTGGTGCCTTCTTTGGTACATCTGCACCTTTGAAGAAAGGGCTTCTTGCTATTGCTTTAGAAGAGCACTTAAGTTTTATACAGTGTCTAGAACACATTTGTGTAAATGTGTTGCACAAAACATACTCAATGTCTCTGGTATTAGCAATTTAAATTTATATGGTTACAGTAATGTCCTTTTCCAGCTGAGGATTTCTTAGAATAGCAGAGCACTGATTATGTCCAAGATAAATTTGCCTTTCCTGTTCTTTTTCTCTCCACATTGGTACAGGGAACATTTGTCTTTTTTTCATTATAGTGGCAAAGAATTTTAAATGCTTGGAAGCTGTGGTGGAATACTTGAAATCTTGCTGCCCAATTCAGTTCAAGGAAATGAAGTTCCATTAATAAATAAACAGACACCTTACTTAGGAGTCAAATATTATTTGCTGCAGCAGTTTCAATCTTACCCTTATTTACAATTATTTTGAATTTGTGGAGGAAATTGTATCCAATGATTTACTGCAGCATCTTCTGTATTACCTACAGCTCAGAAATGATTGTGTTGGTGTGACTGAGTTACCTTGTGTCATCTGAATCGTGATATTTGGCTTTGTGTATGTCTTTAGCCTATGCCAGACATCACCTTCAAAGAAGCCTTGTCAAGACAGCTTGAAGTTCATGCATATTCCCATGTATTATGATGGGCTGATAGGACCTTCTTTAATTTTCTGTAGTCCAGCTGATGTTCGGTAAATTCTATCATGTATCTCAGAGCACAGAGGATGGTTAAAAATGATGTAATTTTGATATAGAGACTGATGTAGCCCATATTTTAGTTTTGGCGTTAGACCTTTTTATCTGGTTATTTTCAACCCTCAGGAAGAACCTAAGAAAGTTCGATTTGACTATGACTTATTCCTGCATCTTGAAGGCCATCCACCTGTAAATCACCTCCGCTGTGAAAAGCTCACATTCAACAACCCGACAGAAGAATTCAGAAGAAAGCTACTAAAGGCAGGAGGGGTGAGTCCTGCACCCACGTCAAAAACAGTCACAAAGATGTTGCTGCTCATTGCTGGTGCATGATTATTGTAATAAAGGTTGACCAGGCAGTGAAACTAAGTGTTCTTGTGATTAATGTAGTAGGTACCTATTAACAAGGAAATGATTCATGTTTACTTCTATGAAAGCAGAACTTAAGCCTTAAATATGAAGCATTACTTGCTTGCCACTCCAGAGATGAAGTATAGCAGAGTTGTTGTGATTAAAGTTATGCAAAAAGAACATAAAATGTCTCTCTTTTAAAAGGTAGATTCTACATAATGCAAAATGAATTCAGTAGTAGTAGAGCAAGTTAGAAAGTAATTATAAATAAACACACTGGAATTTATATAATGTACGAATACTCTGAGCCAGAAAATGTACTAAATCTTCACATATTTGTAGAACTAATGGATACAAAAAATCCTGAAGTTAGGCTTTTTGTAAGGTGTAGAGGGTTAGAACTTCAGGAATATGTCAGGAATGTTTTGCCTGTTGCTGGAAATTACTCCAAGTTTCATGCAATAGCAGAACCACTCATTCTGGGTGAATCAACAGTCCTCACTCTGCTGGGGTTCAAGCAGGTCTGCTTAGGGCTTCTTCAGCCAGGTGGGGCGTGAAACCCCTCAGACTGGAGCCTTGGCTTCATGACCAGGCAATCCTATGATTCCTGTTTGTCAAAAGGCTTCTCATCTTCAGCTTGAGCCTCTTGTGTCTCAGCTTGTGTTTCTGCCTCTCACCTTCCCACCTCACACTATGTGTAGAGTCTGGCTGCCTCTCCTACGTTCCCTGGTGCTGGGGCTGCTGCTGGGTATCCTTGAAGCTACCCCTTCTCATGGCTGAATCAATCTTGCTCCATAGCTTTGTCTCATAGGGCAAAGCCCCCAGCCCCTCCCTCACTGGTTCTGGAGCTGTGTCCTGGTCCAACAACTCCAGGCATTGCTACATAGGTGCACAGTTGGCTCCAGCTCAGCTATATGTCACCAGTGCCCCAGCTTCCTGTACAGGACTAAGGGGCTGCAGGTCTCAGAGTTTGTCCTGATGGTGTTTCATGAGAATTCTGTTAATCTGTTCCTCCAGCCTGTCTGGGTCCTTCTTGGTTGCAGTCCTGCTCTTGAGTGTCATTTGCTTCACTTCCTCAGTAAGCTCATAGGATAAGCAAATCAATATTTTGTGGTTCTACGTTAGGCCAATATCTATGCTTTTGACTAGTCATAACACAAATGGTTAGCCTTATCTGGTACGATTATATAAAAGTAGATTGAGGAGTGGTGATAGGAGGGAGCTGATTTGCGAATAATCTCTTTGAATAGTATGTGTGAAAATAAAGCGAAAATAAGTAGCAGGCATAGTCTGAAAGACCTTGTTATCTTCATGGAGAAGAGAACTGATACGTCTGTAGTGGTATTGAAGTAGAAGCATGAGCTGTGTTTTGTGTTTGCATTTATTAGGTGCAAGAGGGTATCCATGTCTGGACAGTCTATTGGCTTTTTAGTGTGTTTCCAAATAAAACATCAAGATTGTATTCTGGAAAGCTTCATGAGCAGCTGCTTTAATATTAATCATATCAGGTCAGTTGTTAATAAACAAGTTTTACCCACAAGTGTAATAAATCTAAATGTATGCTGGTAGGAACTTCGGGAGGATGTAGTGGGTAGAGAGAAAGAAAGAAAGAAGAAAAAACATTAAGTGACCTTTCATTATTCATTTTCTGCACCTTCTATTTTTAGGTTTCATGAATTAATAAAAACAAAAATGCTTTCATTGCTTCATTGTAAGCAATGAAATATGGGATGTTTTAATGAAATTGTTTCCTTGAATGCTCACATTGTCTTTTGTCTTCTAGAGGAAGAAAACTGTGTGCGTTTTTTTCCTTTTTTCATATTTCCCAGTTTTCTTCCATGAAATGAGTCCCTTTTTCTTGAGTCTGTCAGTCTTTCAGGCTTCCGTTTCCAGGTTTTCTGACCTACGAGTATGTCCAGCTAACTCAGGAGAGGTGATGTAATAACACTGTCTCAATGTTAGAAGTCTTTATGAAGGGCTCTTAAATCTCCCAATGTTGAAAGGCCCATAATACTTCTATTAAATTGAAATAGTGATCATCATTTTTCTTTGGTTTCTGTTGATGTCACAGAAAGCTGATTCTCACCTCCACGTGTAGTTAGAATAGACCACTGAATTAATCCATGAAACTCTATCTTAGTTGTAACTGCGGCATGCTAGGCTAACCAGGACACTTAGAGTAAAATAAAGTACAAGAGATGGATTTTGCGTTTACTGAAGTCAATAATTAATACTTACAGTCACTGAATTTCTTTGGCAACAAGACAGAGAAAATCAAGTTCATCTTCAAAGTGAATTAGTTACCATATTAATGTAAAATGTTGAGTGGTAGCTTTAGGGAGAGCAGTCAAAGGTGGAGGATGCTTTTGCTATGTTTTTAAGTAATGCAAACTGCTTTATTTCTGTGCAACTTAATGTTGCACCTCTCATTAGTTGCTCTCCAAGGATTAGTCATGGGACATGTAATTCAACTGAAGTAAAGTACTAAACATGGTATTTTAATTTTCATAGACTTACATAACAAGCACTATATCCTTCTCCAGGGAGCAGTGCAGGTTTGATTGTAAAATAGTAAGCAACTGTCACATTGTTTATATGTAAAGCAAGGTGTATGTTTGAAGAAAGTAGAGGTTAGGAAAACAGCTGCTGTTTGTATTTACAATTGGAAGTTCTTGGCTTCATTCAGTAGATGAACCCAGACTTTCTTTGAGATGTTCATGCTTTCTTAATCAGAGTAGGAGCTGTGTCGTCAAGGTTCATGACTTTGCTCTTCAGTCAAGCCGTGTCTCAAATGCGAACTAGTAAGACACAGAAGAACATTTGCTCTAGCAGCTATTTTTGAGACTAATATACTTTTTCCTTTAAAAAACAGGCTAAAACTGTGGACACATTGCCAGTGTCTTCTCATGGTTCCCTTCCCATATGTACCCCCTCTTTCCTATGCCTAGAGATCTGACTGGTTCTCCTAAGTTGACTGAGAGTAACATTTAGATATTACAGGTAATTACACAAGTAAGAAAACAAATTTAACATAGCTTTGTAAAGCTTCTATGTCACTTCAGCTAAGACGAACAATATATTTTGAGTGGTGCCAATCATTAAACTTAACTCTGTGGAATATTTCTATCTTAATGTTACATTTGCTATCATGAGAACTTAAGCATGAAAGTACCTTCAGTCTTCAGTCATAGGAGATAACCAAACTGCTGATTTTTCTCTTTCAATATAAGAAATACTTTTTCTCTCTTACAGAGAGAATGATTTGATTTGACTTTAGAGACACTGTTTTTGTAGTCAGGCAGGTAAATAGAAACCTTTGGTTTAATCTTTCTAAGCCCCTGTCCAATTTGCAAGTTCTTTATCAAGCTCTTCAGAAATCTTTATTCCTACTATTAACATGCTATTAGCTGACTTTACTTTAGTAAATATAAACAAATATTTATAGAGAAAAAAGAGTTCAGTGAGCAAATTCAGTCAAAATATTCTGTGTAATTATTTACATTCTGTCTCTTTCTGTATATATTTTAAATTGTATGTCTTTTAGGAAGTGTAATCGTTTTCACAGCAAACTTGAGAATTTTTTCCTCTGCTTCTACAGTGTAGTATGTAACAACGAGAAAAGAATATGTAAGTGAACATGACTAATTTAAATTAGCAACATATATCACTATAGTCTAACCTGTTTGAAATCCTAGAAGGCATATTATGTACAAGTGATAACTCCGGTGGCTACCTGACTTTTCGCCAAGCAAATTCTCAAGCTACTAGTGGTGACAGAATTCTGCATATGCAGTCTCTTACAGAGCTCTTGCTCTAGATATTGTGCAAAATTATACATGACTAAGTACAGCAGGATTAAAGTTCTCATCAATTAAATGCCAGGAAGCATTGATCATTACATAGCCATTTCTCTCCCTCAGGTTTCCCATACCCTGGAGGTTAGTGAGAGGGTCTGGGGAGTGGGAGACTTCCCTTTAGTCAGGGAAGAGGTGGTCCATGAGTGCCTAGACAGCACTAAGGTCCACAAATCCATGGGACCTGATGGGCTGCATCCATGTGTGCTGAGGGAGCTGGTGGAGGTCATTGCCGAACCGCTCTCCATCATCTTTGAGAGGTCTTGGAGAATGGGGGAGGTGCCTGAAGACTGGAGGATAGCCAATGTCACTCCGGTCTTCAAAAAGGGCAGGAAGGAAGACCCAGATAATTATAGGCCTGTCAGCCTCACCCCTTTCCAGGCACAGGTGATGGAACAGCTTGTGCTGGATGTCATCTCCAGACAACTGGAAGAAAAGGAGGTTATCAGGAGTAGTCAGCAAGGGTTTACCAAGGGGAGGTTGTGCTTGACCAAGCTGGTGGGGCCTTCTATGATGTTATCACATGCTGGGTGGATGGGGGGAGAGTGGTAGATATAGCCTACCTTGATTTTAGAAAGGCGTTTGATACTATCTTCCACGACATCCTTATAACAAAGCTGAGGAAGTGTGGGATAGATGAGTGGACAGTGAGGTGGGTTGAGAACTGGCTGACTGGCAGAGCGCAGAGGGTCGTCGTTGGCGATGCAGAGTCTGGCAGGAGACCTGTAACCAGCAGTGTCCCCCAGAGGTCTGTGCTGGGTCCGGTCTTGTTCAACATCTTCATCAATGACCTTGATGAGGGGATAGTGGCCACCCTCAGCAAGTTTGCTGATGATACGAAGTTGGGAGGATTGGCTGACATGCCTGAAGGCCGTGCTGCCATTCAGCGAGACCTGGACAGGCTGGAGAGCTGGGCAGAAAAAAAAACAGATGAGGTTTAGCAAAAGCAAGTGCAGAGTCTTGCATCTGGGGAGGAATAATTGCATGCACCAGTACAGGTTGGGGGATGAGCTGCTGGAGGGGAGCTCTGCAGAGAGGGACCTGGGTGTCCTGGTGGACAACAGATTGGCCATGAGCCAGCAGTGTGCCCTTGTGGCCAAGAGGGCCAATGGCATCCTGGGGTGCATTAAAAAGAGCGTGGCCAGCAGGTTGAGGGAGGTGATCCTCCCCCTCTACTCTGCCCTGGTGAGACCTCATCTGGAGTACTGCGTCCAGTTCTGGGCTCCCCAGTACAAAAAAGACAGGGATCTCTTGGAGAGAGTCCTGCAGAGGCCACAAAAATGGTGAAGGGCCTGGAACATCTCTCCTATGAAGAAAGGCTGACTGAACTGGGTCTATTTAGCCTTGAGGAAGGATGTGTGAGAGGGGATCTAATCCAGGGTTATAAATATCTGAGGTGTGGGGGCCATAATGGTGAGGCCAGACTCTTTTCAGTGGCACGTGGAGACATGACAAGGGGAAACGGACATAAGCTGCAGCATAGGAAGTTCCACACAAACATGCGCAAGAACTTCTTTACAGTGAGGTGACGGAGCACTGGAACAGGCTGCCCAGGGAGGTGGTGGAGTCTCCTTCTCTGGAGATGTTCAAGACCTGCCTGGATGCCTCCCTGTGCGACCTGGTGTAGGCAGGGGGGTTGGACTCGATGATCTCTAGAGGTCCCTTCCAACTCCTACAATTCTGTGGTTCTGTGATTCCTTCCTAGAACAGTCAGTTACCATCTCTGCTTAGTTTCAGACTTTAAAACATGGAAATCTAAGAGGAAAGAGGCAGCTTTGCTATTCTTCTCTGTGCATATAGGAAAAGATGATATTAGCAGGGAAGTTATTCTCGGTTAATGATAACCTTCAGTTCTAAGTAGATTTTGTATGTTGAAAGCCACTGAGCCTGTTTATAGACGAAGTGTGACTTAATGATTTAATGTTGTTAGCAGAGTTTATTCTATTGCTATTTTGGATTGCACATCTTTCACTTTCAGAAAAAAAAATGAAAATGCTACCTAATCTGTTTATTCAGATAATAGAAGCTAATTAATTTTGAAGATACTGAGTAATATTTAAATTAGATTTTGTCTCTGAAAAGCTTAGGCTTGTTCAAGCATCACTTCAGTGCTATGCAGTTTTTGAATCTTGCAGGAAAAGGTAGTGAAACTGTTTTCAATTCAAGGTAAGACAGCAGTTTAATGTATCTTTGTCTCTCTGCCGTAAATGATGCTTGTACTGTGAAATGCTATTGCCTTTTTGGTAGGAGAATCAAAATCAGTAATTTACTCCTTCGAAAGTATTATGGAATTGGAATTCCATAATTCCAAAAGCTTGGAATTCCTTTCATAAAAGGAAAGTTCATAACATTACTGCAAACTCACATGGTTAGTGATGATATGGTTTGAGGTTTCAGACTCAGAGTATTCAGGAAGAGGTCGTGTTTAGACTACCAATGATTCTTTTTAGCAACAAAAGTGTTGCTATTGTCTGTTTTCTGTAAAATGATTTTGGAAATACAAGTAGCTGTATTCCTTCATCAAGATTACTCTCCTTAAAGACAGTTGATCTATTAGTGAGGCCAGAAGGAGGAAAAATATTGAAAGGAGTGGAGTTTTTAGGAAAAACTATCAGAGTAGAAATTTTGGTTTTGAGATTAAAGAAAAAAAAAAAGCACTACTTTCTGTTTTATTTCTGGAAGCTTTGTGTTTTCACTGTTTAAATTTAAGAAATATTTCCAGATGCTTCATAAATCTACGTAATACATGCTCTAACACATGATGAAATCATGAGGATTTCTCTCTTCTTCCTGCTCCCTTTTTTTCTTTCAATCCTTCAATGTCAGAATAGTTGGCTTTTACCTGGAGCCAGCTTTAGATAATCCCTGCCCTCAAGCAGTATTATATCTTTAAGCTTGTACGTTTCATAATTAGGTAATTGAATTTTCTTAAATGATATGTTAATTTAGTTTTGGGCAGATAACTTAAAAGAATTCAAAGAAGTTTTCTGTTCCTTTAGGCTGTGGGTTTCTTTTAATGCTAATATTACTTTCTTGTATAGAAACAGTTGTTCAGAGCAATTGTTTTCGTTGTTACTCTTAGTGCTTTCAGTACTGAATGAATTTATTCTTCACTGTAAAATGATGTGGGGTGGCAGCAGCCCAGGACCACACAAAGAAATCTGTTTATTCCATATGCCAGACAAGTATAATTGTGTCTTTATTGCTGCAGAAATGCAGTAGTAATGGGTCATTTTGCCTGGAATTCTAGTAGAAAATCTCAGATCTGACTAAAAGTACAATTTAAATTTTTCAGCAGCTCAGTGTGGGGAAATTTTTCTACCTATTCAGAAGCTACTTTGTGGAGATGTTGATAAATTATCAGCTCATTAGATGAAACCACAGGTAGCTAGGTGTAGACTCCACGGAGACAGGATTATTCCAGCGTTGATGGCCTCCCTGCATTAAGGAAAATAAAAAGTAGAAGACAAACAAGCTTTTTGGTAGTGCTCCATTCCCCTGCAGGAGCTCTGATGTGCCTTAACATAGTCTTACTGTGGAACAACTGTGACAGCTCATACAGTTTCTAACACAGTGATTGTATAGAATGGTGGACTGTGATTCCTGCATATCAGAGGGAGACAGTATGTGTGTTTTTAGAAATTTTCAGTAATAGAAGACTTTGAGACTGTTCCTCTTGCTTTCTCTGCTGAGATCTGAAAAGCAGTGTTTAGCGTTCTGAAAGCAGGTTTTTCTTATTGGTTATGTGGGTACTCCAAGATGTTCTTCTTGTTGGTAGATGACACTACTGTCTTTGGCAAGTCAGTTTTTATAGGGCAACTTGAGAATCAGTTTTAATAGGTTTATGTACAGGTATTACAATTTTATAGTGTTTGCCGGAAAAGAGTCCACAAAAAATGGCTCACAGTTTAATATAGAATGGTTTAGGTTGGAAGGGACCTTTAAAGATCTAGTTCATATCTCCCTGCCATACATGGGGAGAACTTCTGCTAGCTTGGCTTCCTTAGAGCCCCATCCAAACTGACTTCCCCAGAGCCTTCTCCAGGCTGAACAACTCCAGTTTTTTCTGCCTTTCCTCATACCAGAGGTGCTTCAGCCCTCTGATCGTAATCTGGCTGTCCTCTAGACGCGCTCCAACAGCTCTGCACCTTTCTTGTTCTGGGTGCCCCAGAGCTGGCTGGCTGCAAGTGGGGCCCTGCAAGGACAGAGCAGAGAGAGAAAATATTGGTCACTATTATCTTGAAGCAACCCAATGTATGACTGGCTCTCTAAATAACAAGCCCACACAGCCAGCTCATAGTTTTTCATCCATAAGTATCCCTGAGTCCTTCTGTGCAGGTCTTCTCTTAATGCACTAATCACACTGTGTTCAACCTTAGAAATGCCCCATCTGAGCTGAGCTTTTTGACTGGTCATGGTCCTTCTGAATGGCGTCTCTTCCTTCTGTAGTTATTTTTGCACTACTCGGCTCGATGTTGTCCACAAACTTGCTAAGCTTACACTCCATTCCATTGTCTGCATCACTGACAAAGATGTTAAACAGAACCAGTCCCTGTACAGACCCCAGAGTGACTTGACTTGTCCCTCATCTGCGTGTGGACATTAAGTTGTTTACTGCCAGCCTCTGCTTTCAGCCATCCAGGTAATTGTACACTGAATAGTGAATCCATCAGTATCAGTTCAAGACATGATGTTGTATAGGTTTGTGTCAGAGGCCTTAGAGAGGTACAGTGGATCACATATGTTCTTTTTGCCCTGAACACTGAAGTATTTACTCTGTCATAGAAGGCCACTAGATTTTCATAAATGATCTGACTGGTGGAATTGAAAGCACTGTGACCAAGTTTACTGATAATGCTTAAGTGGATGGACATGTCAGAAGTGAAAACTGTCTTATAGAGAGACTGGGACAGGCTGAACAATGTATCAGTAGAGCACTGCTATACTAACAGAGGCAAATTCAATCCTATGCTACACCAGCAGCAGCATTGCTAGCAGAGATATGATCATACCACTGTACTCAGTACTTGTCAGGATTCACAGGGACTGTGGTATAGTTCTAGTCCACACAATTCAAAAAGGACATGGGCAGATTGGAGAGGGCCAGATGAAGGGATGTGATGATCAAAAGACTGGAGAGCCTGTACAGTGAGAAAAGACTGAAGAATGTAGGTCTTCTTACTATGGAATGTTTGGGAGCCTTTTCAGAGGTGGCTACAAAGAATACAGAGGTCTCTCTCTCCACAAGCCACATGGAGAAGACAAGGTTGCAATGGCAGAAGTTTTGTGTTGATATAACTTTTTTTACAGTAAGAACAATCACTGGAACATCCTACTCAGAGACATTATTGAACAGGCTGCTAGATAATCTTATTTAGGCTCCCTTTCTCCATAGAAGGTTGAACTTGATGATCTTTTGAGGTCCTCTCCAGCATGAACTGTTCTCTGATTCTGTGATTATGTAGAGTTAGCTGGTAGAACACAGTTGTTATGTTGTTCAGTGGCATATGGAACTACATAAATAAAATGCATGACAACCTTTCTTTCCAAGGCATTCAGTTTCCTGAGAAGGAAATTAGAATAGGTTTAGAGGATGCCTGCAGATCAAGTATTATGGAGACTGGTCACTTTAGGTGTATGAATAAGGTGGAATCATTCCTACTCAAAACCTACTGGTTTTTGTTTTTGTTTTTTTTTGGGGGGGGGGCGGAGGGGGCATGGCAAGGATAGAATACATTTTGCCTTTGTCTGGGAAGCAATTCCTGGACAGGAAAGGTGTTTAATTAAAAGGTGTTTAGTTACAAACTCAACATCTGCAGGCTAGTCAAGGCTGTTTGAACTAGAGGCCAGAAAGTATTGCCAGCAGATCAGTTTGAATAATTACGTATATAGTGCTTCATAACATACAGTTGTACATAGGAAAAAATAATATAATCATTCTCTAGCATCGGACTATTAAGAAGAATGTTTAAAAATAAATGCATAATGCCATTTTCTATGTGCTTGTGAGGCCAATGAGTGTAAAAGACAGCTTATCTCTTGTACGTGTGTTGTTATGTAGTGGGAGTTAGTTACTATACTAGACAATAGCAGCACAATGTTAAGACTGATTTTCTTGGGAGTTGGTGTCACCCTCTGGCCTTCTGTGCATGTTAGGAAATAGCTAATCTAGTATTTTTTGTTCTCTCCCTTGAAGATCTTCCATTCTAACTCTCATGTTCTTCTGGAGACTGCAGGGGCCTCCCTGAGAAATAACCTGTAGACCAGTATATAATCTATGAGCTTGCTGAGAGTTCCCTGTGGGTCATTAATGAAAACACTAAATAGTTTTGAATCAAGTGTTGATTAAGTTGAGGAATACCAGTAGTCACTGGCCTTCAGCTGGCCTTCATGTGTCAGCAGTAGTGTTTGAGTTCAGCAGTCCAGCCAATTCTCCACACCTCATCTCCTTTTTATCCAGTCCATATCTCTTAGATCTGGATCTACGAAGGCTGTGGTAGTTCTCACAAACCTTTGCTGAAAATCAAGATACACAACAGCTGTTGCTTTCCCCACATGCACAAAACCAACCACAGGTAACAGTCACTTCAGTTGTGTTAGTTGGGCAGGAGTAAAGTATGTATGGAAGAAAGGACAGAGAGATAACAGTTATTTCCTACCTCTCACTAGCAGGTGACGTTTAGCCAGATCCAGGAGCTTGACATGTGTTGGTGTTATTTGGGAGGAGAAACATTTTCATAATGGGACCCCCCTCTCCTTTCTCCTTTCCCACTTTGATTTCTGACTGTTCCATCTTACAGCATGTGAGGAAATTGTTTGCTCAGAGGGTGATGACTGGCACAGGCTGCCCAGAGAAGCTGTGGATGTGCCTTGTTTGGAGACATTCATGGCCGGATTGGGTGAGACCCTGGGCAGCCTGATCTGGTGGGTGGCAGCCCTGCCCATGGCAATGGAATTGGAATGTGGATGGTCTTTAAATATCCCTTCCATTCTAAAACATGCTGTGATTCTGGTTTTTTTTGTGTGTGTGTGTGTGTTTTGTCTTTGTTTTTTGTTTTGAAGATGCATGATTAAGTAGTGGAACTCGCTGCCACACATTTCAGATCCAGGAAATAAATATGATGGATATAAAGCAGTGAGATGAGGGTATAACAGTTTGTATAATGAACTTCCATGAGGCTGTTAAAAATAACAGTGTGGATTCAGCCTCTGGTGGAGAAATTCTGTGAACTGGTATTTACTGAAAGGAATCCTGAAAGGAGGTAGGAATAACAATGGGAAAAGTGTTAGAGAAAGGAGTAATAATGCAGTTTGTCCTGTATTTGTATATTTCCTCAAACTGTTCCTGTTGAGCACATCAAAGACATGCTGTGAGCTTAGTTAGACCTTTGCTCTGCTAGAGTATAGTCAGTATTAAGCTAAATCTCTGAGGCAATAGCAAGGCTATAACTAGAACTTCATGCTTTATGTAATGATGAATTCATGCTGTCATTACGTGGCTGGTTAACTTACTCATTTAAAGCTAGGTTCTTGCCTCTATCATCTCACCTCTTTTCACTAACACCCTTACTGGTATCTGATCCCACCAGTTTGTCTGATCCTAATGAGCTGATGATCTTTACAAAGCAGAGCAGTAACTTGTGCAACAATTGAGAAGAGAAATTAATGCTTTTGCTGTCTTATGTCTCCAAACTAATTGTAGAGCATGGCAACACCAGTCCCGGCTGGTCTTGCGTTCCTGGCCTAAGCATTGGCTATGGTGCCCTTCTAGGGTAAACTCTTCTCTGAGTTCTGAACTGGCAGGGGATTTACAGTGCAGAAAGCAGGAACTGAATAAAAAAAACCTCTAAATAGAGTGGATGTAATGGAGACTTCTTTTGTTTTGATGACCTTAAGTTCTTGATGCTGTTATCTTGCTGTTATATGCTCTCATCTTTTGCTCTTTTTGTGTAGGTTCGGCTTAACGTGGCTATGTACGTACGTACAACATATGAACAGTAACCTACTGCAGAAGCTGCTGCAATTCTGACAGCTCATTTATTTCACTTGTTAGTGTTTAAACTATTTCTTTCCTAAGTTAAGCCACAGAGGAAATGCATTTCACTTAAAAATATATATGTTTCTGGAGGCTTTTTGCTCTTTTTTGATGTTTTGTTCTGTTCACCCAGATCAAACATTTTAGGAGAGCTGTGAAGTTGTTAATGTTGACTTTATTCTTTGAGAGGGGAAAGACCGGTGATTCTCTCTGATTTAGGAGATTTTAATCAGGAACAAATCTGATAGTGATCAGTTTGGAAGGTAGAAGTGTGTATTTTATCACAGGACCCAAGAAATGAAACTTGTAGAAGACTTTCTTGGTGTTTTGTCATCTTTACAGAGCTGACCTGGAATGACAAACTAGTTTCTGGTTTCTGCCTTATCACACACATTACTAATCACATTAAAATAAAAGTTTAAATCTACAGCTGCCTTTTTTTTTTTTTTTTTTTTTGGTGGGGGGGATTTATAATGAACCAGTAGGCTACAGGAGTTAATAATCTGAAATTTTTATGGCTCACCATTTGGAATGTCCAGGTTTTGTTTTCAAAAAACCATATGTGTAGAACTATGACAGATTTGCTGTAGCTACCTGACCTCAGATGATAGTAATGTCCAAGCCCTGTAGATTTCTCTTTAGAGAGCCATCCTGTTTCTAAATATATAATCTGCATGCTGAGACTGTTAATGATCCAAATAATTCTTTAACACTTGTCTAGGAACTGAGTTATCTGAGGAGTCCATCTATTTTTTTTAAGTGTCAGCTTTTTAAGAATGTGTGTTGTACAAATAGAAATACAGAATATATAAGTATTTCAAAACGGAAACTTTTCCTAACTCTAAAAAAAAAAATTTGTGCAATTGCTGAATTCCAACTTAATGTGGTGAGTCAGAATTCTGTACTTTAGGGAGAAAATGGCAGCTTCCAACTATGGGAGAAAGATCCTTAGCTGCGTTTTTTGTTTCTTTGCTTTTATGTGTGAAGATAGGACAAAAACTCATCTTCCATACTTCGTTTCTGCACAACATACCTATTTATCATTTTCTTGCATGAGTGTGTGAACAGAACTGCTTGTTTCAACAAAATATTTCCTTAAACTCTAATGGGTAATAATGGGTAATCTTGTATCTGCTTTTGCTGAAAGATTAATTAGTTTTAATGCAAGTGGTATTCTCTATGATGAAGCTGGTGGATTTAAAACATTTCATTAAGTGCAGTTTAAAGGAGAACGATCTTATTTAACAATCCACTTGATTGGTTTTGTTAGAGAAGATAGAGAAAATGAATTTGTCTCTATCATTATCTGCAGTACAGGCTTATGGTATTGTCCTGGCTTCAGCGGGGATAGATGATTTTCTTTATAGTGGCTAGTTTGATGCTGTGTTTTGGATTTAGGAGAAAACACACTGAGCAGTGCAGCGCAGAACCAAGGGTATTCCAGCTTCTCACACTCTCATGCCAGCAAGGAGACTGGAGCTGAGGGGGTGGGTATGAGGAGCTGGAAGGAAACAAAAACCAAATTGTGACCCAAACTGACCAAAGGTGTCCCATACCAAATGGCATCATATTGAACTATAAACAGGGGGAGTTGGCCAAGGAAGATTGCACCGCTTGGACACTGGCTAGTCATCAGTCAACAAGTGATGAAGAACTGCATTGTGCATTACTTGTTTTGTGTGTTATTCTTATCTATTTAATTTTCCCTTTTATGTCCTTTTAAATGGTTTTTATCTCAACCTTTCTACCTCTTTTTTTTTTTTTTTTTTTTGTTCTTCATTCTCTCCCTTGTTCCACTGTGCAAGAGTGAGCAAATGACTGTGTGATGCTTGGCTACCTGCTGGCTTACACCACAATAGATATTTATATGTGGCGACACATTTATCTTATCACTGATTATTTGTTACTTTTGCCCTTCCTTGTGTTCAGCTGTGCTGAATCCAGCCAAAACCCTAGGTAAGTTGAGGTTACATAGTATTCACAAGGCCAAAAAAGTTCTCTTACTGTGATTCACAATAGCTAGTTGCAGTTGACTTTGTCCTGACAACAAGATGGATGCTACTGTTTTCTGCCTTGTTGGTCTTTGAATTTCTGTCTCGTATGTTCTCGTTTACCAATCTGGGAAATGAAAAAGGGAAACAAGATTAAATTTATGTGCCTGTGTGGAATGTTCACAACATTTGCTGAATAGTTGATAATTTTTTTTTTTTTTTTTTTTTTTTTTAATTACATGAGCCTATGGAAAAGGAAGGAAGTAAGTTTTGACTTAAGTTACCTGCATTATCCTTCTCAGAATTGTAGTTGCGGTGTTGACATATGCCGAAGTTACAGGCAAAAACAAAAAGTAATACTTATTACCTAGGCATGTCCCTTAATATTCTCTAGGCTATCACAACATCTTTTGAACAGTGTTGACTGCAGAAAGATTTATTTTGAGCTTATGTTTAATAAATAAATGAATAAGCAAAGAAATTGAAACCCTGGCTTGAAAAAGCAGTGGATAGTAAATAATAGCCCCTCTTGACTTGTACTGACTGGAGAGTTAAAATATAAAGCATACATATCTATACCCTAGATGTGCTACTGAATATGCTAACCATAGGGTACTATTCTACGATTGGTTGAATTATCTCTGGTTCCTGAGGTTTATCAGTTTGTACTTAAGAGCCCTTGAAATCAAGACAGGCAGTTAGACCCTCGTTTCAGCAAAAATCTTTGGTCAGCCTTCCAATTTACTGCACACTAGGAAAAGCAGAAGCTTGAAGTTAAAAATTGAATATCATAACACCTTTTCCTTTCTCCATCCTTCCCGTGATCCGCATTACTCCTTCATTCTTGACACCTCTTTCTCTTCCTCCTCCATGAGCAGTACAAGGGAGAACTTAACAGTTCTCTGTTGCTCCTTCCTCTTCTAAGCTTTTGCCTGATTCAGTGTGGGTTCTGTCCACAGATCATAGTTCAAGAACTGTTCTAGTGTGGGCTCTCCATGTGCTTTAGCCCTTCTAGGTATTTCCACCTGAACTGGTATGTGATCTTCTCTGGGTTATGTATGAATATCTCTGGAACGGTTCTTTCCACTGGCTGCAGATAAATATCTTCTCTGACACCTGGAGCATTTTCTCTCCTTGCTTCCTCTCCAATTTAGGTATTCGCACTGCAGTTTCTTAACATTTGATTTTCTCCATCTCAGCCTTAAATCTTTTCCTGGAGGCATAACTAGCTTTGCTTTGACATTCAGCTATGTCCTGCTGTGACGCTGGTGGAACTAACTGGAACTCACTCTGTCCAGTATAGGTCTCTTTTCTGAGGTCACCCCTGCCACCACACCTTGCCACCCTTGCCCAATAATCTTCTGTTGTATTGCTTTATTGGAGAGCAAAGACATATACACATTTCTGTATTTCTGTGTGGGTCATCAGTGGCTTGCAGGTCTTTCTGGAGCAGGTAGAATAGACATTCAAGTGTTCTACCAGACATTGCTTGGGACAAGGGGAAGAAGCCTAAGTACGCAGTGCCATATAAAAAACTGTATTAGAAGAAGTTTTGCAGTTTTCTTAGGGTGCATTGTAGTTGTATGAAAGTGAAGGATATAATTTATTTGTCCAATAGTGGATGGCCGAGTGATTTCATTAACTCATTCCTTGTTGAAAAGAAACAAGGATACTGTTTGCTGTATGAATTTTGTTTTCATAATAAAGTGATTTGCAGTTTACTTAGTTGAGATTGTTGGTAGTTGACTTAACATGCTTTCCTTCTTGTAACAGATTATGGTTATGACAGATGGCACATCGTTCTCTTCAGGGCAGAGCCTGCATCTCCCCAGCCTTCCTAGTAACTCCCTGTCTTTTTCTGAAGTGAAGAAGAAATCATCTCATGGGCCAAAGGTGAGATTTAATTGGATAGAAAATATTTGAGCCAATAAGGCTTTTCCTGGGAAATAACATGAGAAGAAAGGTATCTCTAGGTATTTTTTAGATCGTGACATAATCCAGTGATATCAATAGGTAAGAACATTTATTTAGTGTAAACTTACTGTTAGCTGCATCAAAATAATGCAGACCAGGGATGTAAGTGAGAATTGATGCTAGGGGAAGTATTGTTTTATTAGATTTTGAACAACCACAGGTATTTTCCTCTTTTCCCAGATGGAATACTAATTGTCTGTTGTAGTATTAGGAGATTCAGGGATGGAAATGGGATTTCTGTTTTTAATTACTAGCCTGAGAAACAAGGAAGTGCTTCACATTCATATGTTCAGATGTCACCAGAATCTTGTTTATTGTTTGGAAATATAGTGACTTGTGTTTACAACTTTGTGTTTCAAAGTAGTTTATCTTTCATTAGTATGGGATATTAGCAGATGTTAGTATTTGTATTTGTAGCAGATATTAGTATTTGTATTAATGTATATGTATATGGAAATTTCAAAATTGACTTGTTGCTAGAAGTAGCTTGGCACTGTAAGCTTGCCAAAGAGTCTTTGTTTTGGCTTGCTAATCATAGACCCATTCTGTTTATTTGTGATAAAAAATTTCCGTTATACTGCAGAAGTTTTTCCTCAAACTATTTTGCAATTATTTCATTTTCAGTTTTTTAAATTAGTTTTTTCTCCCAACGTTTAAAATAGGTCTACAGGAGGAAAAAAAAAATAGTGTTTCCATTCACTCTTATTTTCCCCACCAAGTTTGTGTTGCAGGTTACTGGTAGAACATTTTTTACTTTCTGGAACTAGGGATGGGCTCTCCAGACATTTAGCAAGCATTAGAGGTGCTTCTAGAATTAATCCATAATGCACTGTACTTTACTTTTGAGACAATCCTCTTCTTGTCTGCATCTCTTCAGTTGGTTAGGGATGATTATTTTGTTGAAATTTGCAGGGTCAGTTGATGTTTCTGTCCAATGTTTAAGTTTTCTTTTTTTTTTCTGTCTTGTAGGACCTCTGAGTTGTCACCCTCTCAGAGATCCATCTCACTGTATAACTACTGAATTTAAAAAATGCAATGAAATGCTCAATATAAACAATAGTAAATACAAAGAAGGAAAACCTTCTTAGTAGAGGCTTTCTGTTAAACAGCGTTTACTACTGAGATGTTGCATGTCAAATCATGTCTGACATAACCAGGCTGGATCCACAGTTTCCATTCCGTATAAAGGATAGGCTCTAGCTAAAGTTGAAGAGGGGATCACGGTATGGCACTCAAGCTCTGCCTGAAATATCAGTAGGACGACGTGTTTTACACTGGTCCTGAAGTAATTCTGTTAACAGTATATGATTGATATGATGATCTTGTGATTTTTTTTCCTGAAATTTAATGATCATAGTTTAGGAAATGTGAACTAATCTTTATGTTCACCTTAAAATGTTTCTTGAAGGCCATATCTGATTCTTAAGCGATAAAAACTAACCTTTGTCTTGCAAATGCCAAAAGGCAGTAATAACTGCTCATGCTCCACAGCTTTGTAATAGTTTCTCTATCAATTCTTATATGGTCACTTACTGTTTCTTTTTTTCACCCTGCAGTTTAAAGTTTCTGACATGAATCTTGTGTCTGCGTTGTTTATCTCTTTTTTTATCTAAAGTTTTACATCCCATTTTTGCAGGACCCTACTAAGATTCTGAACATAAATAGCAGTAGCGGCAGTAGTAACAGTTTTTCAAAGCCCCACAAGTTAACAAAGGAGCACAAGGAAAAAACTTCTAAAGACTCAAAAGAACAAAAAAGTGCCTTCAAAGAACCTTCCAGGGAACACAATAAATCTTCCAAAGAATCCTCTAAGAAACCCAAAGAAAATAAACCACTAAAAGATGAAAAAATGGTTCCTAAGATGGCCTTCAAGGAACCTAAATCCATGTCCAAGGAGCCAAAATCTGAAAACACCCCCATCCTTACCATCACAGGTGGACAGCAAGAAAAGAAGACTCCTACAAAAAGGCCCTCTGTTCTGGATTCTGATGAACCTTCTGCAAAAAAGAGAAAAAAAAGTGTGCCAGAGTCATTATTTAAAAGCTTTTCTAATGCTCCATCACTAATTCTTACTTGTTCAGCTGACAAAAAGCAAACAAAGGACAAGTCTCAGCTTAAGATGGGGAGAGTCAAAATTGAAAGTGATACACTGGAAAAGAAGACATCTACTCTGCCACCATTTGATGATATTATAGACCCCAATGATTCTGACATGGAGGAAAACATGTCTTCTAAATCTGAAGTAAGAACTGTTTCGTTTCTTTTCATATGTATAAAGCATTTCTAGTCTGCGGGATTGTGTGCCATATTTGTATTTCAGCTGAAGGGTTTTGACTACTGGCTGTGAAAACTTACACATATTGTGTTCGAATTGTGTTTCCTAATCAAGTGTACGTAATTTATAAATGTCAGCATTATGACCAATGACCAAAGGGGAGATGGTTATAAGTAGTGTTCTTTTGATCTTGTTTTTTTTTATTTCATGCTTTTTTTTTTTTTTTTTTTTTTTTTTTTTAAGATCGAAGGGAGTTGGTTTGAATACTTATATCTCACATGCTCACATGTTTTTATGGTCAGACACTAGATATCTAAATTCAGTGAATTTGGGAAAAGACTGAAGTAATATAGTATTGTTTGTTATTTTTCTGCTAAAAAGGGCAGTTCTGTAAATGATGCCAGCTTACTGGACAAAGAGTTCCTTGAAAGGGGGGAATCTATCCAAAGTTAATAGACTCAATAGACTCAACAAGAAAGTTTTTTTTTAATGGAGGTTTGCTTTCCTGAAAATATTTCTTCCATGCCTGCTCATCTGTTTCAAGCACAGTATTCTTTTGATGATTAGGATTTAAATCATTCTCCTGGCAGGGTTCAGCTTTAGGAGCATCTTTTATCGATACATGAGTAGAGAAGGAAGAGAATAGGAAGAGAAGACCTGTTTGGTGTCTTCATTTGTACTTAAGGCTTGAGGCAGTAAGCAGGATGGAGAGAAAATCTGACTAGTTTAACTTATTCAACAGTTCTTTGATTTTTATTATATTTTCTGCCTCCACTACTGCCTTCAGATTCATAGCTGTGCTTGCACTCTCTGGAACTACATCTGTGAGGATGTAGGTTCTTCATAGAAACATGTAGCCGGGAAAGATCTCACGTCTGTTGAGTTTCTAAATGGGCATTTTAATGCATGAACAGTTAAGTCATGCAGAGGCTATACAGTTTGGAAGGTGTGTAAAATGATAGGCCCCTCTCTACAGCACTGTTGAAGTTGTTTTTGTGATCTTCCCTTTAAACCTGAAAATGTTCATACTTAACAGCCTTAGCGTAAATAATATTTAAATGTCTTTAAAATAGAATATTTAGCTTTTTATGAGTCACGGCCATATCCTATGACTCACTACCTACTCTTGATGTAGCCAGCCAATCAGAACTGAGTTTGATTTTACACTTCCTATTTACTCAGGTACATAAGACCTTCACATTCTACATAAGACCTTCAATATTCTTCACACATTAAGGAATTAAGAAAAGAAACTGCAGTATAACTGGAATCTTACACATGCAGACGTTGCAGATGTGTGTGCTGAATAGCAGCTTGCAGATGATTTAATTGTTAATGTGTGTTGCCATCTTTGTATTGCAACCTCCTGCCTTTTATCAATGTTATAACGTTCACACTCTTGTCTTTTTCATAGATTACACAAATCCTCTTGTCCTGCTGTTTGTCATCCAACTGGAATGCTGCCACTGCAGGACATGAGCGGTGCCTTAATTCTGTACTAAAGCAGATTTTGAGTTTTCTTGTTTTTCACACCTCTCTTATTGAAAAAGTAAAGTACTAAATTCCACTCAGAGAGAAGAATCTACAGATATGGGCTCTGGTTTATATTAATATTGACATCCTGAATCATGGAACAGTTGGCTCTTCAGTGGGAGGGCAAGTATAGTCCATGTCACTGTATGGGTGAAAACAGCTTTGGGAACATGCTTACCAAAAAATCAAGATGACTATGGCTCTGGTCAGTGATTCGATAATATTTAGAATACCAGTAATATATTTATTTATAGGAAATATATCTAAAAATCCTGGCAAAGTACCTGAAGGTACCTGTGGATTCACACTTTTATGGGAGAGCTGGGAAGTGTGGTTAACTGATATCCACAGAATTTCATAAAGTCCTTCTACGTTTTGTTAGTTTTAACCAAGGAGCACCATAAGAGGCATTTGAGCAATGTTATAATGTAATAGAGGTAATTATGTGATGGGAAAATATGAACTTTTATTGTGTTGGTGGGTTTCTAAGTATTTCAGAGAAAAAAAAAAATACAGCTAACTCAACAAATGATATATGCTATAAACAAGGTAATATGGAAAAAAGATTGAAAAGTTGCAATGTTTATTAGAGAGTTTTACTATGTCAGTAGTTACAGTCTGTTTGTGCATTGTGATATTAACCATTTTAGTTGCCCGGAGCTGGGATGATGTTTCTTCAGTGGCATGCTCTGACATAATAGCATGTTATAAAATTCATTCCAATCTTATTTACTTAACTGATGTAATCACAAGACCTCTCAGTTTTTCTGCTGTGACCTTGGGAATATGAAGAGTACCCATTTGACTGGGAGCTGTCAGATATTGTCCTTGTTTTCAAGAAAGCAGACCCTGGTACCTACATCAGTCTCACTTCAGTGCCTGATAAAATTTGGAGGTCATTATGTGAGTTGCTGAAAAACACCTAAAAGACTATGCAATTATTGTTCATAAATAACACAGGTTCTTGAGGGAAAAGTCTTGTTTTATGTAGTTAATTACATAGAAAGTTAATTACTTTCTATGATGAGATTACCCACATAGTTGACCAAGATAAGGCAGTTGATATAATCTTTCTGAATTTCAACAAAGCTGTTTCTCACAGTATCCTTCTGGACAAAAGATCCAGTGTAACAAGTACATACTCAAACAGGCTAACAGTTGAATGATGGATTGGACTCAGAGGTTATAATAAATGGAGTAACATCTGACTGGTGAGCAGTAAATAGAAAGGTTCTGCAGGGCTCTAATTTTTTTGTCCAGTCCTCTTTAATGTTTTTATCTCGATTCAGGACTCAAGCACATAGTAAGTAAGCTTGCAGAGGACACTAAATTATGAGTAATTGTGGACTTCATCAGGTGTGGGAAGGCCTGGCGGAGAGAACTTGACAACTGGAAGACTAGGTGATCGCCAAGCACATGAAATTTAGTAAAAGTACCATATCCAGGGGTGTATCAAACACAGCACTGCTAGACATTTAAGAGAAAGGATTGTTCTGCTCTGCTTTGCACTGGGGTAGCCTCACCTCCAGCACTGTGCACAGTTCTAGGCACCACATTATAAGATATAAAACTAGTAGCATCCAAAGAAGACATACGAAGATGGTGGAAGGACTAGAGGGCAAGACTTACGAGGAGCAAGCTGAGGTTCTTAGGTGTGCTCAGCCCAGAGCAGGGCAGGCTGAGGGAAGGCCTTGCGGCAGCTGCAGCTTCTCATAGGGGGAGTGTAGGGGCAGTTCTGAACTTTGCTCTGGTGACAGTAACATGATATGAGGGACTGGCATGGAGCTGTTTATTCCCTGTAAATACTGGAAGACTGCAACGAGGTCTCCCTGCGGCTTCCTCTTTTCTGGGCTGAACAAGCACCTTAGGGCCAAGTTCCTTAAGCCTGTGTTCATAGGAGAGATGCTCCAGCCCAAGGATCATCTTTGTGGCCCTCCTCTTGACCCTCTCCACCAACTCCACATTTTTCCTGACTTGGACAGTGAGTGAAAACATGGAGGATTTATGGTTTTATTGAGGGGCAGGAATATTAGCTCGGGTAGGAAGCTCTAAAGATCATGCTTTTAAATTCAGTAACAGGATGCTTTAGTTGAAGTACACTTTCTGTTTGCTTTCTGTATGGGACAGTGCAGCAGTATGATTAAAAAATAAAAATGAAGACATGACCTTGTTTTTGCTCTCTGGCCATGAAATATGGTGATGTTCTCATAATATTTATGTAAACTGTAGGCTTTGTGAAATAGGGAAATACAAAGGTTTAGATCCAAGGGAGGTGTCTTCCAAGGCCTTGGAAGACAGCTGTCCCTTCTGAATGGTGCAGTGGTTGCAGAAGGGATGCTTTGATACTTTCTGTACCCATTTTTATAGGTTTTGTAGGGAGAAAAAGTAGTGCACGCCTCTCTCTGTTGCTGCAGCAACACAGTGGCATCAAGAAGATCAAACAGATTGTGTATGCTAATTTGCTGGTCAGTGTTGCTCATCTTCTCACTCGTCTGCAATTGCAGTGATCTGAAACTCTCAAAGTCCACTATGTGTGAAGGCAGAGTTTGAAGACACACAGCTCTGTTTTATGAATTTCTGTCTCCAGCCCAATTATTTTGTGCATAACGAGTGTTTTTCTTCCTGCAATTATAACATTGTGATTAGTAGTAGGAGGTTTTTTGGAATGCCTAAGCCTATTGGAATACAACCCAGGAAAAAAAGCATGCTAATAAACTGTGACAGGTCAAGAGTAAGGACTTTTCATTTTTAAGCAGAGTTACTTTACCAAACCATTTGCCTTCAGTAAAATACAATCTCCTTAGTAAGTCAGTTACCAAACAATGAATATATAGCAGTGATGTTATAGACTATGGGTTGTATTTAATTAACTGCTTGTGTGTCTTTAAGCAGTCTTAAAGTTGCAACATGAGCACCTTTTTAAAGTAATCCATAAAATGCCACTTTAATCTGGAGTCAGGTTTGTTAATTTAACTATTACATATGTGCAAGAATATCTGGAAAATGCCTTTTTGTTTTTTAAAACCTCCAGGCCCTTGTTAGCTGAAAAATCCTGCTATTAACCAGGGCTGGGAGCCAAAGATAGATCTTTTTCAGATAACACAGTTTAGATTCATAGTAGTTGAAGACAGCTCCACATGGTATTTTCTTGTTAACCCATATAGTTGCTGCAAACAGAAGTAGGTGTTAGCAGAAAAAATATTGTACAGTCCAAGATATTTCCCTCCAGATTGTATTCGGAGATAAACAGTGGCTTAAAATGATCTGTTCTGTTTGCAGAAAGGCTAGGCAGATGGTAGGCAGAAGCCTGAATGGCCATCAGTGCCTGTTAGTGCCATGGTAGTCTGGCACTGTTTAGCTGCTGTATGGGGTAATAACAGAGCAAAACCATCTTCCATCTAGAGTTAAGAAAAAGCACCAAGGTCAGCATGTGGTATAGGGGAAGAGAAAACCTCCACAGTGGTGGACACCTTTGGCCACTGCAGAATTTGGACTGACTGTTTTCCCTGGTTTTAAGGCTGGCCTGCCCAGAGCCCCTTCAGAAAATCTGTCAGCATTTGGGACAGTGGGACCAAGGAAAATATAGGAAAAAAGTCAAGTCTCTGAACAATTGTTTGGAGACAACTTGATACCTGGCAGAGTATGTCCTTCAATTCCGATTTATCATTTGTTCAGCCAGGCTATTCACCTTCAAAAAGTCAGTAGTTGTAAACATGTTAGAAAATGTGTAAGGTTTTTGAAAGGTTTTTAACTGTTAAGAATCTTTTCTCAGGGAATGTGTTCCCAATGGTATACATTTTTCTGGGAATTTTTGGTGTAAATAAGATATCTTCCAGAGTAAGAGTAGAGGAAGAAATTGGTCAAGTAGTGAGGAAAAACAGGGAAATCTTAGTAAATTAATTACCTGACATCTGTTTCCTAAACAGAAACTTTTGGCTATTTGAAAAGCGGAGGCATTATGCCACTTTCAGACACACTTTATTATTTTATCCTTCACTGTAACAGTGCTGAAGCAAGATTCAGAATCAGAATTTTGTGAAATAGGAAATGGTTTCATAACTGAGAGAAGAGAGGTTTAGGTTGGACGTACGGAATAGGTGTTTCCAGTATGTACGGTGAGGCACTGGAACAGGTTGCCCAGAAATGTGGCAGATGTCCTGTCTGTGGAGAGACAGTGTCCCAATTCATTGCTGGGGAGGTGGAACAGGTAATATTCAAGTGCCCCTTCCAACTCAAAAGATTCTGAGCCTGTTTTCATCAGCTGTAGTCACAAAGGGAAAAATGTTTTTGCTTCACTAGTAGAAGCTATTAAACTGCTTCTATGCGATGGGATGAATCGCTGCAGGATAAGGATGCAGTGAGATCAACAGGCAATGATTCCATCATGGAAGCAAGCTGGTATATTGTGGTTTTATTGCTATGGTGTGTTTGGAATTCACTGACTTACAAAAATAGTAAGGATTTAGAAATTAAGCAGAGGAGAGAAATTATATAGATATGGCTAAAGAGTCCATGTTACAACTACAATCTTGAAAAACGCAGGAAATTTTATATTTTTAAGGCAAAGTCATGGGCATTACATTTTTTTTTTTTTTTAATTTTAGAAACTATCATATTATGACATACAAAAAGTGGGAATATCATCATATTAGGCTACTGGTTTAGTCTTCAGTATGTGACCATACTAACTGCATCTCCTGAAGTGTAGACTAATCATGTAGATTAACCCAATCATTTGCATAAACACTGTTATTATTTTTTTACTGGGGTCGCCTTTTCTGTATTTCAGCCCCAGAAAATTCTATTCTCCCATTAGCCCACAGCAAGTAAGCATTTTATTGAAGTGTATGCAGTGCCAATATTTTATTATCTTAGTGCTTTTCTGGCATAAATGACTGGGACAGAAAAATCATGGCAGTTTTGAGGCTGAGATGATTGTAGCAAAAATGCTATAAATGTGCTATTTTACTCATGATCATGTGAAATCTCCGTGGTATGGACTTCATTACTTTTAAATTGCTTTATCTGCTTACATCTATTATGTTGTAATCCAGGGAAATGGTTCCATATAACTACTATAAAATCCAACACCTGTTAGTTACCAGCTGAAATAGTTTAACTATGTCTTGTTAGATCTAACTGAGGCTTTTATGACTTTTCCTTCTTTCCTCCTTTTTTTTTCTTCTTTTTTTAAATGCGGAATTGTCAAGTTTACAGTTGTACATTTTTCCCAAAGAAAACTTTTGAAAGTTTAGTGTAAGGCTAGTGAAAAGACGGCAGTCTGGCCTGTGTTTTTCTTCTCAGACAGTCATCGTGATGTAGTTCTGCGTATGTATAATACACATGAACTTTTGTGAAAGCGCAACACAAATGTGTGATAATGTTAGCACAGAGCAAGCCATTTACATGGCTTTTATTTGTTCTGGGCACTCGAGAATTTTTTTAGGGCATAACAAAGCTTTTTATATTTTTTCCCTGCATCTTTTCACTGAAACTCTGGAAAACACGGAGATGAAAGCTGAGATCCTAATGTTACTGTTTAAATTCCAGGAGTCAAGTTTGAGCAAACATTAAATATAATAAAACTTGCTGTAAAAATGGACAGGGTCAACACTAATGGCATGGAAAGTGCTGCTTTGATACTCTGTTGAGCCTGCTGTGAAATTTTGGGAATATCTGTCGTTTTTTTTTCCCCCCTTGGGACATGGATTTAGGAGCCTGTGATCTACAATAGCTAAGATGATATGTAAGCTACAATAGTACTCTGCAGCAGCAATTTAGAAGAGAAGCTGTTTTTTCCAGATGTTTAGGTGTGTGTTAACTTGATATGTATGACTTTCATAGATTTTTGCACACTGAGTATTTAGTTTAGGGCTGTTTTGGAAGCACTGTATAGAGTTCGAGCTAAACAAGATAAGAGAGGAACTACAGTGTATTTGCGATGTGTGTAAGTACCTGCTGAGAAGACCTGCTCTCTAATGGTATGGAAATGTACCAGAGTGCAGAATAACATGGAAAAAAGGACATAAACATGTAGTTACATGGTTCTCCAGCTGTTTCTTTGTCAGTGTGAGTGTGTGGATTTCTCTAATACCTAGCCTTGGATCTGGGAGAATTTAAATGAACAGCCTTCTTACTAGACCAAAAGTGACATCAAACTGTCTATTTACTCTCCAGAATGGTGAACTGGGATGGCATCAACATCTGTCCTTCTCAGCACTGATACGTAAGATAGGGCACAGCAGAGAATAGGGCAACAAAAGAAAATAAAGAACTTTTTTCTTCCTGCATGGCAGCTGTGAGGGCTGACCAGAGCAGTTACCACCCAGCTTCTTTTATAGCTATTAGTTCAGTCATACAACAGAAAACATAGATCAGTTGAGCAAAATAGTCTAATCGGCTTTAAAACCTAGGCTGAGTTTTCTATTTTTTATGTAGTTCTAAAACTGAGAGTTAGACTTTCATTTCTACAACACATTTCTCTCCTCTGTGCCCAGTGGGTTTGTGAGAGCTTTGCGTATAGAATTTTTGTTGAAAAAGTAAAGAAGTTGTAAAGTCATATCCTCAGAAAATCAGCACTTAAATATTGCTTTCTAGCTTAATTTGGCCCTTCTGTGTAAGTAGTCATCATTCTTTCCACCCAGGACTTTTGTGACTCTGTGCTTACAGATGCAGAGAACTCAACACGCAAGTAGTTTACTCAGGATGTTTTCATCTTTCATCAGTGGCCCTCATACTTTGGTTTGTTTTTATAATACGTAAATGAATTTGTATGCATAGTTCAGACTTTGAATGGAATGTAGAGCTGTTAATTTCCCCATATTGTGGTGTTCATCCTGTATTAATGCTTCATAAATATTGAAGTTTTTTTGTACAGTTCTGGGAAAATGTGGTCCAGATAAACACAGATTTTATTTCCAATTTTGAGATGCCCAGTACTTTATACAGCCATGTCTTTGATAGCCATACCTTCTTCACCTTTAGAACAGAGTTCTTACCTGTGTTGGTTGGAGTCCTCTAACAAGAACTTGCATTAGTTTGTCTTCAACTTCTTCCAGCTATGTTAAGGTCCATGTTCACACTAATGGTAATGTGCATTTTTGGTGTATTTTAACTTTATGCAGTATCTTGTTGGTATAGTATTCTTGGAAACCAGTGTTCAGCTGCTTTACATCAGAAGCAGTAATCTTTTATCTTGTGCTTCTTTGCTTTTCTGTATGTTTTCAGTCACAATATCCTTGAGATTTTTCAGCAAAAATACTCCTACAGACAACAGATGTAATAATTTAAACTGCAGTGTGCAATGTATCACAAAACATATGATTTTTTAAAAAATTGTGTCAGAAGGGTAGGATGCATTAAAAAGAGTGGGGCAGCAGGTAAAGAGAGGTGATCGTTTCCTTCTCCTCTGCCCTGGTGATGCCACATCTGGAATACTGTGTCCAGTTCTGGGCTCCTCAGTTCAAGAAAGACAATGATCTCCTAGAGATTGTCCAGCAGAAGTGATCAGGAGTCTGTATCATCTCCCTTATGAGGAAAGACTGAGAGATCTGGGACTGCTCAGTCTAGGGAAGGCCAAGAGGGTATCTTATCAGTGCTTAATAATGTCTAAAGGGTGGATATCAAGAGGATGAGGCCAGCCTCTTTTCAGTTGTGTCCAGCAACAGGACAAGGAGCAGTGGGTACAAACTGGAACTCAGAAAGTTCCATCTGAACACAAGGAAAATCTTTACTGTGGAGATGAGAGGGCACTGGATCAAGCTGCCCAGGGAGGTTGTGGAATCTCCTTATCTAGAGATATTCAAAATCTGTCAGAATGCTTTCCTGTGCAACCTGCTGTAAGAAAATTACTTTAGCAGGGGCTTGGACTGGGGGATCTCCAGAGGTCCCTTCCAACCCCTGCAGTTCTGTAAAGAGATTTAAACACAGGAGAAAGCTGTCAAAAGTATTCTTTATATTGCCATTCTTTGAGAAGGAACTGACTACTTATCACTGTCCCTGGATCTCTCCCCTGTCTTCTGAAGTATGTATTAATTTAACACTGTTTATTCTGATCAGTATAGCGTTCATCTCATGGTATCCTTCTCCCTCAAAAGAGTTTACAAGTATTGTGTAATATTTCTAAGTACTAGAATTGGAGAATCTTAGTATTATATTATTTACTGGTGGTAGAATGTAATGCTGATTTAGAGCCAAACATCCCCAGGACTGCATGTTATGGATTATAGTTACATTGAGCTTCTCTTACTTTCTCCCCAGAGATGATCCTGGAGAAGCATTGTACTGCTCAGTTAGCAGATTCAGGGTCATGTTAATCAACAAATAGCCTCATCCCCACCAATTCATTAAGAATTTTTTTAAGAAACAAGACTATAAATAAAGGCAACTAATTGTAGGTCACATGTTCTGCCAAATGATTGTTTTAATTGGTAAAATGTCCTCCACGCATTAGTATGTATTTGTATATGGGCATGTGATGTTTTTGTTTTGTTTTCCTTTTTAAAGTGAGTAACACAATAATATGCAAGAGAAGGTTCTGTTGGTATGTGACTTGTATGTTAGTTTTCATTGTGATGGATCAACTTCCATTTTAGTTACCTTTCTCTCCAAAACAATATTCTTGCATTTTCTGTTAAAATCTTACACTTCAAATTACTTTTCCCAATAATTTTTTTGGTTCTTTAAACATAACAGTTAGAAATAAATATTTCTTGTTCTATAAGAACAGAATTAATTCAACTTTTTGCTCAGTACACTCGTTCTTCCATCTTCTCTGTGAGCTTGCATTCAGTAAGTTAGCTTTCCTCTCTGGTTATACAAAGGAATAGTTTTGCCCTGCCTGGCAGGTTAATTGCAATTGTAGTTGCTTGAGAGGAAATGTGGTGGTATAGAACTTGATGGGTGCAGGCTTACAGAACTGTAGATGCTGAAATAGTGTCTTCCCTTGGCTGCGACAGATATGGACACTGGGTGGACATGGTGGGATTACTCTGCTGCTCTCTCTGTTGATCTACAGATGGCTGTGATTACTCTCTTGAAAGCTGAAGTGGTGGTTGATGACAGGCCCCTGTGAGGCAGTAGAAGTTGCAAGTCCAGAAGCTCCATTACAGAAGAGGGCATCTCTTAGTGCAGTATGCCCTTTTCTTGAGAAGACACTTTGGAAAAATGGGAACACAAATAATGCTCTGACTGCTTTAACCTCTCAGTGTGTACAGTACAGGGAGACCTCGGTCTTAGGACTGTTCTGCATAAAAGCAGAAAATGTGTAGACCTGATGATGGGATGTGGGGTATTACTTTTATATTTTGTGGTAATATGAAGTAATATGCAAGGTCCCCTAGTAGTAGTTCAGAGGAAGGCATGAAAAGCCTCTGTCATCCATGTAGAGATATTTTCTATTTTTTTTAATGTGAATAAACAGCTTTAAATGATAGACTTTATTTTTAATATTGTTATATGATTCCAAGTAACCACAAAATATTATAGAAACAGTCCTTTTATATGGAACGTCATAAACAGGTGAGTTCACCTTAAAACTGTTTCTTGCCTGGGAATAAATTGTTGTCCTACTTATAGAAACAAAAACGTTTTGAGCTAACTGAAGCCAGGAGATTTAGAACTGGTCAAAAAAAAGTACCTTTTCTGGGAAAACTTCAGCCAGAGAGAAGTTCCTTTTCTTGCCAGTTTCAAAACACAGAATCCCTCAGCTGGGCCTAATAAAGAAAGCTGTGTCTCCTGTACATCAGTGTGAAAGCAGTAAAGGGGAATAAACTGAGTGCAGTAAATTGTATCAGCTCGTTGCATTAATGAGCAGTTTGAGTCTGAGCTCTCATTGGCTTGTCTGCCAGAAGAGAAAATGAGTAAAACAGGAAAAGGACATATGACAGAAGCTCTTTGCTGGTGCTGTCTTAAGCTTCTATCATTGAAGGATACCCTTTAGCTCACTTCAGACCCATTAAAAAATCTACTTGGTGATTAGTAACTAGTGGGTAAGAGCAGAAAACTGAAGAGAATAAAGCTATAAATACCTAAGCTCTTGGGGTAGCATCCTGTAAAGCTGTCAAAAAGCCTTGGTTAAGTGACAAAAGATACCCTCTGGTAAAAAGAAGAGTCAGTGATATGGGGACTAATCCATTTTTATATATGGAAGGAAGATTTTTAGCTCCTTCTAAAAGGCAGGTCTTTTAATGATGTTCATTCAGAACATCAGAATGCAGAAAAAAGTTTCTTTTCCAGCAGATGACACTTCTTACATACATGTGCTAATCTGAGTGTCTTGGAGTAAATTTTCAGGTAGGGCAGTCTAATAAAATAATGGCTTCAAGTGGCATTGAGCATCCTTTTCAGAAGAGAAGGGATGAGTTGTTTCATTAGTAGTTTCCATGGTTTGGCCTCTCAAAGTGCTCTTACTGAAGCAATGAGGAAATTTTATGAGGAAGGTATTATACCAGTGTTATATCTATTCTTAGCTATTCTTGCTTGAGATCCTTTTGCTTAAGATAATGCTGGGACTAAACGTTTGCAGGAATTTCATAATCAGGCCTTTTCTCTCTTTAGTAAACTAGTTCAAAATGGAAGTGGTGAAGTTTACAAATAAATGTTTCTATTTCTATCCTTTTTTTTTCTATGGCTTTAGAAATTCTTTAAGCATTTTAAGTTGAATATAATGTCATTAGTGTTTGGAATTTTTTAAAAGAATGGATTTTATATATGCTACAGTTCATGTGAATACTAATAAAGGAAAAAATGCAGTTAATGGAAACCTCGCTGGCTGCCAGCCAGTAATTTTGCTGCAAACCAGATGTATAAGGGTAACCTACAACTAGAAGGCTGAAATTCGTTTCCAGAATTGTAATAAGTTTCCATTAACTCCTGTTCTTTACCAGTACAGTCCGTATCATGTCATTAAACTTACTTTACAATTAAATTCAGAAATCCAGGCAGGAAAAACATAAATGATTTGGGGAGTTGGGGGGGGGGGAGGGGGGAAGTGGTAAAAAAATTTGCTTCAGAAAATTACTTTTTTTTTTTTTTTTTTAAACGAGTGTCAAGTGATACTGCCATATCTTCCAAAATGGTCCAATCATGTCAACAACATCAGAATCAAACTTGCTAGTCAGAAAGGGATTTTATAGTTGTTTGGTTTGTGTTTCTCAGCAGAGGGTTGGTTGCCATGTATACAAATGATATATAGCCATTCAGTCATGGCTGATGGTTAGACTAGATGATCTTAGTGGTCTTTCCAACCTTAATGATTCTATGAGTCTTTGTCTAGAATTTGTATTTTGACTGATTTTTCTGTGAAAGCTTACATTTCAGGAAAGTAGATCTCAATGGTCTTTTTCTTAAACATTCTGCTGTCCAGAGAGGCATCTTGCAGTGTGAAAAAAGGCACTAAGATGCTGTAAATCTGCCTGCTCTTTATGAATGCCAACAATAGGTTGCTTTATGGAGAAAAGACAACTGTGACTGCATACTACTGCTGTTGTTTTTTAGAAGGATTTAGTTCTAGAGAAATCATAAGGGTTTTTTTATAGGCAAGGAGAAACAGAAATCTCTGATTTACCTGTATAACAATTCACAGCAATGCAACTGTATAAGATTAAGCAGGTTTTGTTTTCAGTAGTAGATTTTTCTATTATTACTTCTTGCCTCAAATTTCACCATTCTTTGTGGGTGGACATTTCCTGTCTGTGTTCTGTTAGCATTCCCTATGCCCGTATACCGGATTTGTTCTTCTCTCATGTGCAGTTATGTGTGTGTGTACATACCTAAAACCTGATACACCACCAAAGAAGTATATAGAGGCATACTGTACACCAGCAGGAGGCAAGAATTATCAGAACAATCAGAATAATAATCAGAACAGATTAATTTGTCTAAGAAATTTTTGTGAATTTTAGGGAAGAATATAGTTTAAACAGCACTGGAAAACTATGTATGTGACTGCTTGTAAAATCATATAAAGTTATGTTAATGACTGTATTCTAAAGAGAGATAAAAATCTAGTTTTCAGTGAGTTAGAATTTTCCTGTGTAATAATGCAGTCTTTCTTGTTTAATCACTGTTGCAGTTTATAGGACCTTACTATGTAAGGAAAATATTGACATAAGAGGAAATCAATTAACAGCATAAAAGTTTGTTTTAACTGCTCATCTTAAGTCTAACTTTCTAATGAAGTTGAAAGAAAACTGGTTGGAGTTTTTTGCTTGATCTGCTCAGGTCTTTCTTTTTATGTTCCACTAAAGCATCATTTATTTGCAAAGTGTCATATCTGCAGGGCTAAGTAGCCTTATATCCATGCATTGTTATAACGTCATTTAGGCTTACATGTTGTAGAGCCTCTCAAACATGGTAACTTTGTGTTGGGATTTACACTTTACTAAAGCACTGTGTGTTATATAGTACATATGTATGTTGAGCGCTTTGCAATTTTTATATTGTTTGGCTTGCTGGCACCTGAAGCAAAGATCTGTAAGTATTGCTCTGTTCAGGAGTTCTATTTTCTTCACAGGATGCCTTAAGCGGTAGCTAACAGTAAGTGTTTTAGGCAAAACAAAACAAAACAAAAAAAAAAAAAAAAGTTCATTATGATGTTATTTATTTTCTTTTTTTCTTTCTTTTAAGTCTGAACAGCCCAGTCCTGCCAGTTCCAGCTCCAGTTCCAGTTCCAGTTTTACACCATCTCAAAACAGCAGACAACAAGGTACCCAGGAAGGGAAAAACAAATATGAAAAGAACATGTGAAATCAATGAGTCAATAAAAACAGACTGATGGCATCTCATTATCACTTTTCTACTGACTTCCATAGGCTGAATTGGCCATTGTTATTCTTTA
Organism: Tympanuchus pallidicinctus; assembly: GCF_026119805.1. Lineage (NCBI taxonomy): Eukaryota > Metazoa > Chordata > Aves > Galliformes > Phasianidae > Tympanuchus > Tympanuchus pallidicinctus. The sequence goes on from NW_026294758.1 coordinate 40,403,285, forward strand.
GAGGCTTTTCCTCAAGTGTTTACAAATCTGACTGTAAATGCAGAAAAAAAGGGGAGAAGATATGTATCTCTGAGAAAAGGGCACAAAGAATACTCTGAAGCATTGGGTATGTGCCAGTCAACTTTTATGTTAAACCTAAAAGAGTTTCTCTTCTTGAAGCTGTGTCTTGCAGGCTCATGTCGCGTGGCACTTGTGTGCCATCCGGAGCCCTGCTCAGGCTGACATGGCTTCTTTGGAAAGTGCAAGGATGTGTATATGTGGGCCCTTTCAAAGAGTCATGATATTCTGTATTATAAGCAGGCTTTAAGAGCATACAGTGTTTCCTTTGAAAGTGTGATTAGGGAAGAATGACGTTAGAAGCTGACGTTAAGTTTTGGCTTTCTGGCTAATAATTGCAGTTTACTCAGACCTCAGTAAAGAAATGCAATCTTATTCTCAGTGAGCTTTCCAAAGAAATACTTCTGTGAATCAGCTGAGATTCATAATGCACAATGTATTAAACCTCTTAGTCCTCACCTTGGCATTTTCCCCTGCTTTTGTAAGGTTGTACAACTGATACATTCTTAATTAGCTTTTGTTTTGTCCTTTAGATACAGAAGCATTAAAAAAACACAGCCTTTGGGCTAATTAAAATTGCATTTGTTTTATCTATTTATATTCCTCAGTGGTTAACTTGCTTTTAAGGTTATGGAAATACATTAGTATCTCAGGCAGACAGTTTGTTTTTACAAAGGTTTATGTAGTATGATCTGTATCTGTCCTGCTACTTCTCTGGAGGTGACTGGCACTGAATTTCTAATGTGTTTCTGGCAGCATTACTGCAGGTGAAAGAAAGCAAGAGCTGAAATGAACTGTGGTTGATGGCTGGCTTTAGGCATTTTTTTTATAATGAATGCTAAACAAAACCCTTTCTTGCTGAAACCTCATTTTTGCAGTCATGAAAACATCGTTAGTGATGTGAGCTGTCTATTACAATCCAGTAGGTTTTGATACCAGTGTTCCTGTTAGGAAACATTATTTGGGGGAAAATCCAGTTGATGTAGTGTTTTCTTCTGAGCAAACTATTTGTCGGTTTCTCCTGGGTCATATATAAAGCAAATCACAGACTGTCTTTCATTTCTGTACCTTCAGAAGAGTAGATGGAGATTTTCCCTCTGATGGGAGCTATTTTAAAATACTTGTATTACATACCTCTTTGATTCCTTGTCACAGTAAATAGCAATTATGCTTTCTTACTGGGAATTTCAGTTAGCTAAAAACATCTGTTGCCCAGGCTGTGCATTTGTACAGCAAGGAATGAAGCAGTAGGCATACTGTGGTATATTTGCCCTGTATATGTTGTGCTCTCGTGGAAACTCATGTTTTATTTTCTAACTAAAACTTACAAGGCCTGTTACTCTTTTTCCGTTTGGTTCAGAATCAAGTGCTCACTCAACTGTCAGAACTACTGCAAGATGGGCTTTTTTCACCACTTTTTGGGTAAACATTGGGCTAACTGAAATTTTTTCAAGTTCCTTTGCCCGCAGGGCTTACTTAGGGTTTTCTGTGTTTCCTTGCCAAGAATATTTTCTCTTGGACAGCTCTTAGTTTTCAGTTTCTTGTGAGCCACTCTGACCTTTTTGGAGAGAACAGATTCTACAACCCTTCAAAAAAAAAAAAAAAAAAAAGTTAAGTTAAGTACCACCAAGGAGCAAAGTACTAATGGCAGCATGACTACCAGTGCTAGAAACAGAAAACTTTAACACTGCAGATTGCTAAGAAGGCCGACTGAAGTCAACCAGCTAGGTAAGAAATGTCTTGTTCAGAGTTGCAGACTTGATCCTCTGTTCACTGAAAGCATATTTGAATGGCAGGTTGTTGATTGGCTGGGGATGTCAGTTGTGGCTGTTTGTCAGGAGTCTGCATTCATTTTTTCTTCAAGGCAGAAGAAAAAGCCCATTTCCAGCTTGAGATGGGACTGTGTGCCCCAGAAAGCAGCATGGAACAAGACAAAATGGCCCTCTCCTACATGTGGAAAAAAGACATGCAGGGATAATGAATTAGCTCAAACCTGGGAGGACAGACTGTGTGGGGAGAGTGTTGTATGTGTGCAGGTTTTCTTCTATTTAAAAATAAAATCAAGGATTGTTATTTGGAATGTCTTCCAGCTCACTGCCGACACAGCTACCAGTTTCCAAAGTTTTGAGTTATGTGCTGGTCTTTAATGCAAAGTGAACTATTTTTGTGACACTAAATATTGTTACGAAATTGGGTTTTGGTTGATTATTTTAACTTCAATGTCATTGTCTTTCTTCTCTGCTCTTTCCTTAAGGAGATTTTCTTTTATCCACATTTTTATCTAGTGTCTTCTGTATTTTTTTTTTTCCTCTTTGTGGAGAGGAGATGAATACATTCTCAAGAGCTGACTTTGGCCTATGGACTGAAGCAGGACATCACTGCTGCCAGAACAGACAGAAGACTACTGTCTTCAACAGAATTTCTACAGTAGTTACTAGTATCTCTTTGTGCAGTAAGGAAACTAGCCTTTCTAGGTTAGAGCTGGCCTATGGGAAATACCCATATGTTCTTCTCTTTTATCTCTCTTTAAACGTATATTCCTTCTTTGTATGTTTGCAGTCTAATGTTCCTTCCTTACCTTTCATCTCAATTCATTTAGCCCCCTATTCCTGTCTCATTTTTTCATCCCAACAGCCAAAGTTCTCAGTAACAGTGCTTTTGCAAAAGTTGGAAATAGGCAGATTCTTCCTTCAGCCATGTGCTGACCCTCTTGAGAATGTTTCAGAGGAAAATCGCTGCTGTCTCCAACTTAGCATTTGCAAATATCTGAGCACTGTTTGTCTCATACTTACACAGAAACAGAAAGCAAAGCACAACTCAGCTGCTTCTGCAGATCAGCAATGGTTGTACGGACAAGAATTCTGTGTAACTTGCCTTCTTTTGTGGTCTGTGGAGTGTCTGGTCCTCAAGGATCAGGCCCAGCAGCACCATTTGTGCCTGCTGCCACCCAGCCTCAAGGTGTGCAAACACATAAAAGAAACCTTAACCAAACTGCCTCAACTTATAAATATTTTTGTGCAGACTTGGTTGTAAACCATACTGAGCAGTGGCTTTGAAGTCACATACGCAAAACTGGCCAAAATTATTTGACCTGTGCTTTGCCAGGTTTTGGGCAATCCACAAAGCTATTACTCCTGAGGTGGGAACACCCTTATTGTTAAAGGGTCAGGCAGAGAGATGTCTGTCTGTTCTTTTGGCTGTGACCAAAGGTAATGCTCCTTGGCTCTGTTCTGCCATTAGCAAATACAGAGTGGAAAGGTTCATCTCCCTTTGGAGAACAATGGGGAGTTCATTCACATCAGTACTTGTATTTCCTGGGCTGGGAGAGTTACTGATTTTTTTATTTTTATTTATTTATTTTTTTTACATATGAACATCAGCAAAGTGCTTATTTGACCTGGAATTGATCCTGAAATAAGGGGAGCTACTAAATCTAAGTTTATCGAAAACAGGAAGTCAAAGTCTGCCTACACAAGTACAAGTTACAGTCAGAATGATTTATTGGACTTTGCTTCTCAGTGTGTGGATTAACCTAACAAATACACCGCTACCAGTAGGTCTCTGTAGATCTGTATTGGCAAGTAATACCATCTGATAAAGCAAGAAAAACTAAAACTTAGCAATGTAAAATACTCTTACTTCTAATAATAATAGTATAGTAATAATAAATTTCTCCTAAACTAAAACATGCATAGAGAATGCCTGTTTGTGACAGCATTTTATTTACTTCATCTGTGTTCCAGGGAACCAAACCTGCAAACACTTGAACACAAGTCACTTCATTGTCATGAGTGTCTCCTGAAGCTTCCTGTGTTGCCCATGTAAATAAATGATTCATAAATAAATGCCAGTAGCATAAGCCCCCAGTGCATTACTTCATATGTTTAGTATTTGACTCTCCCCTCCCAGTTCAATGCTGGGAAAGTCGCTTCTGTTATCTACAAATATGGGTAGTCACACTGCAAAGAGAGCTTCATTTGCCTGTTGTTTTTGTTTTTTTTTTCTTTTTTTTTAATTTGTTTCTGTTGTTTCAGGTCCATTGAGGTCTATAATGAAAGATCTGCATTCGGATGATAATGAAGATGAATCAGAGGAACCGGATGACAACGATAATGATTCTGAGTTGGAACGACCTGTAAATACACGAGGAGGAAGCAGGAGTCGTAGGTGAGTGTCTTTTGATGGCAGATAGTTTGGTGGCTAAAACATTTTTCTTATTATTAGTGGAATGAAGTCTAATGTTCTCATAGAGTACTGAGTAGCAAATGGACAAAGTTTAGATTCTTATTTTTAAAGGATGTGCAAACAAACAAAAAGCTGTTAGAATCAGCCATTTGCAGTGCAAATTGTTTCTGTACAAATCCACATGGATATGATGAACCACATTTATCTGACTTTTGTTTCATGCATTTGACTTCAGAGAGCAGTTGTAATTACTCTCTGGTATAAGAGGTAAAATTAAGGAATTTGATTGCTGAGTGAGCCAGCCTGTACATAATGTCACATTGTCACAACCCCTCTGCTTACCAGCTTTAGATTGTTAAATTGGATCAGAATCAGTGAAATTGAATTCAGAGCAATTTCTGCACTGCATATCGTAAATAATAAGTAAAAGTGCAGACAGATGGTTAAGCAATTGTCAGTCACAGAATTTATTCCTTAAAAAGGGTTCTGCTTCCTAGCTACAATTTCATGTGGGCATTCCAAAAGTCAGCTATTTTTCAGGCAGCTGAAAGCTCTTTCTGCTGAATCCTGGAATCCCTCAAGCTTTTTCATAGTGGATACTTTATCTGCTCCAAAACAGTTTGCTAGTTCCACCATTTGTGGGTGCATAGCACCTGAGCAACTCCATCAGCATCAGGTCTAAATGGGAAGGTGATAGGCAAGTACTAGTGAAGGTTAACTGCTTCTCTGGAACACTTCAGCAGCTGAAATCACAGGGAAAAAAAAGGTAAGAAGCCTAGCAGTTTGAGAGTTCAAGTCAGGTTATGTTCTAGAAAGGATTCTTAGGCTCAGCTTAGTGTAGAGATTTTATGCCTATTTTTAACAAAACTCAAGGTTGTGTTTTTCTAACTTCTTTTTATCCTCAATTACCATATTTTTTCTTCCAATTAGCAAATATTTCCTGTTGTTCCTCAGTAAATGAAGGGTAAGACTGCTAGAATAAGAGCTTTTTTACATGGCCTTTACATCTCTTGAGATACCAAGTTTTTAAATTTTAGCCAGGAAAGAGAATGTTATTTATGTCAAGAAACAAAGAACTGTTAATTGAAGCAATTTTCCAAACACAAGCACAGCTTTTAGGAAGTTTTTACAAGTGTAGAAAAATATCTCTGAAAAACATCATCTCTCTTATATGTGTCTGAGATACAGATTTACTCCACTTACGAAGGAAACAGCATAAATATTTCAAAAATAGTTAATTCTTTCTCTAGATGTTAACTGTTAGCTGGACAGTGACTTCTCAGCCCATTGAAAAGGATGCCATGTTACACTGGACTTTTTCCAGAATGCTGCCTTACTTGGATGCTGCTGTGCTACTGAGCAGCACTCTTCCAATTTACTTTGAATAATAACTCCCATAGGAAAAGGTTTATTCTTGGCCTCCTCCCTCAAATATGAGCTTGGTTCACTCCTGTAAGTAGTTCACTCCTGCCCTTTGACTGGCAGTGTAATCTCTTGCCTCTGTTTTTCCATAGGGTTAGTCTGAGTGATGGAAGTGACAGTGACAGCAATTCAGCTTCCTCACCACTACATCATGAACCAGCACCACCTTTGTTAAAAACTAACAGCAACCAGGTAAAGTCAGAATTCATAAATGCAAGCCTCACATGGAATATGCCTTGCACCTGACAAATTCATATAATGTTTGGTTACTTAAAAGAAGTCACTTAATCTGAAAATTGACAAAGCTATTTTTTTCAGGAGATGGAGAAATATTTGGCTTAGAAAATACTGTAAAAGCAAGTTATCATTCTTATCTCTATTATAAGGAATGTCTTCATTGCATATGAATTAATTTCATAAGGTAAACAATCTAAACTGGCTTTACAACATCAGTTGTACAGTTCATACTATTTGTGGTTTATTTTAGCATTAGACCCAGTTGAAATTGATAGGATTAATCTCACAAGTTTATGCATTCCGCTTTTCCCCTCTCCCTCACCAGTTTCTGACTTGAAGATGGGGTTTTTTTTTTTGCTTTTACTGCGAGATACGGTAGTCTTTACTTCACAGAAAGACTACTCAATCCATTTCAATAAAAGTTGGCATTATTCATATCACTGAAAGTCAAATATATGTTGGAGAACCTATGGAGTAGGTTCTGTATTTAGCAAAGGAAGGAGGATCCTTGACCAAAAAAGTATTCTTACTGAATGAGATACAGATTCTATAGGTTTTTTCGAAGATCATCTGTACATATTTCTCAATTTTTTTTGTGTAATGAAGATGTTTACTTCTAAAGAGGTAATATAAATGTTAAGTCCATAAATATAAGTCCTAATATGCAACATCTCACTTAGTCATGTATTTCACGTTCCTTTCCTTTTTGTTGTGCTAACAATATGTCTACTTGCTGACCAGTAGCAGTGAGCTAGCTAGAATGGAATGTCTCATTTTCTTGCTTTTTTGCAACTGAGCTGAGAATCTGAAATTTACGGAAGTATTAGGACAGATTCTTTAGCAGGATCTGTGGTGAAAAGGGGAGATTATTTCCAGCGTAAAGAGGGTAGATGCAGGTTGATATAAGATGTAGATGTAAGTAGATGTAAGATGTAGGTAGATATAAGAAAAAAGCATTTTAAAGTGAGAGTAGTGAAGGCACTGGAACAGATTGCCTGAAGATGTAGTGGATTCCACATCCCTGGAGACATTCAAGATCAGGCTGGACCAAGCTCTAGGCAACCTGATCAAGCTGTGGATGTGCCTGTTCATTGCAGGGCAGTTGAACTTAGAGGGTCTTTAAAGATCCCTGCCAACTCTGAGGATTCTGTGACTATTACAAGAGTTCAATTTGTGTGGATCCTAGTTGCAATTGAAATCTCTATTTGATAGGGTAAAGCTGCTTACTAGTATCATTCTTCTACCTGATGAAATTAGGCTTGTGTTAAAGTAAGTCCATTTATAGAACAAGTTAACATTGCTAGAAGTGTCTTCTAGTATGATTAGTGCTTTATCTCATTCAAACAAGATGTTCTATTTTAATTATGCATCAAGAGCACTCTAAGAAAGCAGCTTTTTCAAATGCAGTATGTTCTTGCTGAGTTTCTATCTAATACAAAGAATTTTCTTTTTTATTTTTTAAATCAAGGAAAGTGTCTAAAAGCTGCTATATCCATGCCTAGAGGTCACTTTTCAAGACCAGGCACTTTTTTTCCACTGGCCTACGCTGTACATGCTGAATCAAACAATTAATTTTTTCTTCAGAAAATTACGTTTTACTTTCTGCATTGCTTTTGACTAAGTAAAAGCACTTTTACTGCTGCCCCACTGTATATTTATGGTGCTGGTTGTACTGGGGAACATACATACAATTCTAACTGTTTATGCCAAGTGAAGTAGAAATCAGAAAGAACTTTAAGATAGCTGCCAGTTAAGCTTCTGGGTAGTCTAGAAATAATGAAAAGCCTGGTTTTGAGTTTAGATTTTTCCAAATGCTGTATTCTTTGTGTTATTAACAGCAGATTTTTTTTTGTATGTAATTGTATCCAATTATGCATTCATTTTTTTAATGGATTTTCTTTTTTTCCCAGATTTTAGAAGTGAAAAGTCCAATAAAGCAAAACAAATCTGATAAACAAATAAAGAATGGTGATTGTGATAAGGTAAATGCCAATGAAATAACAGTAAATTATTCAATATTTATCTATTTACTAAAAACAAAATAGTACTTAGAGTGAAAGGCTGTCATTGCAACATCTTTGCTTTGGGCTCCTTAAAGTGGAGATTGTTCTCCTTTTCTGTAATTCTTTCTTCTGTGCTATTTTGAAAATGCTTTCCTTCTCCTGAAAACACGTAGTGATTTAGCAAGTATCATCAGATGAGAATCTGCCCTATACTATTTATTTTGTCTACTCTCCTGCATGAATTTGCATTGTGCTTTTCAGATGAAATGATGGTTTTTGAACAGGAAATTTTACAGTAGTATTTTTAGTCAATGAAGAACTGAAATAAACATTTTACTGAATCATTTTTGGTAGTGTGCAGTAGGGAATGCCAATGTGTTTTAAGGCATTAACCAAGATAATTTTGTTCAAAATCATGTCACCTGGTCGTTGCTAAGAGTTCTCAGTCCTTTTGAGAGAGAACATTATTTCCCAGCATGGACTTTAAGTTCCTCTTAAATTTTGTATGGCGTTGTATTTTCTTTGTGCTAATGTGATGTAGGAGACCAATGCTGCAGTATCTGTTGCTGGATTTTCAGCATTATGATCCATACACTTCTTTAATTTCTTAAGCAGGGTGCCGTATTTCTCTGGGCTTAAAAGCAAACATGGTGTTTGATGTCTCAGACTGAAGGATACATTTGATACTTGGATGGACAGATGGGACATATGTGATGCCCCAGGAATTAAGAAAGTGAAAGTTGCTAGTGGATTGATTTTTCTTTATCTTTCTCCCCTTATGTCTCTCTGTTGATGCAGAAAATTCATTATTCAGTTTTAGAGGAAGAGAGGAAATCAGTTGTGAGAGTTTCATCTTGTCTTATCTGCAAAGTTGGGAGATGTTTTTTAAATATGCTGCTTGGGCAGCTCAAGTCTGTTACATACTGTTTGCCATAGCTAAGATGGAAATATTTTCAAGTAAAGGGTCACCTAGCTTTCAAAAGGAAGAGGCAGCTCTCCCATTAAAATTTAAGTACCTTAAAATTTTCAGTGTCATAAAGTATCTAAGGAAATCCACAAAAATTTATAGGTGGATTGTATGAAGCTTAAGAAAACTAGCCTGCTTAGTAAGAAAATCTAGCTTAAGGAAGGTGTACAATAAAATCTCCTTTTGTGTGTGAATTTTTTGAAATAGATGGCTATGATTTCATTAACAAGTTGTTTATGGGGGGGATTTGTTTCTAGGCATATCTTGATGAACTGGTAGAGCTCCACAGAAGATTAATGACATTGAGAGAGAGACATGTACTGCAGCAGGTGAGGAGCGTTCTCATGAAAAGTCACAGCATGCTCACTGAAGTTGTGAAGTCACTTTTTTTTTTTCCTCTTTGTCTAAGTCTCTATCATCAGATTTGACAGCCTTAAAGTCTGTGGAATCTATTTCCTGCCCATTACACTTTCAGTGTAGCTTAGGGGCTTTTTAGGCATTATTTAAATTGTGTTGCCACGCTAAATGGTAAGATTAAAAGTTAAGCAAACAAAAGCGTGTCTGAGGTAATTTTTTTAACCAATTTGTATTTATATTTTTCAATGTGTTGTACCAATAATAATGGAAACAGGATAGGTGAATAGATTCATCTGTGCACCATTCTTCATGAAAGTACTGTTGCTTTTTTGCTGAGAAGGACAGGCATTTTTTCAAATACACTTTTAAAGATGTGCTTTTTGGCAAGCAGAAAGCATGGAATTTAATGCCAATCTCAATCTAGAAAAAAAAAGTTTGAGTCTTCTAAAGTCGTGGAAATAGTTAAAAAAAAAAAAAAAAGTATGAACTAAGAAGGCTTGAAATATATTTACAAATTACACAATAGTAAGAACTTTTATTCTTTGTTTTGGGTGGCATTGTTAGACACCATTGGATTTCAAATAGTGACGATGAAGCAATAAAGGCATAGTAGCAAAACAGATGTAATTGTAGCACAGATGGTTATATTATATTTCTCACACTTAAATGCCTCTTGTGGACATGTTATAAATATGGATATTTTTACCACTTCTAAATGATTGCAATCACTCATCAAATTTCTCAACACTTGGATAAGGGTGTAAAAAAAAAAAAAAAAAAAAAAAAAAAAGAAAGAAAGAAAAAAGGAGAAAAAAATCTTTTAGTAAGCCTCAGCAATAATTTGTGAATGCTTGTTAGTCCTGGCTTTGTTTGCAAAGATCAGGAAAAACATTGAGAGGTCAATGAAAAGGAAGATCATGATTAAGAATATTCTTAGTTTAAAGAAAAATACTGATGACTATGTCCAGCTTCATGTTTTATAATACACAGTCATGTGTCCTTTGTCTTGTATTTGGTACCCTTCATATTTAGTGTACTGTTGTTTCCCAAGTTCATTTTGTCCTTAGTACAAACCAGTACATTCTTAACGTCAAAGCACAGTGCTAGCTGTAGTAGTTTTAAACATAATGTTGGCATTGAAGTGGAATGGCAACAGCATGTGTGTTCTTAAGTGATGTTTATAGTACCTACAGTTTGTTGGAGCAGGTGAAAGTCTCTTTCACATGTCAAAGTCTTACCTGCAGATTTTTAGGGAATTTTTACAGAAGTGTATGACAAGAATAATGAAGATATCAATCAGGGTTGTAAGGAATTGTAATGTCAAAGAACTTGAAGTTCTACTTGAACTGCTGAGGGATGTGGAAAGGAATGGAAAGTTTTTTGCTGTCTAAATTGTTAACAAGTCTATAGATAGTGACAGCAAGTAGGGATGTGGCTTGGCTGGAAATGACATAAATGCATCTTTTTGAGAATATGACTTTTCCTCAAGAGAGGTATTTCTCTTTGAGTTGCTTTCTAAAGAAAGCTAAAATTAATACACCAAAATCACAGATACACAGAATCACAGAATCACCCGGGTTGGAAGGGACCTCAAGGATCATGTAGTTCCAACCCCCCTGCCTAGCAGGGCCACCAAACGTACACATTCAGATCAGGTTGCCCAGGACCCCGTCCAACCTGGCCTTGAACACGTCCAAAGACGGGGCATCCACAACCTCCCTGGGCAGCCCGTTCCAGGGCCTAACTACTCTCCTTGTGAAGAACTTCCCCCTAACATCCAACCTAAATCTTTCCTCCTTCAACTTGGATCCATTTCCCCTAGTCCTGCTGTTGTCAGCCCTTCTGAAGAGTTTACTCCCCTCCTGGGTGTAGGTTCCCTTCAGGTATTGATAGGCTGCAATGAGGTCACCCCGCAGCCTTCTCTTCTCCTGGCTGAACAAGCCCAACTCCCTCAGCCTGTCCTCATAGAGGAGATGCTCCAGCCCCCTGATCATCTTAGTTGCTTAGTCACCAAAAGAAAGAGAAGACAAGAAAAGTGTGATGTTGAGGTGGAAGTGCCTAAATAAGAACTAAGTAATTGTGATATCAAATGATTCTTAAAGATACGAAATAAATGTCTAACAGGGAGAAAGTGGATGAAAAAGAACATTTGACCAAGAAATGAGTTCTGTGAGAACCTCCTGAGCAATTTGATCTAGATATTGGACCATAACTAGACAGAAATTGGTTTGAAATTACATTTTAAAAAGCACTCTGTCCAGCATCTTTCACAGTGATTAGGCATTTTATTTTCTCTTCATCATTTGCCATGAAAAAGTAGGGATGATTGAGTCTGAAATCACATTATGGTTAATGCTGGATGTCCCATATATTCACATTTGGCTTTCTGAAGCTGGGCTCCTAAAGCAGCGCTTGCTGACCAGATGGTGTTATCATGACTCATGAAAGAAAACAAGATTTCTTGTAGGCTTTGCCTTTTATTTTGATGCATCAGAAGGTATGTCTTCATCTTAAAGCCAGTGTACTAGACAGTGCAGGCGTAAGGAAGAAATTGAGAGTATGCAGCTCTGCTTAAAATTATGTTGTTCATGTCTACAAGATGCTTAACTTCAGATGGCAGCTATCTTCTGAGAATTTTCTTCAAGGAGCAGCTTGCAGGTCTGGAAACTATCAAATGGCTTAAAACCTCCATAAATTGAAAAATGACTATGTCATTAATTGCACTTTGGCTTCCTTAAACATACACGCTCATTTGCTTGTTTAAAGGCTGATAAATAGTTGCGCTATGATGGATAATGATCAAACTGAGCTGGAGAAACATGATGTAAACAGAGATGTACATTACAGCAGAAAAGCAAAGATTACTACACCGGGAGCAAATGAAGTTATTTTCATATTTTGCTGCCTGAGCTCTCTGAATATAACATTTTAGTGCTGTGTTTTTAAGATTGCAACTGTCAGACTACTTGACAACTAATCTCAACCTTTTGTTCTTTTTCAAATATTTCTGAATAGTACAGAGATGCAAATGCTAATACTGTAATTCATGAATTCCTCATTCATGGGCATACAGGCAGATGTTTTTCATTGAGCTGTCTGGGTTTATCTTGATATATTTTTATACATCCATTAAAGCTTTTGGGGTTCATTTCAATCGTCTTTACTGTGGTTTCAGCGTGGTGCCCTGACGCGGTGGCTATATTTTGTGAGGGCAGGATGAGGAATATATTAAAAATGTTTATATTTCCTTTGGTCTAGGGCTTAAAAGCCCAAAGCAGAACCTAATCAGTAAAAAGTGCTTATCGGGTTTGTTTGTTTGTTTTTTAAATATGCAGTGCTGCTTAAAAATACATGTGGTAACACTTCAGCATAATCTTTGTTCTTAAAATCAGGAATATTGCTGTGAGGATTTTGGGAGGTGCTGTTCTTCCACAGTAAAACAAGAAAGCATAGGCAGAATTGTTTAGCATTACTATGTCCTCTTGGCCACAGCTTCTGTAAAGTTTTGCAGCTAGTTATTTATCATACAGTGGATATTTGGGGACCAAGTCTATGATTAGATTCCGAACTTTACAAAGTAGGATTCTCTCTTAAATGAGGCTTCAGAGAGTGCCTTAAGATAAGAATAATATATATGGAAGGTTCCCAATGGTAACAATCAGTTGTATTCCATTTGAATTTTTCTCTCATGTTGGTTGTGGGACAGTAGGAGATGGAAAAGTGTGACAAGAACCAATGAATCAATAAGTGGACAAATGAAATATGCAAGTTTAAAATAAAAATTCCCATATGGGGAAAAAACAAACAAACAAAAAAAGCCAAGTGGCACAGATTTAAACAAAGTGCTAATAAGGGGAGGGTTGTTTCTTTGTACTTTCTGGAGTTCTGCACATCTGCAAAGGAAATTAGACATTAAGTTTGCTATTTTTTTTTTCCCTAGCCCGTGGAAAGTAGAAAGCAATGGTTGGAAAGGGATTTTTACTGTAACAGGCATTTTCTTCTTTATATTTTCTCATTTCCAATCTATTTAATCCACTCTGGGCTGTATCATTCCGTATCTGGCAGTATGCATGAAGCTATTTCATTTATCACCAACATAATCTTCTCTTTTTGTGGTCTGAACAACAAAAAAAACCAAACAGCTCATTATATAATGAAATGGAGAGGGAGAAATTATAACACAGTTAGTTCCAACATTTAGTTCTTTTCTAAGGTGGTATATTCCTTCCACGGTTATTATTTTAAGATATATTCTATTTGCCATGAGTTAATAAGTATCTCATTCAGTGATAGAAAAACTCATCAGAGTAATAAAGTGAAGAATACTTAGCAACAGCATTTCAGTAGAGGACTATCTGGAAACCCTAGAACAATGTGGGTTTCAAATGGAAGGATAGAAATACTGATACTAGCCTGAGCACAGAAGAAATGGTTGTGAGGGTGAAGCAGAAGAACAATATTCTGTCAGTCCATTACAAAGAGACTCTTTTCAGGATGGTATGACTTTTCAGTGCTCACTTGGAATATATCTCTTGGAATGTAGAAATGCATAAGAGATCAATAGCTATAGTGTGGGCACCATGTCAGCCCAGTCGGATAAATTATACTTCAGCTTTCCAGGATGCTGAGTGTATGTTTAGGTGGATGAAAATCCTAGCATATAATACACGTGGAATTACTTTTACAGGAAATTCAGTATTGAAAATGAGCACTTTAAAAATACACACTACAATTAAGAGACTACAAAATGTTGAAAGTGGAGAAACACGAGTAGGAGATTAGTGTTGGTTTCACAGTATTGCAGACTGGTTGAGTTTGGAAGAAACCTCTGGAGACCTTCTTGTCCTTACCGACTGCTTTAGTAGGGAAACCCAGAGCAGATTGTCCAGGCCCATGTCCAGGTTTTGAAGATCTCTGAAGAGAGAGATTTCACGAATGCTCTGGGCAAACTGTGCCAGTGTTCTGTCACCATCACAAGAAAAAAAAAAATGTTTCCTAGTGTTTATACAGAAACCACTGTGTTTGTGCCCATTGTCTCTTGTTCCATCACTGGGCACCACAGAAAAGAACCTGGATTCATCCTCTTTTGCACCCTTCATGTACTTACATGAAATACATCGCCAAGAGCCTTTGCTCCTCCAGACTGAACAAATCAGCCTTTCATCACAGATGAAGTGTACCAGTTCTTGATCTTCTCAAGGACTCCTAACAGCTCTTCTATTTCTTCTTGGAATGAAAATTGTGGTTATAGATGAAGTGGTCACCGTAGATTTTAAACCATTAATATTAGTCCTTCATGGTTCATCTGTTTCTACAAAAAAATTAAGTACGTTATTTGAGGAAAATAATACTAGCACACGAGCTAACCATAGATGTGAGAGCTCTTGAGTACTTTGTTGTTGTTGTTTAATTTAGACTGGCTTCTTTAAAGATTTCTTTTTCTTGCTTGTGAAAAGGTCCATACCAATTATTTTCTAAAGTAACTAGTTTGGAAGCTAAGCACAAAGTATGTATTCCATAGAGATCTACCTAGTTTGTTTGTTGTTACAGTGATTGGTTTTTGTTGTTGTATGCTGTGAAGATGAAGGGTTTTTGTTTGTTTGTTTGTTTTTTTTGTTTAGGTGGGTTTTTTTTATTATTTTTCATAGTAGAGACTGACCTTAAAAAATATGAAGATGTTCTAAAAAAAAAAAAAAAAAAGAAAAACAACAAAAAAGCTGTAGTATAGACTATGGTTCTGTGTGAGATAGTGATAAGGATAATGGTTTAATATGCATATAATAGTGAAGTGGGTTTATTTTATGCCATTAATACACTCAGTCGAAGTGAAATTTTCAGCTGCATCTTTTCTTTCCTTTCAGATAGTAAATCTAATAGAGGAAACTGGTCACTTTCATATCACAAATACAACCTTTGACTTTGATCTTTGCTCACTGGACAAAACCACAGTCCGAAAACTACAGAGTTATCTGGAAACATCTGGATCCTCCTGAGGATTCAGCATCTGGATGCATCAAAAACTGTTCTCTAAATGAAACATTCAGAATGATGCAACCAAAACGACGGAGAAACAAAACAACCTCGTTCGGTTTTATTTTTCATTAAAGCCAGTCATCATCTCTTAATAATGAAGAGGAGAAGTGACAAGACTCAGAGGACTGCTCTTCTCAACAAGAAAATGCTCCGGAAGAGTTTACCTGGATAGCCTTGAAAATCAAATACAATAACAAACAGAAAACTTGGTCTTAATGAATGTGTATGGTATCATGTATCTCTTTGTGGTATTCCACTCCACAAGATGAATGCATGTTCAACACACTGCCTTATTGCATAACTGATCTATTTATTACTGCATACATGTATTTCAAAGTCAATGAGTCACTGAATGACACTACCAGATGTTGCAAGTAGTGGTATTCCATGTATGCTTTTTTGATTCAGTCTCATCAAAAACCTAGTAATCTTATTCATGTTGAAATCCCACTTCTTGCTAACTTTCTCTAGACAATGAAAACACTGCAGTCTTGTTTTCATTTCTGCACTTCCAGAAATTGAGATACAACGTGAGGGACCAAATGATGGTCCTACATTTTGCCTCCAATCTGCCAAAGTTGGACCATGGCAGGTTGGACTGCAGGTCCTTGGCTCTATCCATTTATTGATATTGGTCATGGTAGAAAATGCACCAAATAGGTTCATATGACTTCCTGTCTAGCCTTAGTGAATAAACCATTAGGATTTCTAACAAAAAAAAATGTTATGTATACTGTCCTGAAACCAGAATTTTTTGCAGTCTGCATTTTTGTCTGTTTTAATGTTATAAAATTAATTATATATGAGTGAAGGTGTTCTGCAGGATCATCATAAAAGAAGAAATACTGATCCTGTCTTCTAAGGAAATGTTGTAGAAAATTCTTAATTTGGAGCTATTTATTACTATGAGTTTCTGCACTCCTTTGCTTCTTACCATAAAACTATTGACATAACATTTTTTGTTTGTTCATGTAGTAAATGGTCTCCTTAACCTGCTTGGGGATTTTGTTTTTGTTGTTTGTGGGTTTTTTGTTGTTGTTTTTGTTTGTGCTTTTTTTTTTTTTTTTTTACAACTGCTAAATTAAAAACCTTTATTTGAAAATAAAAAATTGGTTGTTACACAGTTACATGTTGAGATAAATATATATATCATATATATGTGTGTATATGTACACATATTCACACATATATAAATATACATACACACATCTGTCTTTTACACTTCCCAGATTCAATAACATGCTTGTGCTTCCAGAAGGATTTCTTGCCTATAAAAATGAGGTTTTTTTCATGCTATATTTTGTTCTTTAAAATGGGAATCCTTGTTCACGCATGATAAATTAGAGGAAGTGTTTCATAACAAAGTTTGGTGCTGTCACATTGCTGATGGTTTCCTGATGAAATTATTACCTTCCCAATGACTGAACACTAAAATAATTGCTAAAATAAAACCCCAACTGAAAAGAGAAAAGAAGAAAAAAATACGTACTTCTGGATGCAAAAGTTTATTCAGATTTACCAGCCTTAAAAAATGTATCTTATTTCTGGACAGGCCAGTATATGTCATGTATATGCTTTTATGCCACATGTGCTCTATGTATAGTGTTGAACAGTAGCATCTGTATGATTTATTGTTTCATGCGCACTGTTTGTGTAGCACTGTAAAACTAAATTCCTATTGGGGTTATTTCTTATTCAAATAGTAGATCTTAATACTGTTTCTTTAAGTCCAAAGAAAATTTTACACTTTACTGTTTTTGAGAGGGTGAGCTGGGTATTGGGCTGGGGGCTATTTTCGTATTTAAAACGTTGTTTGACCACACTCTGCAGGAAGTTCTTCTCAGGCTTCCAAAGAACAAGTGTACTTTTTCAGTAATGTTATGACTCTTATTGACGATTGGCATGAAGCATACTTGAAGCATTATGTTGTTCTTTTAAGTCCATGTCTTAATGTGCAATTGTTGGAGGGAAATGGGGATCATTTTAAAGTTACTTCTAGCATAAGGCAGGTGATAGTTGGGAGGAGGAAGGGGTGCATGTGAGGGGGATTAACTTCAATTTTTATTAATATTTTATATGAAAATGTTTGGAAATCAAAAACAACCTTAACTTTTGGTCTACTAGTGGTTGTTCAACATCCTGTCTCTTAGTTACACCATATACATGTGGAATTTTCTCCATTTTGACTTTCCCAAGTTTCATGTTTACAACTACTTCAGTCTTAGGGGAGTGGGAAGGATTCTATGGTACTGCTAGTGTAAGAATATTGAACTGTTTTGTTAGAAATGGTAAAATATACCTTTTTACCCTTAAAATACTGGATAAGCTTTAATGTTCATTGACAAGGGTAGAAGAAAACAGCAAGTAGGAAAACAGGTATAAGAAACTACACAATTGTAGTGTCAAGTTACTGCTGAATTTAATGCAAATCATGGAGCATCCATAAACTCTTAATTTTGTTAATTCAATGAGGTTGGGAGAGGGGAAAAAAAATAGACTGAAGAGTTGTGTGTGTGTGCATGTTGAGTTTTCCACAAAATTCTGATAGAATAAGTTACCAAATGTTGATCTGAAAAATACGTTAGCTATTTTCGTCTAATTTTGTATACAGAAACAAAATAAATTCTTGTTCAATTAATTTCAAACAGTGATATTTCTCTTAAAGAAATTGTTGTAAGACACCCTACCAACATATAAATGCACTGTTTGGGACTGGTTAAATGTTCTAGCAATAAATGTTTTGGAATTGCACGTAACATCAAGCTATTTAAACAAAGCTGTCTGGGAGAATTTGGGTTAATTCACTGAAGTAACTGGACAGAGGGCTATCAGTGAGTTGCAAGTTTCAGAGCCAGTGAGTCACTAGAATGTTTTATCCAGCTGGTAAGGACAGTTTTCTTTCTTGACACTAAATTTTTACATCCAAATGAGTAGGCAAGTTTTAGTATCTTTCTAAATGTCTGGGTTCATTGAAAGGCCTTACATGATATTCAATTGTGTAAATTTGAAAGGCATCATAATTCACAGTAAAGAAAGCGAGGGTGTACTCTTATCAGAGTCTTTCAAGATAAAATAAAACCTGTGCTTCCTCTGCCAGAACATTTGGATTGTAAGAAGCAGTCAATTATTTCTCTTGGTGAATTTACTGTTTTGTTGGTTTGGTTCATTAGGTTGAGTCTATTCTTTTAATTTTCAATGCAGAGTATACAGACTACAGTGCATTTGGAGAGCCTTACTTTGTGTCTATTAGTGCTTGTTTTAGTCTGGGAGAAGGAAAATGGCAAGTTCTTGGATTTTGCATCACCTTTTGTCCCTTTTTCCCTTTCTTTCAGTGAAAGTATATCCACACTCTGTTTCAGGTCCCTAGAAGTATTAATTGTGCTTTCTTCAACATTGTGTTACTGTTTTGGGTCTCCTGAGCAAACCACTGATTTTGAGTCCCATTAGTCTGCAAAGTGAATGGGAAAACTGTAGACCAGTCTGAATAGAAAACCGCCCTGTTCAGTGGTCATACGCATTATCTTACCATCAGAGCATTATCTTGAGTAATGTATTGATTTGCTTCCTGCTGTCTTTGATCATACATTTCATTTTCTGTATTTTATGTCTTGCTGTTTAATGCCAAGCCCTCTATCTTTAGGCGGATTCTTGCTTCTGTCTGGAAGAGTTTTTATTTCTGTGCTTGCTAATTGGTCCATTAATTTCCATGATTCAGTGCTAAGCTGGAGTGTATTTTGAACTGCTGTTATTTTCTCAGTGCTGCTCTGTGTGCTTTGTTGTGAGGTAGCCTTGAGAAAGTGGTTTTACATCGGAAAGACAAAAACACCACTCTCTATGGTTTAAATATACATTTTGGCAGTTGTAGTATGTTGCACTGAAATTGGGGCTTATTAGTGGAAATTCTGTCATACCTTCATCCATAGCAGAAGCTAGCAGGAACCGCAAAAATAAGCAGTGTAAAACATGTTCCTAAGCTCAGCTAGTGCATATGTTTGCCTTTTTTTTTTTTGCTTGTGTTTTGCATGTTTTGGTTTTGTTGTTTGTGTCTCAGTTTGCTTAACTGCTAAGCAGTGTACAGCTGTATATAGTGTATGCTAGGAAGCTCTTCTGTATACTGTACAAGGGGTTGTACTGTTGGGCATGAAAGGCCACAAACATGATGACGGGGAGGGACTACTACTCATATTTCTGCAGTGCTTTTGTGTGGCTTGGGAGTTAATCAGTGCATTAACACTGCTAAAACAATAGCATTTACAAGGCAGCTCTGTGTGAGTGAGCAGATAAATTAACATCAAAGCACAGTTGTATAAGGGCCTTACATTTACTTGAGCAGCAGAAATGCCGCTGTGACTAGACAGGAAGAAGAAATATTACTAGAGTGAGAACAATACCCTTTCAAGAAGGAAGAAAAGGAAGGAGAAAAAAAAAAAAGTACAAAGGAGGGGAATAGTGTTAAAGGCATCTCTTAGTAACTGAAAGTGGTTCTTATGTTAACAAAGGGAATACAGTTTGCTGGTTCTGTCTGCTGTAAGATACCACGATGACAAAGCTTGCAAAGTGACAGCTTCTTCAGTTCACAGCTGTACTAATTATGTTGTTGCTGGCTTGATTAGACATATTGCGGTATAGTACAATAATCTGAGTTGCCTTACGATTTGAAAGGGTAATGTCTGTTTCACGTTTGAGTATTGCGTCTGTGTTTTACCCCATTTGAATTTATTTTACTGCAAAGTGATAATCTCACTTTTTTTTTTTTTTCATTCTTCATTTACCTTTTTTTTTTTTTTTTTTTAGCCCGGAGATTTGAGCAAAGTCAAATGGAAGCCTGTGGATACGGCAGATCTATTTTCACCATCTGTCAGTATAGTTACTAGTGGAGGCATCCCTTTCCAGAATGTTGCATCAAATGGGTTGTGCATTTTCCTACATTCCTTCAGAGAACTGATGCTATAAAACTGGTCCTACCAGTTTTTGCCTTCCTCTGCGCTGTGAGGCATAAATGATTACTTTTTATCACTGCTGACAGTGAAATAAAATTAAAGGTCTGGGTCCTATTCAGGAAATGGTTTCTGAAGCTGTCTGTTACATTTTTAGTCTTACCTATAAATAATTCTCATCTTTGAATGTGGTGAGGAAAAATGCACAAAAAATATTTTCACAGTGGTAATGTATTTTTCCCACAGTGACATTCCCTTTCTAAATCCTTAAGCATCTCAAGGCCAGCAGAGAAACTACATACAAACCATTAAGAAATCAAAGGTATTGAAAAGATAAAACAAATGAGTTGTATTAAAAGCTTGACTGTGCAAGCAATAAGGTTGTAATGCTGATACTGCTTTTAGTGCAGGGGTGACATTCCTAGCACATGTGGTTTGTGTATCCATGTCTGAGTGGGTGGTCTAGAAAACAGTGCGAAGTGCAGCAGGAGGGCTTAGTTTTTGAGCAGTGCAGAGAAGACATTCTGAGTGGATTCTGCCAGCACCACCCAGACTATATGCGATAAAGCAGTTTTCTTCCAGTATTCTTGAGCAGCTAAGCTTTCACTTTGAAAATATTTAGTTGAATAAACCTTATTTTTTCCAATGCTATTAGTTGCACTCAGGAATTTGATCTTTGTTAGGGATAGAGTTAGGTCAGGAGTGGGATAATTTTTCTGTAGTTACTTCATTTGGGCAGAAAATGAGAAGATAGAAGGTGGTAATCTTTTTATTTCTTCTCAGCACTGTTCAGCTGGCACAAACATGAAATGTTTTCCTTTGAAAACGCTCAAGTGTGGGAAGAAGTTAATGCTGCTTTCACTAGTGTCACTGTCTTTTGGCTCAGAAGATGAATTAAGATGAAGTTCCTCTTGAATGTGTACACATGTAAGATAGGATGTGGCTTGTGAGCAGAGGGACCTAGCAGTGTTGCTGTTATTACTACAGAAATGTATGAGTTAGACTTTCTCACCATGTGAGCAAGTGAGGTAAGAGGTATTTGTGAATAAGGTATGGAATTAGATCTTATCTTTTGCCTAAGCTCCCTAGAACATGTGCACACCATCTATGTATAAATGACTTTTTATTAGTATCTGCTGGGATTTTTGAGTACTTCACAGCTCTCTCTTTGAAATACCATGTGTAATAAGAGTCTCTACTAGGGCAGGCACTTGTAGTCATCTTGCAACTACAAGACAGAGCTCTGCAGTGTATTGCTTTGAATTAAGTTGAATTGTGTTGTGGAGTAGTCATGATCTTGATTCTTCAGATAAGTCTTTGTCCTTTACCCTTTTCAGTTACAGAACTTAATCTTTTAAAAATTTTGGAGAGAATTAATTGTTCTTTTACCACCTAGCAACGTCTTCCATAGAGGTTCAGATTCTTAAAATAATTAACAATAAAACATCGAAGCTAGCACTTTCTCCTTCTGTCTTGGCAATCTGATATACTATATATCTGACCAACCATCTGATGGCCTGATTCAACAGCTACCTCTGAGTTGAAGCAAGATAGCAAGATGCTATTTAACAGAATTGTTGAGATTGGAAGGAACATTTGCAGGGTCATCTTGTCCAATTTCATGATTTCTATCTGCAAATCTGATTGGCCTTGAGCAGACTATTTTGGAAACTCCTGGCATTGAGCCTTTCTCATGCTATCATTGTCCTAGTAGAGTAAATACTGCTATGAACATGAAGTTGATATCTCAAAGCTGTCATGTTACTGTTACTTTCTGAACAGGATTCTTTCTTTCTGGATGTGTATGTTTTTTTCCTCTCCAAGGCCTGATGTGGTTCAGGTCTTCCTCTACTATGTGCAGTAAATGAAAATCATCTTAAAGGTGCTGCTTTATTTTTTGACAATTTAAGTATTTGGCCTTACAGTCCTAATGTACTTGTTTGGCTATGGATTTTACACTAACTATTGCTACTTGTTGTATCATTATTATGCATGTACTATATCATCCTCTGACGTATTAAATTTGATAAAAATACTTTGTGCCGTTTCAGTATTGGATCTCTCCTTGGAACTTATGAAAAATTTGCCATCTTCACTGAGCATCAGAATTCCCATTGTCTTGAAGTGATTTCACAGAAAGTTATCCTAGTCTTAACTGCAGTATTTTTGTAATAAGGCTTTCTGACAGTTCTTTGACAATATTATAGCAGCAGAAAAATCTCAGGTTTATGCAGGAGATAACCAGATTTCCTTCCATCCGTCACCTAATCTTGTGTTCTTTCTTTTATGTTTTTGAAAAGACACTATGACATAATCTCACTTAGGCACAGGATAGTTGAGTGTATTTTGGGTCATCAAACTCATCATGAGTTTAAACTCTTGTGTCTCCAAATAATCTTGCTTTCTTCTACATTAATGTCCCTTGAATGGGACATTCTTGCTGGTGCATGCAGAGAAGATTAGCACAAGACATCTGACTTCATAGCTATGAAAGAACTTTTGGTTGAACCTTTAGAGGAAACTTTAGGGAAAATCTTGTTTTACTGTGGTTGGTCAGCAGTCCTTTTCATCATCGTTGTTTTTAATTACTATGAGAAAATTTCACCCTATGACCTGTGGAATTGTTTTATTCTAGTTTTATCAGAGCACTCACTTGATTAATTTATGGCTCACATAATCTGCTCATAGTAGTCATGGGGTTTCGAAGAGGAATTCAGTGAAATTGCCAGCTACAAAATGCCTTTCACATTATTAGAGGCTAGAATGGTGATGTCCCTTAAGATACTGTAGATATTGCTCTTGTTTGCTGAAAAAAGCTCTTCTGGTATTCATCACCTAGATGGCTGAAGAAGATTAAAGAGATGTATTCAAGGAGTCTCTTATAAACAAGGGATTTTGTGAGAACAGTTTGTCCTTAGATCTCATTCAATCTTACATCTGATGAGTATCTCCTGTTTTTATACCAGTAGTGTCAGAGTGCATCCTTTGCAGAACTCGTTTGTGCTAGCATGTGTGGTTAAATGTTAGGTGTCTCTTGCTGGATGCTTACTTTTTTCAACTTAGGGAGGATCTAGCCTTTCATGTGTACCAGTATTACATGAGGTATTTCTTGTCAGAATTAAAGACTTATTTAATTACAGAAACTCTCAAGCTCGCTATTTATTCTCCCTAACAGTTGTGGTGTCACTAGCTATCTTGAAAAAAACTGTTTGTGCTATTAGTAAGAAACTTGCATTTTAAAACTTTTTTTTAAAAGGTTTTATTAACAAAGAATATGGCTGCTTTGAACTTTTCACTTTGCCACACAGTGTCTAGTGAAGTGGAGGTCACAAAATCACAAAGTGGTTGAGATTGGCAGGGACCTCTGGGGGTGGTTTTTTTTTTTGCAACCCTCCTGCTCAAGAACAGCCACCTAAATGAGGCTGATGGCCCAGAACCTTCTTGAAGATCTCTAAGGAGGGAGAATCCCCAACCCCTCTGGCCAACTTGTGCCAGTACTTCATTGTTGTATTGGGGATTGATTTTTAAGTAGCTATTAACTGAAAGATTTAATGATACTGCTCTGATGTTTCTCAAGTTTGTGAAAACAGATGCATGTGGTTTGCCCTCTGATCTATGAGGTTTTCATGATTCTTTGCAATGATGAAGCTGTTAACAGTGGAATTATAGAATGATCTCAGTATTCTTATCAAACTTGTTAGTTATTTAGATGAGTAGAAACTTAAGGTGGAAGCTTGTAATGCTGTTGCATCGCCATGGCTGACTGCCAGTAAGCCTCCCCAACACCGTAGTAAACTTTCAGTAGTTACTTCAAGAAGAGCAAATGTGAAACCTGATTTGCCCACCATGGTAATTATTGTGAAAGCTTGAGCAAATAATAATTCTGACTTGAATGTTACAGCAACTTTGGATAAAGATTTAATCTGTGCTTTTTAAAAGGGTAATTTCAGAAATAGGAAATGTAGCGCATTTATGTAGGAACTGTGAGTACTCCCTATAGAGTTTAGTATAAAGACCTTTCTTTTATAGGATTGAGACAGTGATGTAGATGATGTTAATCTTCCTTGAAAGCTCCTGACCACTTTTCATTTCACTCACTAAGGTTTGACGGTTTCAGTTTCTAGCACAAGATTGTAATCTCAAGAGAGAGAGAGAGCATGCTAGCAAAATAATAATACTAATAAAATAAAATAATGAAGGCCCTGGGGAGGTCCCCAGATCCTGACTAGAGTGGGCTTAGCGGGGGCTCAGTTTGGACTGCTCAGGGCCTTACCTAAGCAGGGAGTGAAACTCCTAGGCCTGCGCCCTGGCTCCAGGGCTGGGCCATCCTGGTCAGGAAGACGCTGCTCCTAGTCTCTACCCGCGCTCAGTCCCTCTGCCTTCCCAGGGCAGAGCTCAGTGTATGTTCTTGCAGAATTTCTTGGAGTCACTGTCATTCCTCCCACTCACGTTGGTCATGCAGTCCTGCTCTTAGGTGATTAACAGTAGGCCCATAACTAGCTATATGCAAAGCTGAGGCAGGTGTACTTTATCTCCTCCTTAAGGCCACTGATAGAGACATTAAACAGAACAGATACCCCTTGAGGAATGTCACCACTAACTGGTTTTCAGGTAGAGCACACACTGTTAATAATCTTTAAGCCTCACTGCCCAACTAGATTTTTTAACCTATGTTAGCTGTCTCATTCAGACCATAAATGTCCAAAGCTGAATACAAAAATACTGTAAATGAATGAACTGAAGCCTTCACTAAATGGTAAGTTGCATTCACTCCATTATCACCTGTCACCACCACCACCTTTGTGTCGCTAAAAGAGATTTACAAGAAGACTCTTCACGTGATTTTCCCTGGTACTGCAAAGAAGCTCACTGATTTGTAGTTCAACAGAACTTGCTCTTCTTACTTCTTCCACTTCTTGCTCTTTCTAAGGATCTGCACCACACTTGCCTTTTTCTACCCATTAGGAGATACTCCCCCAACATCTATCCAAGATTTTAGAGAGTAGCCTTGCTAAGGTATCAGACAGCATGCAACAGCACCTTAGGATAAGGATTTCCCAAAAGACATCAGACTTAGTCATCATCTGCTGTCAGCAGCATCTCTCCTTTTTTAACTCATCCCTAAAAACAGAAGACTGAAAAGCCTTTTCAGTGAAGTCCATTGGGAAAATGCTGGCCTTCTCACAGCACAAACACACAGTGCCTACAGCCACTAAGCAGAATCTAGGACTGTTGTCAGAATATAAAGCTTCATCACACACAGGCTGAGCAGGGACCACTTCACAGTTCAGAGTAGGAAAATTGTTCATCTTTTAACTGAAAATAAGTAGTGATTCTCTCCAGGTTTTGTTGTTATTGTGCTAGTTTCAGGTTGTTTTGTTTGTTTATTTTCGGTGGGCTTGGATATGGAGCTGTGGGTGTTATTGTTTTTGTTTTATTTTTCCTCAAGGAAGAGACCAGAAATTAGGGCTGCATACATCATTTTCTCAGAAATAGCAGAAGCAAGGAACACAATGGTATAGAAGCTTAGTGAGTTAAATAGTTTTTGCTTTGCTAGTAATGTTGTGTAACATAAACGATCAAGAATGACAGTGGGCTTTCTTGACCAGAAAGATTAGGGACAACTAGAATGGGAAATAAGTAGAAAATGTAAAAAACTGGGTAAGTATCTGTTTAGGAGATCTAGTGAAAATGTCATTTAGTGGTCATACATTTTTACTTGAAGTAAAGATCGATGAACTTTAACATCTTTATCAATGACATCGATGACGGAATCAAGTGCACCCTCAACACGTTTGCTGATGACACCAAGCTGAGTGGTGTAGCTGACACAGTGAAAGGAAGGGATGCCATTCAGAGGGACCTACTGGACTTGAAAGGTGGGCCGGGGTGAACCTGATGAGGTTCAACACAGCAAAGTGCAGAGTTTTGCACTTGGGGCAGAGGAATCCCAGGCCCATATAGACTGGAAGGAGCAGTCCTACAGAGCAGCCCTGCAGTGAAGGACCTGGGGGTCCTGATGGATGAAAAACTTAACATGAGCCAGCTGTGTGCCCTTGCAGCTCAGAAAGCAAATGGTATCCTGGGCTTCATCAAAAGTGGGGTGGCCAGCAGGGACAGGGAGGTGATTGTCCCCCTCTCTTCTGCTCTTGTGAGGCCCCATCTAGAGAATTGTGTCCAGCTCTGGAACCCCCAGTATAAGAAAGACAGGGAGCTGTTGGAGAGGGTCCAGAGGAGAGCCATGAAGATGATCAGGGGACTGGAGCACCTCCACTACAAAGAGGGGCTGAGGGAGCCGGGCTTGGTCAGCCTGGAGAAAAGAAGGCTGCGGGGTGACCTCATTGCAGCCTTTCAGTACCTAAAGGGAATCTACAAACAGGAGGGGAATCAACTCTTTGAAAGGGTTGATAACTGCAGGACAAGGGGAAATGGTTCGAAGTTGAGGGAGGGAAGATTTAGGTTGGATGTCAGAGGGAATTCTTTACAGAGAGAGTGGTGAGGTGCTGGAACAGGCTGCCCAGAGAGGTTGTGGATGCCCCGTCCCTGGAGGTGTTCAAGGCCAGATAGGATGGGGCCCAGGGCAGCCTGGTCTAGTATTAAATGGGAAGGTTGGCAGCCCTGCATGTGGTGGGAGTGTTGGAGCTTGACGATCCTTAAGGTCCCATGCAACCCGGACCATTCTGTGACTCTGTGATAATACTAATCTCTTAGTGATTGTTCCCAACAGCATGTAGCTGTACTATGACATGATGTCTGACTGATACTTATTTTTTATCTGAGAAAGCAAAAAATGGCCATTTGTTCCTTGTCCCTAAAATCAGCAACCTTCCCTTCATCTTCAGCATTCAGTTTGAGGTGTTTAGACTACATACTTCTTTAGTTATTCTAGTGCATAACTTCTATGTTCTGAATCAGACATAACAAGACCTTTGTTGTCTGCAAGGCATGGCTTTATTTTTCCAGTAACTATAATCAATGTTCGTAATTTAACTCTCTGTCCTTTGCTTAATCTGGTTGCGTAAAGTACAGTTTTTGGAAAATACTCATCCTCTCCTCTTTTTTTTTTTTTTTTCTACTATGACATTTGTTCATCCTACCAAAGTAGTTTGTCAGGAGTAATCCAGGAGGTCTGAAAACATATGTCCGGATTTGACCTTTAGCCCTCAATTGCAGAAAGAACAAACATAACTCATTTACAGAGCACTTGGTAGCAGCTATACTTCAAAACTGACCAAAACAAAGTATTATCCCCTAGAGCACTAAGAACTCATCTGAAATATGTGCTAAATTAAGGTGTTTTAAAAGTATACTTATAAGGAAAAAGGAGAAAAAAATAGGACCATTAAAGAACTGGTGAAACAATGCTATTTTTACAGCAGAATACAAAGTAGATCAGAGGGAGAAGAATAAATAGGAATAAGAATAAATACCCCTTGACAGTATACAGATGCATGTAAGAAGAAGGGTAACACAGTGCAGTTGAAGGAGCAAGCAGTTGTAACACCAAAGCTGAAAGCTGATCAACAATTCCATCTTGAAGTTATTGACTTTGTCTCCTGGAAGGATGGGGAGCTCACAGGTTGCCCCCACCAAAGGCTGTGACAAGAACAGGGAACACTGTCTTCGCCACTCTCCTGCCTGAAGGGCAAACAGGCAGAGAAGAAAGGTACAGTTCAACTGCCAAGAGGAAAGAGGAAATGAGCTTTGGTACTGCTAAACGTTTTCAAGGGGAATACCCAAAGAAAATCCAGAAATCATTAGGGATGGAGAGGAGAGAATTCAGGGTGTTGACAGATAAGAGCTTGAATTCAGACTGGGGAGTATGAGGCATTAATACTAGTGTTATAATTTATTTTCTGACAAAGAAAAAATCAAAAGGCTCGTAAGAAAGCAAGATGTGAACTAAGAAAATGGGACTTTGTGGGGCTAATTATCAGAGAATATTTTTAAGCTGAAGAATATCTGGTATAATTTTGTGGGGCACTTTCAAAAACTGAATAATGGAGTTGTGACCCTACACAACTTTTTCTAGAACTGATAAAGAGTTGAAACACAGATAAGGTCTGTGTTGTAGGAAGTTGAGTCAATACAGAAAACTGACACTATTTCTTCATTTAGGGCGTTATGGTGACATGGAATACATATCTGAGAAAAGCAATTTTAGCCATCTATTAATGAGATCAGCCGATCTTGATTTGTTCCAGAGAACAAGGTCTAGGAGGCAAAGATGCCAAAGAAATAGGGTGAAAAAGTTCAAGCGTGAGCTTCTGATATATTTCAGAAGGCTTAGTATCTTTTCCTGTCTCTAAATTTTAGTATGCTCTTACCTCTGATTAACCTTTCACCTCTGCAGAGTGGCGGAACAATGGCGCTTTTGTTAAACTCTCAGCTGAGCTACTGATTCATTGTGTCCTACTTAATGATTGCTTAACCTATTGGTAATTTTCCAGTTTATCTCTTTTTCTTTTTCTTTCTTTTTTCTTTTTTTTTTGAAACAACAGAAGCCAAAAATAGCTCTCAAAGAACCTTCTGTCTTTTCTTAAACCCTGGTTGCTGAAACATGAGAGAATGCATTTCTTCTTAACCAGTGTAACATACTATGTGCTGAATATTAGCTTTAAAAGCAGCTAAGTCAGGACTTGCACATGGTTTTCTGAAATGAAAGAAAAGTGTTGGGCTTATACAACTTGCTGTTCCATCATAACAACCATAGGAAGATTTTTTGCCAAGACTGCATGGTAAAATTCTCTACAGCATTTGGGTGATATTTTCCAGTCAGATACCATAGTCACTGAGCTTTTACTTTCATGTGCGTAAGTGTTTAACGTATTTGTCATTGGTATCCTTCTGTCTTGCTCAAATCATTTACCACAGTATGGGACTTGTAGAATAACACTCATGTGCCTTCTACTGAGTGCAATTACCTGTTTATAGAAGGACACTGGACCCTGAGCAACGTGCTCAAGAAATAAAGTTTTAACTGTAGGTCTGAGTATGTGTTTGGTATGTAATCTTTACAACAGTCTCAAGAGAGAGGTTTTATAAACTGTGAAGCTGAAGAATAAAACAGTAAATAAGATTTTTACTCTTATTATGGTACAGAAGTAAATCAATTTGCCAACTTTTTTTGTACAGCTTGCATATACGATACCAGTCTGAAACGTTATTGAACCTAAAATGTTTAAGTTTAGTCTGCTCTTTTACCTCAAGCCTTGGGGTGTTTGCACTTGTTTGTTTTTTTTTTTTTTCCAATTAAATTTTCTTATCAAAGCCCAACAACTAACCTCTACTAGTGGAAAAAATGAATGTAAGTCTTTTGGGTTGTGTTTCCTTGCTATTGCAGAAGGCATTATTTGTTTATTGCACAGGAATAAATCAAGAAAATTTAAATTAATTGTTAATAGTGTGGTCACTTTACAGCATCTGAAGCTTTCAAGAGAATTTGTTTTGTGTCTAAATTTAAGTAACTAAACACATGAGTTTTATGGATTTTCGGAGAAATACAGTAGGTGAAATAGGTTTTGCAGGGAAGGTGTTTACTATAGACCCTACAGGTTTAATTGAAACAGTTATTAAATCACTTACAGCTACTTGCAGTAAATCATTTTTACGGTACTTTCAAGATCAAAGTATTGTTTGCACTTCAGTGTGAGTAAATCCGACACTCCACAGGTGCCTGAACATCACAGAGAAATATACCATCTAAATAGGATGTAATTCAGCTAGTAAAAAAATAAAATTGAGAAGCTCAGAAGTAATTGCACTGAATTTGTTGTAGGCAATATGCCCGTTTTAAAAGTGCTGCTGTACCAGGAAAAGTTAGCAATGCCAGGCTGTTCAACCCATATGCTGTATTTTTGGAAACAAACAGATAAAGCAATTGAAACAGAATCAAATACTGTTCTCTTTTTGTGTCTCCTCTAGCTCATATTCCTATGGCTAGACAGTCTAAGCCTGATTCTAGATAGTGCTGTATCATCACAGACCTTGGCCTGGAGATGTGACTGCAGAAGAGCATTCACTGGAAAAATCTGCAAGGTAAACATTTTCACAAATGAGATGACTGTAAGTTGAGAACAGCTGTGGAAAATATCATGAAGCAATGCACTTCATCTTCCTTGAACTTTTCTCTTTCTATCTGTCTGAGGAAGGTTATCTCATGAGTAAAAATTATCCTTTCTTTTTTTAACAGGCCATAGCCACTTATCTTATTCCATAGCAAGTTTACATCGTGTTACGGGATCAAGCTGGATTCTGAAGTGTGTAGGGTCCAGAATCAGTAATTCCATCATGCAGTTACTTCCAACTTGTATTTTAAATATGCTTCTAATCCCTCCTATAGTGTGCACACACACACACACAAGGAAAAACAAAAAACAAAAAACTGTCATGGGGAGGTTTAGGTATTTTTCTTTCCCTTATGGTGCTATTTGCGACCAAAATCATGGATCATTTCTGTATTCAACTTTGGCTAATTTTTAAAAAGTGGTTTGAAGCTTTAGGACTGCAACTGCTAACCGCTTGCAGCCAAATTACCAATCTCACTGCTCTGATGGTATGTCCCCTGCTCACTGTAAGTTTGTTGAAGAGGTGCAAATAGATGCACAGCTGCACAGGGTGGGAAGGATTGCTGGAATTTAGTGTTACTTCCATCTCTGTGGCTCACGCTCTGTTTTCAATAATGGTTGTGGTAAGGGTTAAGTGGTATTCCTTTCTGAATGTAAGTTTCTGAAACTTTTCCTATTGTTGTTTTACAGCCAGTCAGTTTTTCTCTTTATAGCTTCTCAGTTAAACTGAGAGAGTTCAGAGCTATTAAAAAACATGCTCAAAAGGGCTACCTAACTTGTCCAAAGCACCATCAATTCCGCAATAGCTGTTGAGCTGGCTGTTTCATCTCATGATGCCCATCCATCTACTGTAGCTGTGGAAGCTTTCGGAGCACTTGGAGCTCTCGATGCAAAGACTGCAAAAAGTTTGAATTCCTTTTTATTGATGCAGAAATGTATAAGGCACACTGTACGTGAGTACCTTTGAAAAATAAGAATGTTGCAAAACCCAAAGGAGTGTTCTTGTTGCCATTCCTTCAAGTGTTGTAAGGTTAAGGACTAAAGAAAAAAAGGATTGAAAAAAGCATAGAATTTTCCTGTGTTGAAACTTGGCTTGTGCCTATAAGCCTGAGCATTTGATTTCTAGGGTACTGCTGAAACGTGAATGTAAATCATCTAATAATTATTTGAGGATTCAGTTTCTGTGTCCACCTTCTCCAACAGTCACATTATAGTTTCTGATTTGTCTCATGACCAAAAATAAGCAGAGAAAAATATTTTCCAGAGTGTGCACTTCTGGATATGGAACCTATTTTGTGGACACACATTGTGGGAGGATGTGTGCATCACATTCTTCTGTGAAAATCAATAGCAGCACGATACACAGACACAATCCTCAAAGAAAACAAAGCTTTACTAACAACTTGATAGCTATGGAACATTGAGAGCCTTTTCCATCTGTGTATGGTCCAAAAGCATACAGTAATCTCTGGTGCCAATTAATCTAATTGGTTCACTTATTTGGGCAGTGTTTTCAAGTAATACTAAGCTCTCTCAGGCCTTTGGCATGCAATTAGAGAAGGAGATGGCTTTAGTAGTTAAAAAAAAAAAAGAGGAAGAAGAAAAGGAACAATTAAATCGTATTTAAATGTCTTTTTGAAAGAGTTTGTGAGTAAATGTGTATAGCACTCATAGAGAGGCATGTGCAAACATGAGTCTGTTACTGATTTGGAATCTTAAGCAGTTTCAAGACTTTTGTCTTTCATTAAAGTTTCTTTGAAAAGTTAATCACACTGGCTTATAAAAATATATCAACAAGTTCTTTTCTCTATCTTAGTTTTTAAAGCTTTGATTCCTTTCTCTTAGTTTTTCATTTGATTCATGTCTCTACTATTATCTGTTTCTGGTCCAGCAACCAGAATGGAAGTTGTTAAGGAGCAGAGTCATGGTGAGGTAGAGCAGGATGTGCAGCTTTGTAGGTCAACTTGGCACTTGCAGTTCTCCTTCAGCAGCAGTGAGCTGTGGAGGTTGAAAATACTGTGTTGCAGTGTCCCAAATACTGAATGTGCAAAAGTAATGCAACTGTCCTCTCTTAATGTTGGCAGATGAATGCAGACATGAAAGTCGATCAGATATTGAAGAAACTTTGTTCTGAGATGGCTATGACCTCCAGCCTGATATGTTCTGCCTGAAGATGCTTCCTCTGCGACAGAGGACCCCAAGTCATGCATAACCACTGACAGCAGTTGTCCAAAGAGATGCTGGAAGAACTATATTACCTCCCAGTCTTCTGCCCCATTGCCTTCATGTCTGCAGCTCTAAAAAAACAACCAGCTTGCAGCGCTGTGTTTGATAAAGTAAACACATCTGTCATCTGAGGAGCTCTCTTACGTCTGTCTCTGTATTTCAGGCTCTGTTTCCTCTGTGCCATCATATGTATCTAACATGGGGCCAAAATTAACGCCTAGGTAAAGGAGATAAAAGAAAACATAGATATAAGGTTTAAAATCAGATGAAATGCAGTAGTCTGTTGACTTAGGTAGGGGAAGAATGCCCTCCTATGCTGCCAGTGACTCTGGCATGGATGCAGAAATTTACTAGTGGCTAATAATTATGGCCCTGCTCTTTTAAAGAGCAATAAAATATAATTGCAGTAGGAAACTAGGTGGGTGGTTGGTAGAGTGAAATCTAATTTCAAAAACAAATGATGCATAAACATGCAAGGGCATTAAAAATGTTGCCTTGGCTGATTACCTTTTTATTGTCCTCTAGCTTTCTTTTTTATACTGGGTAATCTTGCTATGGATGTTGTAATGACGCTTCAATACACGGAAAATTGGAATAGTAGAAGTTAATGGCACAAAACATATTAATCTGCTTAAAAGCTGTTTCAGTGTTGTGAGTGATTCTGTGCCAGCAAGTGTCTTAGGATCATCTGTTATTCCCTTTAGCACAAGTGAGATTGCATGGTCTTAAATTTCCTAAAATGGAATAAGATACCTATAAGTCTGCAGTTTGTTTATATTTCTTGAATCTAATGGGAAAATGTGCTTTCATTCAATTAAAACTTTTCTTTCAGTGTTTGCAGTCTTCTAAACATCTTTGTGTGTGTTTTTTGATCTCCATATAGATGCATTTATGCTAATGTGATTCAGCCCTGCATTGAGACTCTGGTACGTAAATGTTAAAATAAGCAAAGGAACCACTTAAATGTTGCCAGTTGCTGCTTCTCCTGTGGCACCCCTGGGAGCAAGAGAGTGCCGCAGTATTTTGTGTACATGTATATGTAAACATCCATTACATTTTGCTTGGTCATACACTCATTTTCATGATGTGAGATGAAAGAGTCTCCTATTGGTTGCTTAGAGGACTGCAAGATTAAATACCTGATATCATAGGAAACACATAGCTGCAATACTATTGCTCATTTGAAACACTTACGCTCCTGAAATCCTTGTCAGGCAGAGACCTCCAACGCTTTGTTTCTCCTAAGAACCACTGAAAAATTATTGAGAGGAAGGTAAAGGAAACCACACAGCTGGCAAATTAATATCAGTGATTTTTATGGGCAGTTTATTCATTCATGAACATCATAACAGGGTATAGTTCTACTCTCTATCCAAGGTGCTTGTCCTTCTGAATCATTAACAATGCACAAGAATGGCATGTTGACTCATTTGGAGAGAGCAAAAGAAGATTAAAGGGGGGAAGATAGGAGCAAATGGGCCTGTCTTTTTTTTCCCATCACAGCTAGCTAGCAAGATGGCTTGCATAAAATGAAGAGGGAAAACTTTCCACTTAGTTCATTTCTGCCGTCTTTTTTTTTGTAAGAGCTCTGTGAAGAACGATGAAGTACACAAAGCGCACTAATGAAAAGCGGCTGTCACAGACCATTCTTCTGTCCAGGAGCCGAAGGGGCCCCATCTTTGCCAAAGGAGGGGCTGAGGGCTGGCCGATCAGTTTGCAAGGGTCAGGCCCTCGGTGCTGTAAAACCAAATGCTAAAGTTCTCAAGTTCTTGGCAACACTACCCGCTGCATGCACCTGCACTGTGTTGGTAGTTGTGTTCAACATCTAACTTTGCATGTATTCATTCTTCTGTTCTTAAAGGTAAAGAAATCTCTTTGGTATGGCTCACAGCATATCTAAATGGATAAAATAGACATCTGTATGGTGAATAATGTTGCTCAAATTTTAAATCCTCCTTGACTTATTCTCAGCTACCTTATATTTAATGGAAACAGAGATCGCTGACATCTTGGCAAGAACTGATCTGCCGTCTACAAACTTAACATTTGTGTAGTAAAATTCCTTGGGGGATGTGTTTATTTTCTTTGATTTATGAATATTTTATATGCCTAGTTCAAGAGGCATTAGGGAGATACGAATCCTGAAGAACAAATGCTAACTGAAGTCTGTTTTTAGAAGATGATGGTTTTTTTTCCAAATCAGATCAAAAGCATTTGGCACAAAGCCATGGGATTTGTGTACTTGTGTTTTAAATGCCGTATATTCAGAGGTAATTCTTGCTTCAGCATTTAAAGTGAATTTTTATCATATCTGTGGCTAAGATGTAAAGAGATGTTTCATGGATGGCTTAGAGTAACAAAAATTTACAGAAATCACATAATCATAGGGGCTGAAGGGATCCTTTAGAGATCACTGAGTCCAAACCCCTGCAAAGCAGGCTCCCCACAGCAGGCTGCACAACTATGCATCCTGGTGGGTCTTGAGTATCTCTGGAGAAGGAGAACCCACAACCTCCCTGGGCAGCCTGTTCCAGTGCTCCATCACCCCCAGCATGAAGAAGTTCCTTCACATATTGGTGCAGAACTTCCTGTCCTCCAGTTTATGGCTGTTTCCCCCTGTCCCGTCACAGCAGACAATGGAGTTTGTCAGGCATGAGAGGAGGATGCTTTGAGAGAAAGTCAAGTTTCTGTTGAGAGCAGTGAGAGTTTACACTACAAAATGAAAACTAGGAACACTGATGGATCTGGCCATCTGTAACTGGCAAGGCAGAAGTTCATTGGTCATTCAAACAGAAGCTGCCATGGTGGGTTTGTTATGCAAAAAGCATCTCATGTAAGCTATAAGTTGCAGTTAAAACTTTTGCTGGGGTATTTCCCTCCTTCCACTGGTGGTTCCACACACTCAGCCAGCCTTCACAGCCTCCTTGTGGCCAACAACAGGTGTGATGTCCTTCGGCAGGTCTCTCCTTTCCTGATCAGCATCTCAGGAATGCTACCCTTTTAGAGGTGATTACTTCTCCCTCATCAGCATCTCAAATGTTGCAGGAAATGACACACAACATTTACACAGATGGCATCATCATCTGAGCCCTGTCTTCCTAGGATTAATTAAAATTTGCTGTGTAAGCTTGCATCAGGCCCTGATAATGCAGAGGTTCTTTATTTGTTCCCTAGTTTATTCTACTTTTTCATCCAACAGTTCATTTCATGTTAATGAAAACTTGTATGTTGCAGATGTATTGGGGAAACTCGCTCAACTTTTACATCATACTTAACTGTTATTTATTGTGTAGTTCGTTTTACAGTTTCAGTGGTTTAAAAAGGAATTCTAGAAGGACTATTTAAAAAAAAAAAAAAAGAAAGAAAATCTGGTGATTTTTTGGCTCTATGTGCAACATCATAGCACTTTGTATGGTATGTATTTTGCCATCTGTGGGTTTCCTGAGTCTTTCTGAGTGGTAGTTGGCCTGCATTAGAAGCAGAATACTGGATTTGATGGACAGTGAGCTGTAACCTGATGTGTCAAGTTTTATGGTCCTATGCTATCAGAAACGCTGTGGTATTCAGTTAAGGCCACAGGGAATTTGTATTTTAGCCACTGAGAGTGCAAAGACATAGGAAAGGAAGAATATTTTAAAGATAAATCACAGAAGTGCTATATTGTATTATGTCCAACAGCCTTACATGTGGAAACGAGCTAACCACTTTAGGTGCACGCGGTTGAATTGCTACATGTGTAACCCAGGACTAAAAAACTCATTCACATAACTGTTTTATAGCCTTGTAATTAAATTTAGCAAACACTATCATGGAATCTAGTATGGTTTGTATAATCATTGTGTGTTGAGTATTATGTGATATTGTTGGACAATTGTTTCACAAATATCACACCCAGAACACAACAAAAATTCAAAAACCTGTGAGGAAACCCACCTAAGAGCTCCATGGAAAAAAGCATACAATTGTAGAATTAATAAAAACCATATGAAAAGTTTTAGTGGGGCTCAGGGCGTTTGATCGTAAGATCAGTGGAAGTAGTTGCATTTTCATGGCTGTCCATGAAAATTCCATCCACTTTAGGATGGAATACAAAGTAGTCAACTCACTGGATAGTTTTCATTATCTCAGATTTAAACAGGGGCAAGTGGCTGTGTGAAGTGCAATAATGTGTTAGAGGTAAATCTTCGAATATTATCCACAAACCTAGTGAAATAAATTTTCAGCACATCTGAAAATAAACTCAATATAACCAATGTCCCTGAAAAATAAAGTAGACTAAAGGTCATGTAGGCGTGCAGCAGTGGCAAGGAGCAAAGCTAGGGGCTTGTGCCCAACAAAGCATTTCTCTGGATTGTAGCATGAGGAGCTTCTGTGATAACTACTACTCTTTTCCTTCTGATAATTCTGTCCTCTGAAAGATTTATCTTTGCAAATAAAAAAATCCATGGAAATTTCTTGAAAAGTGGGAATAGTCTGAACACTTTATAACTCATTTTGTGTGTAATACCTTTGTGTGTAATTTCAAGGTAGATAACAGAATATGATAATCAAGGTTAGTGGGCATCAGTCTGCTACCACTGGTTCTTTAAAGGTAGCCTTAGAAGAGTGATTACCTTGTCACTTAGACATCTTTGGGGTTACTAGTCATGGAGACACTACCTCTTGGCAAACACAAAGTATGAATTCAGCAGGGCAAATGGACAGTACAACCAAAGAGTAATCAAAATGTAGATCCAAATTTGAAAGTGGCAGTATTCTTCCAACCTTTTTTATTTATTTATATTTATCTTTTTTTTTTTTTTCTTCCTGTTACCACATTGACCTTTCTTTAGAGCTTGATTGCTTTTATGCAGGAAAAAATAGAATTGAACTCTATTCCTATTGTGTGGTTATCCTAACAATCTCACAAACACTGTACTGCAAGCTCTTGTTTAGAAAATAAACCTTAAGCCACACTTCATTCTTTGACCTATGATTCAAAGATGACATTGAGGCAACGGGCTTGATATATATATATATTTTACTTTAGAGTATTAATTGGACTCGAATAGTCTCTTTTTTAAATTATTACAGATTTCTTTTTTTTTTTTCTTTTATATATATTCTCTTCTCAGTACTTCCCTGTGTAGTAAGCCTGTTTCCAGATGATTTTCCATATGATTTTTTTTTTTTTGGTGGCTAGAGGACAGACAGACACATTTCACAAGCTAAAAGTGATCCTTTTTTCTTCAACACAGAAAGACCACGCTGTGACTAGAAATGACTCTCAGTATTTCAGTTAGTGCCCTCTTAATAGTGGATGGCCAGAATGTTAGCTCATGGTTTGTAGAACCAGAGAAAGTTATTAAATCACTGATGCTGATCCCCAATGAACAAGAGATGAAAATTTTATACAGTTAATCTTGAACTGAACCTTTTTCTTCTAACAGCTGGTCTCTTTTAAGGTACCTTATAAAGCATTACCATTTGCTTCCTTCCAAGGTGGAGACTATGTTGGCCAAAGGTGTTTGTTTAGATGGGTGCACTGCATATTGTTTACTTTGAGTACAGCGGTTTCTTTGGCATGGCTGCAAGACAGCATTAACTTGCAGAACATGTTTTCTTGGCTGGATTTCTGTCCACGTATGTTCAGTACAATTGCTAGAACATAGTGCTGCTGCTATGGAGTGAATGCATAAAACACCATCTGAGGTGGACAGGTGGAAATGTCCAGGAATGGTAAGTCACTATACCCTTAGGTATGTCTGAAGATCTTTGCCTACAAAAATCACTTATAAACTTATACTTTTCCAAATGACAGTTTAAATGTCTCTCTCTAGAGGTACTGGACAAACCCATATTTAATGCAAGATGTTCATCCTCTGATATTTTTGACCTTTACTGATGCTGGAAACTCTCTCTTCCTGGCAGCAGGTTTTCAAGGCTTCCCTTGATCATCTTCTGCCACTTACCCAGCTCATGCATATCTTGCAAGTCAAGACTTTCACTTCTTACACCCTAGACAGTACGCTCCAATTTAGCAATAATTTGGACATTCTCCTTTTCATGTAAAAAGTATAAAAATCACAAAACGATGACTCTCAGTATGGTCTGCGCCAAATAATTGCAGCCTAACAACAGGGTAGGTGCTGCATTATTTACTTCTTAGTTTCTCATCATGTTCTGCCCGTGTAGGCATATTTTCCCAGTTGCTTAGATGCATACTGAAATCTAGTCTTTGACGTTATTTGGACAAGCATCAGCCTCAGTTAATCTGTGTTCTGACTATCTTATTTCCCATCACACATCAACTGGAAATGATATGCTGTGCTTTTTACGTGATGCTATGCACTGTTCAACTGCTGCAGGCTGGTATCTCAGAGCTGGATGTGTTCAAACACTGAATGAAATTATTCAAAACTCCCAAGCCATATCTCACCAAGGTATCAGATGTCCAAGCAGCAAGGGAGTGCAGTTTTTACTGATATTTATGCAATTGTGTCCTGTGCCTTAGAAAACTGAAGAAATTGCTAACATATTTTGAAACAACTAGACCAGAATGAGTAAACTGCCTGCCAACCAGAGGCAGGCACAGAGTCAGGGCTAGACATGGGTAAGATCAGTAGGATTTTGTCAAGAGCCACATCAAACTTGATCAGTCAGTTCACTACAAATCTGTCTGTCAGCTGCACAAGTTTCTGGTGAGGGATATCTGGTTCTTATCCTGGATTTACCAGTTCTGAATTTTTTGCAGCCTACCACTTCCACAGGGTGATCTCGGATTTCAACAGAACCACACTGAAGAGAATATTATATAGAAAGACTACTGTGTTGTCCGACTGTGTACAAGCTGACATTTAATAGATTGTAACTTTTAAAAATTGTCTTTTGAATGTAATTACTGTTTTAGGAATGAAAAAAACTTAATCAAGGATTATATATTTTAATAAGTTCAACACATATTAATATCTTTAATTAGAAAAATAAAGTCTGATCATTATTTCTCAGCTACCTTATGGAAATCTCAAGATGGTCACTTTTTGAAAACATATAAAATATTCATGACTCTTAACTTTCAACCACATTATCTTTGGAACCCTCCTTTGGACTCATGCTTACTGAACTGATTGCTTATTTTATTTTGATGAGCTTTTCTCTATGATACAGCTCCTCTAGTCTTTGTTTCAAAGTTGTCACTTGATTAAAGATGGCATCATTATTCTGTAATGAACTTCCTGCAGCTCACTG
This sequence comes from Tympanuchus pallidicinctus, assembly GCF_026119805.1. Taxonomy (NCBI): domain Eukaryota; kingdom Metazoa; phylum Chordata; class Aves; order Galliformes; family Phasianidae; genus Tympanuchus; species Tympanuchus pallidicinctus. The sequence continues at coordinate 40,443,003 of NW_026294758.1, forward strand.
CAGTGTTATCAGGGGATGTAGAAGTTCAGCAGTTTATACAAAGACTGCACTAATTTTAGCTTCCCAGCTCTCAGCATTACAGTTAGCAACACTCATGACCTAAATGTTTTTAAAGGACTGACAACAGTTCATTTTAAACAGTCTGGGAACACTACTTGCTTTACTGGAATGAACTGATGAAAATCTAATCATTTCTGACTTAGGCACCAGTTTTCCTCTACACTAGCATGCCCTAGTTATATTTCAAGTGGATGAGGCATGCAAGCCAGTCAGCACTATGGGTCCATAAAAGTGGGAATGGCTGTAAACTCAGCTCAGCTGTACAAGCAAACCTGCTGTCTGGCATCAATTCCATTTGGTGCGAGTAGGAAATCTGAAACAACTGCAGCCCTCATGGTAAAATATTCACACAGAGGGGGTAGACATAAATGCCTGGAATCCTTTCTAAAAATCAAAACAATTTGAGAATGTTACCAAAAGGTTTTCTCTTTTGGAAAAGAAATCCTTGCTCACATGTTCATCTTCACACAGTAATGTAATCATTGTAAAGTTTTATACATCACAACTGTTAATTCAATGAATAATTTTCTTCTTCCTTTTTGCTGATGTTTTTGCAATCCCAGGCTCTTGCAGTCACTTAACCTGATACAGTGTTCTGCCTCCCTAATATGTGAAAAGCAATTGGTGAACCTCAGAAGGAAATTTTATGATGGTTTAAAGAACATAGCAGTTCACTTCATTAATTAACTGTAAACTCCTTTTGCTTGTCCTTATCCTCTGGATTTGTGGTGAAGCAGATGGAATTTTCAGCAGACTGTTTTACAAATGCTCATCTTTTTTGGGCTAGACTTGCATTGTGATCAGAATTGGAGTTTAGAATGCATTCTATGCCCTCTCCTTGATATAAATGACAAGGAGCTGTCTGTGAGTGAGACAGGTGAAAATGCTTCAGCAGCAGGTGATTGTCCTTGGGGTATTTTGCAGCTGAAGTCACATTTAATATGCCTGTCCTAAAACTGAGACTGTCAAAATGTTGATAATAGTTTAAAATATTGCATACCAGACCACAGGCTTGTCCTGCATCATCTTCTAATGTCATTAAAAATAAAATAATTAAAAAAAAATCTGTGTCTCTTATTTCAGCATGGAACTAATCTGAGCTGCAAACCTGACAGTGCTGTGCAGATAAAGTGGATTCTTAAAGTTCCAGTTTTCCCTGAGTCAGAGGATAACTGTTGCTTGTAGCAACAGTTTTTTAACAGCAGGATAAATAGAAAAAAAATATTATCTAATCATTTGATAAAACTTTCTGCAGAGATGTATAAAAGCTTGAAAATACATATTCAATGTAGGGAGCCTTATACATGTACAAATATACAGTATACCTTTTTCTTCACTGCAGATGGCAGGGGTGATCAGGAAAATGTTCTTTGAGGATATATCCATAGCAGTGTGGAAAGTTTTAGTATTTCAGTCCATTCCTCTTACTTCCTGGTAATTCCGTTAACTCTCAGTAACTACTGGAAGTCATATCTAATCTCAACATTTACAGCTAATCCCAACATTTACAGGATCACAGAAGAGTAGGTGTTGGAAAGCATGCCTTAGGATCATTTAAACCAATCCTTTCACTCAGAGCAGATTTCACTACAAAAGATTAATGAGGTCATTGTCTGTTAAGGTTTGAGTATCTTCAAGGATGGAGAACTCACAGCTTCTCTGAGACACCTGTTTACGTACAGCTTCCCTCACCACAACAGTGTGTGCTGCTGTATTTACGTGGAATTCCCTGTAATTCAGCTTGTACCCATTTCTTCTCTTTACATCACTGAGAATAACCTGACTCCTGTCTTTACATTGTTCCATTATGCACATGAATAAGATCCTTCCAAGTTTTCTCTTTTTCAGGCTGAGAAATCCTAGCTCCCTCAGCATCTCCTCATAAGAGAAGTGGTCTGGCAGCTTCATCACCTTCACGGCTTTCAATAGACTTGCTCCATCATGTTCACAACTTCCTTCTACCAAGGAACCCAGAATTGGACTTACCACCCAGACATGTCCTACCAGAGGAGTAGAAGACAACGATCACCATCTTCAGCCTGATGATAGAGCACTTCCCAGTGCAGCCCAGAGGGATCTTGGTTTTCTTTAGAGCAAGGGTTTGTTGCTAACTCACAATCAGAAGTTGTTCACATAGACACCCCAGACCTTCATGGAGCTGCTTTTCACACAGCACTCAGCATATGTTGGTGCATGAAATGATATCTCCCAACTGCAAAGTTTGTCATTTAAGTGTGTCAACTTCATGAGATTCCAGTCAGCATTTTCATGCAGCCTGTTCAAGTCCCTCTAAGTTGCTAAGACACTCAGCTGTACTAGCATCCGCTCCTCTTATATTCGTGTTGTATGCAAACTTGCTAAGGAAGCCACCTGTTCTGTCACTCAGGTAGTTCTAGAAGATACTAAATAATATTGACCCCAGTATCCTGCTCTGGGACATGCAGGGGGTGGCTGCTAACAAGATGGACCACAGTTCTCTGAGCCTGGCAGTTCAGCCAGATTTCAGTACATTCCACTGTCCATTTAGCTAACCTTTCTTGATTAGTCTGCAAGGATGCTACTGAAGACAATGTCAGAAGTGTAACAACAGTCAAGGAAAACAACACTCACTGCTTTCCATCACCCACTGAACATTTCACCTTGTAGAGGGATATCAGGTTGATTAAGCATGATTTCCCCTTTGTAATATTGCTCCATGCAGCATTACTTCTTCAACGTTCGGAGGCGATCTATCTTGAAGTGAGATATTACATACATAGCATTATGTATTATATAGCAATTGTGAGTTATTATGTATTTTTCTATGCTCTTTTGAGTGTCCTCTCTTGAGTAAAGAAAAAGAAAAATTAGAATGATTTGCTGCAGGTCATCTGAAAGGTCAGTGGCAGAAAATGAATTAGAATTTATGTCTCAGTGCCATCTTTCTGCTTTCTATAATCAAGGAATGAATTACTAAGAGTCATTATATATTAAGTTTAAACATTAAAGAAAGAAAAAGATAAAATATTGATCTCAAGTTTCTTGCCTTTAGAATAATTTTAGAGGCTTCTTTTTCTTCTCTTACTTCCATTCCCTCAAACAGAGGAAATCATTACTCCTTGCAAATGTCCCTTTGTTCTAACTCTATCTTTTTACATGTCTAAGAGCATTCACATGAAGAACTAATTTGCTATCAGGCCATTGGATGCTTGAAAGGTGGTAATTTTGAGCCTTTGGTAGTATGCAGTATCCTTTCCAATCCTCCGTAGCCTCTTGGGCTATATCTTACTGCTGACTGTTGCAGTTGTATGTACAAAGGCACTAAGCCTGCATTGCGGCAGTCTCACATGTACTGTTGTAGTAATAACTGTGATAGTTGTTTGCCTCTTGTGGGCCATATGCAATCTGACATGCATTCTTATTGCCACAATTCTCATTTGAGCTTCAAGGTAGTACTGAGGGGAGTGAAAAGCAAAATTTGTGGAGAAAATTAGTGGCAGTTATACAGAAACATGCTTCTCTCTGACATGGAGAAGTATTCTATGTTCTTGCTTCTTTGTTGCTGTTGTTTTCTTAGAGAGAGAAGACAAGTATCTTCCTCTTTCATGCCTAGTTCCACAGCAGTACCAGCAACTGAAATCTTGCACAAGAACAGGAATAAAAATCAAAATATCAGCATGACCCTACAGAACAAGCCAGGAGACAAAAGGGTTTGTGGATCTTCAGACTCAGTGGGGAAGAAAGGTTGCTGATACATTCAGTCAAAAGTAGTTCATTTCAAATGCTTCCTGAAAGATAGCACAGTTGACTTAATTTACACCTTGAAGATAATAGTTTAACTCATTTAAATGAATTGTCAAACCCATCAAAAAACATGTCACAAATTATTTTATGCTTTTTGTGAGCTTTTTAAGATGCTGAAAATTACAAAGTTTATCAGCACAATAACGTGTGTTTTTCTTTCACAGTAACCATCTTGACTTATTTAATTATTTTACTAACATAACCCATGTTTAATCATTACATCACTAGAAGTCACATAATAATGTTAACTCTTTACAATCTTAGGAGGCTGCATTACTAGCTGTCCAGGGCTGCATGCAGACCTTGTGCAGTGGGCTGGACATGTCTGACATATACCTTGTCACCCTCAGTGAACTTCAACTCTAGGGACACTGAGGAAGGCACCACATACACTGTGACCTGAGGGACAGTTTTTATTTCTGCACAGAATATGGAATAGCTGTCTTGAAGATGGTTCAAGCATGACAGACTGCCTGCTCTCTGGCAGGAAAAGATGATGTGAGAACGTGAATGTGCCCGCCTATGGACTGAGCGTACCCTCAGTAAATTTGTAGATGACACCATATTTGGAGGGAGTGTTGGTCTGCCTAAGAGGAGAAGGCACTGGGACCTTTGTCAACGGGCCAAGGTTAACTATATGAGTTTCAATAGGGCCAAGCGTCATGTTCTGCATTTTAGTCACAACAACCCCAGGAATCCCACAGGCTTGGGGAGAAGTGGCTGAAAGCTGCCTGAAGGAAAGGGACCTTGGTGTACTGATGGAGAGTTGGCTGAATATGAGCCAGCAATGTGCCCATGTGGTCAAGAAGGCCAGTGGCATCCTGGCTTGTATCAGGAATGGTGTGGTGAGCAGGACTAGGGAAGTCATCCTGCCCCTGTACTCAGCATTGGTGAGGCCTCACCTCAAGTACTGTTTTCAGTTTTGGGCACCTCAGTACAGAAAGGAAATTGAGGTGCTGGAGCAGGACCAAAGAAGGCAACAAAGCTGGTGAAGGGCTTGGAGAATGTACTCTATGAGGAGAGACTGAAGGAGCTGGCGTTGTTTAGTCTGGGGAAAAGGAGGCTGAGGGGGACTTTATTTCTCTCTTCCAATACCCTAAAGGTGATTACAGTGAGAGCAGGGTCGATCTCTTCGCACTGGTGGCAGGTGACAGGACAAGGAGAAAAGCCTCAAGTTGCACCAGGGTAAGTTTAGGTTGGATATCAGGAAAGTCTTCTTTACAGAAAGGGATGTTAAGCTCTGGAATAGGCTTCCTGGGAAGGTGGTTGAGTCACCATCCCTGGATGTGTTTAAAAACTTTTTGGATGTGGTGCTCAGGGACATGATTTAGCGGAAAGTTGTTAGGGTAGTATGGTTAGGTCATGGTTGGACTTGATGATCTTTAACATCTTTTCCAACCTGATCAGTTCTATGATTCTGTGATTCTAAATGCACACAGGACAGTAACCTTGCTTCTAGTAACGTGAGGTTTGCTGATCCAACACATTTCATCAGACTGATGTCTGTGCAAGCTGAAAGTTGGCTAATTTGATCTTTCTGGCCCAGAAGACCAGAAGGGAGCTGATATCCTCCTCAGTTTTTCTCTTTCTCCTAACACATATGCAGAATGATTAGTGGCTGTAAGGCTTACTACAAAGCCATGAAAAACTAAAAGTGACATGCAGACTGCTTTGTCTGTGAAGGCTCAGGACTGCAGTGGCCTGATGCTGTGAAGAAGTGGAGGTGGACCAGTAGAGCAGAACATTGCATGAGGGCCTTCTCCCTTTGTACCTGAGGTGGGGGCCAGTCCTCACTATCTTCATTGCAAACAAACTTGGCAGCACCTTGAAATCAACTGCACATGTCATCGAAGTGGAGCTGGGGGCCTCTGATTCTTAAGGAGGATGATGGGCTTCACTTGTAGCAGAAGTGTGAGAAGAAAGTGTAAGATGAGAAGGGCTTTCTGAAGTTCAAAAGAGGAGGAAGTCCCAAGAACTGAGATCTTTCCGAATCACCTGGATGCTATGGCTGGGTTTTGGCAGTCAAAATCATAGGACAGCAATAACTTCTGCTGTACAGCTCTGTACCTCATCCTAGCTAGCATGCACTGCAAAATGTGCTTGTAGTCTTCTTCAAACATACACGCATATATCCATATGGTTATTGGCAACAAATTCTGACTTGGGAGAACCACAGCAATGTAAAAAAACCAGAGTGTATAATAATATGCGGTTAAGCAATAACTACTGCCATTTGCTTTTGAATACAGTTAGTCTCACAAAACTTTGTTAATAAGTTAAAATGCACAGTAACTTCTATGCACTTTTTAGTAGTCATCACAGTCTTTTGCACATTCACAGACAACTGTACTTTGTTTTCGTGTATATAATTTTATTCCTGCAGTAGAAATTCCATTATACAGGAGATATATGGTTATACACATTTACAAGTATATACATACATGCTGAGGTCTTTCCTGCTGAGGTCTAATAATTTTTTTAATACGTAAATCATCATGAGGGGAATAAAACTGTGATGCATTCTTCCACTGTGAACTGCCAGTGTGCTTTACATAAAAAGACAGGATGTTCTCAGTACCTGTCTTTCTTGTTGATATTGTGTGCATATGAGAACTAATATCTTCACTTTTAATTTCAGCTACATTATTTCTCATTTGTAAAGGTCTGCAGAGAACTGAATGCCTGGCTCCAGAGGTAGTAGAAAAAGGTGCTACCATTTGGTGTACTAGCATTTGGAAAGGTGTAGAAGAGTTAGAAAACTGTGACACATGCAAACCTGACAACTGCATAGAGTGAGAAACCTCACAGCATGTCCCAGTGCATGCAGACAAGTTGCAGCTCATCCATATGTACTACTAGAAATACTGTAACTACTTGTTTTCAAGCATGTAGTCATTTCTTATGAACAAACACTGCACATTGGTGCATTTTGCGCTTGTACCTTTTGCTCTTGTAAACTGTGCTGTCAAATCAAAAGTTTTGTGCATGCTCCCGCTCCGGTATTCTGTGCATGCAGTTCTGCCTAGCCACTAAAATTGTTGCTCTTGTAAGCATCTGGGCCCGTATCAGTATTCATGCCACTCTGAACTGAAAAATAGTCTCACCAAATAAGGAAATGGATGTCAATGACATTTTTGCAAGTCTATAAGGATTGCCAGTGGTTGAAATGCTGCCTATATGTGTGCCTTCTCACAGTGAGACAGGGAACAGGACTGAACAGCGGCCACAGATACGCTCAGCTTGCCTTTTCATCTGTGAGTGTAGCCACAGCTTACTGTCGTTCATTACTGTTATGTCTAAATACTTCTATAAGCAACAAGTGCTTATCTGTTATATTACTTGGTAGCTGAAAATAAGAAGCAGATGTCTTGCATGGCAGTGAAGACGAGCAATGTTTACAACATTTGGTTGTGCATCTGCTGAGCATTTTTGACGTCTTTCATTCTTTCTTCCTCAGGAGTGACCTCATGCTCAGTGAGTATAGTGTAGGCATATATAGTGAGTATAGTATAGTATATATCAGTGAACATACAATGTTCCTTACCTAGAGCTGGCAGACAGCTGATCCACCCCTAAATTAGAATGAGTTAACTGAACTTACATGCCAGGGCTCTTGACAGCCCAAGCAGTTCCTTCCACCCTGAGTGTGAGAACGCAGTGGCTGTCTTGTGTACTGCATTAAATCTTCTTTAACTTCCCAAGTGGAAAAGGGGAGTGTGGAAAAGTGAAAATGTGTGTAATTAATGATGGCCTTTTTCACATTCAATGACTATAATGCTCTTTATTTAAAAAGCAAACAAATAAGCAAAAAAAAAAAACCAAAACCAAACAAACCAAACAAAAAAAAAAAACCAAAACACCATGGAGATCAGAATGCAGCTGAGCATGTGAAGAAATAAGACAGTGAAGAAAGCAGAAGATGCAAGCTACTTCATCCTGCCTGGCAGCTGCACACATCTTCCTTGACGTCAAGCAATAAGGGTAATTCAGATTGATCTAAACATGCAGAAATTCATGTTCATGCTGTCTGCTTTTTCTCTCCTTCACCAGGATGCTCAGTGTGTGATCATTACTACCAGGCATGGTGTTGCTCAACAGACCTCAAAGCCAGTCCGGTCTGAGAGCAGCTTATGTTGCTATTTCTTTGTCCATTTCTCTCCTCATTGGTATGCAAATGGATATTTATGCCCTCCTTTCTTGCCACATCCTAGCTGCATGATGTGGAAGCTACAGCAGCTAAGCACTTTATATAAAAATATAGCTTACAAAGGGTTTATAGTTGTGTTAGTGCTGTGGCAAGAAAACCCAGTAGAGTCAGCATCACATGAACCAGCAAGCATCTGCAAACTGCAACAAATCCAGTTCTTCATAGGGAGAACTCAACACTAGCAATGACTCTATTTTCTGTGAATTCTCTGCTCCTGCACAGGGTCCTGGATGTGACCTTGAAGTGCAGCTGTTCTCCAGGTGTGAACATGGGGAAAATCAAGACTTACGATGTTTGCAAACTGCAAGCAATGTTTCAAGCAAGAAATACAGATCTGCACACTGTGTTTTGCAGCACCTTTCAGAACTGCTCTGGACAAGGACTATAAGGTCTACTCATGAAGTTTCTTTGGACTCAAAAACTTTCTTTTTTGTTCTTGTATTTCCTTGTTGAAACACCCCATGATTTGAGTACAGACAGATCAAGACAGAATTTATGTTTTCTGTTTCTCTTTGTTGTTGTCCTGCTCTTTTTCTTTTTAGAATTCTGTGTTTATTTATGTTGTCAAATTCCTCCAACCATCTCTACACTATATGAATATTAAGACCATATCCATTTTTCTCCTTCCTTTGGCAACAAAAGAAACAAGGCAAGAATCATTTGTTTTGATGAAGTCTTCAGCAAGTATTTCACTTTGAATCTTGTGCATGCAGATTGAATTAACAGTAATTGATTGATGGCATGATGATTATTACTGCCTTAAATTTCTGAGGGATTTCTGCAGGCTGTGGGAAGGGGATACCAAACCTGTTTTATTGTCATATGCTGACTCTAGCACATTGCTGCTATCAGAGTGCATTTCCAGAACAGTTCAGGGCAGGACGTTGGCTGTAGACTGGGGTCCAAGGAGGACACATGCTCATTTTTTTTATTCTCGATGGTCTCGATGGGGCCAGTGTTTACAAAAGCTTGGTGTAGTCCTATGCTTGGGAGGGGCTGGAGAAGGGTGAGGGAGATGGGATGATAAGTGATTTATAGCCGGTGAGCATTAAGAACTCATACAACAATATAGTTAATAAACAAAAGTGAGTAGTAAAACATGACTCTACGTTCACAAGCAATTTCTTGTGGCAATGGCAAAGAAATTTTATTTGTGATAAAAAGAGATGCTATTATTTACCTACGGTAGCTTTCATTTGCAACAGGTATTTCCTTATCAGCAGAATGTACAGAAAAAATATTGCCTAATTATTTGAAGAATCTCTCTATAAAGATGTATACGAGACTGCTGATGTTCTAAGCAGATTTTTTCTAGTGCAGTATTCTGCTATTTGCTCTTTCTAATAAAAACAATGGACAACACAAATAGTAGTTGGTGTTCGTGCCTTTTTGGAGGTGGTACTATTCAAAACCAATATATGCTGAGCTGAATTCTGATGAGCTGAATTTCATTTAATACTAAACCTGCTGACAAGTCATTTGACACACAGGGAATTAGAAATATTGAAAGCCTGAATTTGAGAGCTATAGGATTGAGATGTTACTCATGTACCTATGCAATCTTTTATGCATACATAGCATTTTATGTAACTGCCTGTGGGGTCAAATCACAGTTAGTTCAAAAGATATGTCTGTAATAAGTATTTCTGGACACATTTTAATGTGACAGCCATTACTTGGCTCTCTACCCGCAGCTGCCTGCCAGGCCAAGATCCCTCTGAGGCTTTCTGAGAATTCAAGGTGAGACAGAAACTAAAGAAGAGATTCACTGACCAATCTCATTGGGTTAACTTAAACCATCTTGCCTTGCTAGCATGGCCAATGAAACAGATCCTTTCTCAGATGGACTCCATCAGGACAGCCACATTAGCTTGGAAATCACCACTGTGGATGTCATCTCTCTGCTATGCAAACAAAGCACCTGGGGAGCAATAGGACAGGAGTGCCTGACCACAGGCAGCTGTGTGGGCAGTGGGCCAGTGGCAGCTGGCTTGACATGCGCCCAGGGATGAAGAAATGGAGATCACTGAGTAGTGCTGCACATCAACTGTGACTGACAGCAACACACCAACTTCTCCCTCCCCTTCCCTCCTCTCCCCTCCTCTTTCATCTTCTTTCACCTCTCCTCCCCTCCCCTCTCCTCCCCTCCCCTCCCCTTTCCTTTCCTCTCCTTTCCCCTCCCCTTATCTCCCTTCCCCTACCTTCTTTCCTCCATAGCCATTTGGAGTGCAGTTTTGGGAGGCCCCTTTGCACTTCTTAGCACTTCTGGTGGCTGCTCATTTGTCAATACTTGGCACTGCGGGCAAAAGATGCAACTTCAGACATTTCCTAACATATGGCCTTAAAAGAAGAAGTTCTGGGAGAGGGGAATAGACCAGGGATGCAGCCAAGTACTGCAGTAGATGTAAAAAGACCCTCCAAGAGTAGACTTATACCTAGCTGGCTCAGCCTTATTGTTTATGACAAGTTTTTAACAGATGAGGAACACTCGTTTGATGCAGTAAAACCCTGTGCTTTTTGAAGGTGGCTGTGCGTTGCTTGCAGTGCTTGAAGAATGGCTGAGAGAGGAGACTTCCACCTGAAGGAAAAGCATAGCTGCCAGCTGCATGTTGTGCTTTCAAGGATCACTGTTTTTTCTAACTTCATATTATACTGTATAAGTGACTTTATGCAAAAAATGGGACTTTGCAACCTAAATCTAACTTGTATCCATGGGGAATCCCTGGTTTTAGTGTATTTTCTTACTGTATCCAAAAAAGCCATTAAGTTAAATGAAACTGCAATGCAAAGGTTGAGCCATTTGAAACATAAAAGTATATTTGATTGCAGTGCCCTTTTATTGAATCATTTTCTTTGTGCATAGTGAGACATTTCTCAGGTTTACTTCAGATCAGCTTTCTGTGTTTCTTGTTCCCTTTCTAATACTCATAAACCTTCATACAAATGCTTTAGCGATGAATGTTCTTCTAATTAAATCTCTCAAAGTATGGTTTATGCAAATTCATTAGCTGACTGCATTTGGGTGATTTATCTGCCAGAAGAGAAACATGCACAGGGTTTGCAAGTGGGCAACAAAAAGTGCACTCAGGTTAAGTTTGGCAGTTGAGGACACGTGGTAGCACAAACTACCAGCAACATAATACATCGACACTCATACATTAGCTTTTCAATCACAACATAACTATCATGGCTGACGGCAAAATATTTATACATGCATATTTAAGATTCTTCCTTTTGGTTTTTGTTCCTCAGCTTTAAATAAAGTTGGTGTTAGAAGCACAGCCTCTGTCCTGCAGTTCAACCAATCTTTGTTGAGCTGTTGTACAAAAAAAGTGATTCCTTTGGGAAAAGATGGTTTTGTTGGGTAAGGATTAATCTATGAGCAGAAGAAGGGGAGGTTACAAAACTCAGTCTGTTAGAGATAGCTTTGCAGTGCACATCACTGTTCTTACATGTGATTTTCTAATTCAAAGTACCTTTCACCTCAAAATACGGTTTAGTTTGTGTTGCCTTAGCAGAGCTGACTGTGAATCAGCAGGGAAGAGAGCTGACTGAGCTTTTACCTTTAAGTAAAATGTTATTAGGTGTTTCCTAATCAAGTTGCTATGCATTGGTGCCAATATGAAAAGACGAAGTTTAAAGTCTGTACAGAGTGCACACTGAAATCTGTAATGGAGCTGATGTTACCAGCTATAAAATGTTGACTCTTGTATGTACTACTTAAGTTAAGATGCAGCCTCCTGGAAAAATCTCCAGAGCTGCCAATAACTTCTGTACCAATACCCAATACTGGTGCTCATGTTTGGTTACTTTCACTTCTCCTATCTTCAGGATTTAATAAAAAAAGAGCTTGATGAAGAGATCACCATAAACTAGTGTAGGTTCTGGTAAATGAGGAAACACAGTCAAGCAAATGAACAGAGGCAATCCATGGTCTAGTTTGAAGTTAAGATGGCAACTGTGATCTCTGTAGAGCAACAGGAGAGAATGACCAGGATACCGAGGAACAAGGTGTGATTTTCTGTCTGTAGGCTAAGCTACCAGGCTTCTAACTCCTGCATTTTCTTCTGATCATCATCAGCCCCTGTACGTGGCCTGCTTTTTCCCCACAAACATGAAAAACAATGGACCTATCTGGTGGGCAACTTGAAAGTGCAGATGAGAATTTGCAAATCCAGAGTCCTGAACAGTGAAGCCAAATTCATAATAAGTTTCTTCTGAAAGAAACAAAACTGACAAAACTGCAGGGCTAAGACATGTTTGCAATACGAAGACCACTATTTTGTGTGCTAACCACAGAAAAGGCTTTGTAGAGTAAAACTCCTCTTCAAGCTGTTCCACTAGATTCTACCCAAATATCTGTCTTGGCATGGGAAAGTTTTGAATAGAAAAGTTTTAAGAAGCAAGGCATGCCCACAAAGCATTTCCGTTTCTGAGGCCTAACATTTTTCCGTGTGAAATAATCTTGATTTGCTCTGCTTTGTCTTGCATTTCTGAAGAACTCTTTTTTAGCCCTTAAACCTCAAAGGAACTTGAAAACATCGTGGTTCTACATATCAGCAACTCAAATGCTCTCTTTCAACAGTTTGGAAAGATTGAAGCAGTACATTATGCACTAATTAGAGCAACATGAATGGAAGGGGCAGTGGTAGAGACAGGGGAGGAGGGGGAAATAGCTGCCTAGCTTTTCCATCTGGTAGGAAACAAGACTGCTGAGGGAATGCTTGCTCTTCCCTTTGCTGCAGTTGCTTTTTCCTTGGCTTACCCTGTTTCTTTACTCCCTAACCTTGCTCAGACTGCCTCAAAATGAGTCAGAGGAATTTTGTCTCTGTTTCCACTGTTCACCAGAGCCATCTGTTGAGCTTTCCTCTTTCAGGTCCTTTTTATTATGCTCTTCTTGTGCCCCCTTGAGACAGCACTGAAAGGACCAAGGAAGGCAGCAGCTTCCATACAGCTGAAGGAACAGAGGAAGGAAAATAGTGTACCTTTCTTATGGTATCTCTGTTGAAGATGGAGGTAAGGTGAAGCAAAATGAATAAAGGAGGTACATGGGAGACCCTCCTATTGTTTATAAACTTCTTTCCATTCTTTCTCCTGGAGAATTTATGAAGCTTTAAAATAACAAACAACAACAACAAAACAATAACAAAAGCAACAAACAAATAAAACTAAATAGTGTATCTGTATCGAAGGGCACGTTCTAGTTGAGAAAGCCCAGCCATGTTTTTGGATCCAAACAGACTGAGAAATTTGGACTGCACTCCATGTTTTAGTTTACATTTCTAGCAGTTCTCGTAGTGGCAACTGAAAGACTGCAAGGACTCTTCAGGGAGGTGTAGTATCTCTACTTATACTATGTAAAAACAAGGCTTTATTCTTCCTAATGCATCTCAGTGATTTTAGATTTCCTTCATGTGAGATTTACTGCTGCTATTCTGCATGTACAGGAAGTTGTGCTACCTTTAGCAAAAGTTTTCATTACAAGTTAGACCTCCATTTTTTGTTTGTTTAACTTTCTTTTATGGCTTGTTTATAGTAACTTCTGCTTAAAGCCCCATTAAGGAAAAGAAATGAAAATATGATGGATTGATTTTAGCCTTTCTTTTTGGAATAGTTTCTACCCTTCAGTGCACATATACTGTTTATCCTCTGTTTGTTCCACAGCTCTGCCTTTGGTTATTGAAAATACTGCTTCGTCAGAAAAAAAATTGAGATTCAGTTCTCTTTGATCAGCAAAAATAATTCTAACACATTGAAATGTGTTCTTTTAGTCTCTTTTTGATTCCTAGTGAGCTAAACATGGCTCATTTTCCAAGAGCTACCAGTAGTCCACGGCCCAAAACCTCCCTGCTACCCGATATTCTAGTGGAGAGAAAATGCGTATTTTCTATGCTCTTTTGCCTGTGTACTGGAAGCTCCCACTTCTGTAAAAAAATTTTATTGCTTCTGTTTTTTCTTCAAAGAAAAACATATTCTGTGGTCATTATTTGTTGTAGATGCTTTTAGCTGTCAGTTTTACCTAGTCCAAGCTATCTTCTAACCTGACAAAGCAGTGGTGCACTAGGAAATCCACAAAAATTGCTTCAAATAGTATCCTTCCAGATTTGTGTAGCTGCCTCCAGCAGCCACAATACCCACCTGAAAATTCAAGAAGCTAAGATACAGAGATGTAAAACATCTTGTCCAAGGCCTCCTGCCAGGTTGATGGCAAAGCATCAAATGCCACAAGAGCTTTCTGAGTGTGAGACCTGCACTGTCTGCCTGAGTTCATGCAGCTTCTAGGTATTTTACAATTTGTTTCTTGACTAAGAACTTCTAAAGTCAAGGAATAAGTAAACCAAAATGGAATTTACCCCTGAAACTTGCTGGATGACATAGAATGGTGAGCTTCAGAGGTTGATGTCTGAAGAGATGAGACTGAACTATAACATATGACACAAAGAACTACTATGTGATGGACTAGGCTACCTAAGAACATTTATATGTCTCTGATGTTCAAGCAAAGAGTATCTTCAAGTGTTTCCAGAAGTCCTGAAGGGTCATGAATCTGCAGGTAAAAATCTGGTCTCCATGAACAGATTCTGACTCAGATCTATGAGTGCCTTGGAAAGAGCCATTATTTCATTCTGGTAACTATTCAACCTTAAAGACAAACACATCCAGAAACACATCCAGAAAGTTATTGATTGCTGAGTTGCACTTACTACTCTCATAGTGATGACAATGCTTTTATTTATTTGGACATATTTCACCTACACAATATAATTACTTTCCCTTGTAATTATCTTCACATTGCCATGAATTACTTTTTATTAGTTATCAAGACCACTATTCAGTACAGTGAGCACGATAAGGTTATGGGAACACCCAGGGCTGACACATGTCAGTATCATCTGTAATTTCACTGCTTTACTTACATTGTCTCCAAAAGAAGACTGTTGGTTCCTCACAGTCACAGGCATTGTGTCATCAGGTGAACTGTAATAAACATGTGCAAAGCATTTCCTTTTCTAAGAGAATATTCTATTCAATTTACAATGCAACTTCTAATTCAGTTGTTTTTAATAAAAAGGAGATTCTTTTACCAAGCAGTGTTATGTAGCCATTGTGTGACAGAACACTGGGCATTGGCCTGGGTCACCAGATAACCATACACCCTAGGGGCAGACATAAAGCTCGCAAACTGGTGCTGTAAAGTTGTGGCCCGATAGAAGCAGATATGCTCAGGAAAAGATGATTTTGGGGATTAAAGATACACATAACACTGCTTCCTCTGATGATTTCTGGTGAAGGAAGCTTGAGGAGCAGCCCTGGTTCACAAGCTTCAGGAGTCATGCTTAGTGGATTATGGTAAAAAATGTTAAGATTCAAAAGAGAGAAGTCTGAAAGGACTGAAAAGGGTTGTGAGGAGTGTCTGGGAATGCCAATGGTAGTGAAGCAAACAGGCTGACTTTGGGAAGTAGGCAGAAAGGCTCCCACTGAATCACTGACTTTTGCAGAGATCACCAAGGAGGAAGCCAGTTACTGCATGAATGATTTATTTTGTGATCATCTCACAGTTTCAAATAAATAGTATTCGTGTGTGCTGGAATTTAGCAAATGGATAATGTAAGCCCTATCTATGCCAAATGAAATCTGGAGAAACTCTGACTTCCCAGAAACTCATTCCCCATCATCCCCTCTGCCTGAGTGCCGGCTAATGAGACAACAGTCAGGAGCAGTTATTCGTTTCTTTTCTTACCATACTTCCTTACCACACTTTTCCTAAAGAAGCAGGTACTCCAGAACTATGTACCATCATATGTCCTCCAGGTAACTTCAGCCTTTGCATATCTCCTTCACATCTGCCGCTTTTTTCTTTCATTATGGTTAAATTTCACTTATTTTCACTTTTGGCCTCAGACGTTCAGCAGTATAAAGGAGCTTTCTTCTTAGAAGTTTCTCACTTTGGAAAATATTTGGCAATGTTCAAGATACTTCTCGGCTCACCTCCATAACAAATTCATTTGCTTACAGAAGGGAAGAGGCATATGGGAATGTTTGACTAGGTCTAGTATACACTGGCTTTGGATTAATAGACCCCTTCCAAATCTCCTGAGCAATTTGTCAGATCATCCATCAGCTATTGCTGTGAGCTATCTCTCATATTAGCCTTGCTCTAGGGAAATAAAAGCTGAAGTAGACTGAATGAATATTCTTTATGTAGTCTTTCACTACTTTTTGGTCAGTAGATGTTTGACAGTAACAGAGGTCCTTTCAAAGAGCAAACATAGATCAGGTACACACTTGGCAAGTATTATAAAGCAATTGAATTGATTCCAAGACAGAATTTCTTCCAGTTTTCACCTCCTGCATTTGATTTTCTGCCCAGACATGCGTGAACTGCAAATCTCCCTACTCATTATAGACACCTTCAGGACCTGCCTATACATCAGTGCCATCCACATTACAGGATACCTGCATGCTTCCCAGTGCAAAAGCACAGCTGTTAGAAAACTTGAATGTGAAGCATAGCATCACCACCAAATGCAGTCACTTGAATTAAGGAGCTAGAGGATGGCTGTATTTAGTCAGCAAACAAGCAGCTCAAAAAAGATTTACTAACAAAGGACTGCCCACTGTATGGCCCTGGAGTTGTACATAGCAATGGAAGTGACTGAAGATGAAGTCTGATGGTGGAGAGGGGTGATACTATCACAAATGTTTTCTCGCTTTTGCTACTGGTACCTGCTCAACTTTACCAGTGCAATTGGACATCTAATCCTGAATTTGAAAGGAAGAAATGATAATGTTTCATTTCAAGGCATCCGCTCTTTAATCCACTTGCACTTGTTGCAAACCTTGTTGCACTGAGACTAGAATTATTTGCAAGTGCATCTCTGAGATGGTGTTGCCAGAGAAGAACAAAGTGCTCAGGAAGAGCAGCAGCCATAAACAATACTGCCTACCTCATGCCACACAACCCCATCTCAGCTGGGTGTGTGTGGCAGGACCACCCTTCCTGGCACAGTCATGAGGCAAGCAGTTGGCTCCATCTTCAGCACAGCACTCCCTGCTTTGTGTGAGCATGCAGATTTCAAGAGCTGTGTGGTTCAGGTTGGAATGTATTCTTCGTGGCTTACACATACAAACCTAAGATACAAATGCAAACCTTTAAATACGTGAAACAGAGCACTTGCAAATAAACACGCTGGGCATCAAAGCTCTGTTTGTTTATGTGCAAATTATTGAAATAACATCATGGAACAATTACAACAGGGAATCTGTTGCTTGTAAATGAAAGCTCAAAACAGGGAGATACTGAATTTATATTATTATGAATTAGTTGCTACTGTTTATTGCAGATATGTATAATGGCCAGAAACAGAAGTGTCTGCGGCACGGCTCATACAGTGCAGTGTAATAAAATAATTCTTGAAATAACACTTCAGCTTTGATGCTGCCAGTGTGAAACTTAACACCAACTCAATTCCAAAAATGTTGGGCAGTGTATGACCTCGTTTAAGTAAGCCATACAACGTGCTCATAATAAGTACTATGTGCAGCAAAGGTCATTTCTTCATGATTTACAGATTTACAAACATGCTTCTTCACTTTAATTGAAGAAAATGTGGATGACTTATGGGAATACTTTCACACGCCCGATGTGTCAGCCTCATGTGTTGGCATACCAGTGACCTTTTCAGAGCCTTGCGTAACAGCAGACAGAGACCACCTGAAGTGCAGTGCAAATAAACACTTCTCTGCCCTCTACTACTGCACTCAATCAGTCCACAGCATTTTGCTCCTTCTTTGGAGCAAACTCTGGCCTAAAGAGAAAGCAATAATCTTACAGTGTGGTGTTTTCACCACAGCCTGGGCCCTGCTGAGAAAACTCCATAGGTGCTGAACCTGAAACATCCCTTCTTGGCAGCATCTTTTGGAGAGAACGTCATAAATATTTCAAAAGATGAGACTTAAAAAAAAAATAACCTTCAGTAGACACGGGGGGGGCAAATTAAATTGAAGAGGCATGCTAGCTTTGCAGATACTATTGGGTGTATATAAAAGACACTTAGAGATTTTGAGCATGTAACATGGCCCACAGAGCCTACTGTTCTTGGAAAAAAAATTAATATCTAAAACAGTTCTCCTCCTCAATCAGGCTGGGTCACCATGTTAATAGCATTAACATTTGCAGCTCTCTCATGCTGGCTATTTGGAGTGTTTTCCTATCTGGTAAACAGGAGGGTTCCATAAGACATTTCGTTGTGTGTATTCTGCTACTTCCTGGAACAGAAATCTATCTGTTTTAACCTGATCTTTTAATGCTCTAAATGTTGCTAGAATAAGGAGAATAGCTTAGAAAACAAAACAAAACACCAAAAACAGTTGAAATGGGAAAAAACAAATTTATTCACAATAAATGCTTGTCCCTGAGTTTGCTGGAGGAGTTCTGAAATGCAATCCAGGGCTTGAATGATGCTTGTGATGGCGGGGACACTTCTTCCCCAACTTAGACAAATGAAAAATTAAGAGTTCTTTGAGGGAGCAAAGTTTGACTTGTTTGTAGGTATCTGAACAACTGCACACACTCTGCAGCAGCCATTCAAAGGCAAGATTTACATAATCATGGCATATGATTATGTAAATATGATTATGTATTCTTCATTTGGATTTATCAGAGTGTGACTTGGAGGAAGACTCTCCACCGCTGCTGACTTTCTATAAAGCACAGACAGCTGAGCTAAAATTGAGTCTGACGCAAGGCCTTAAAAAGTGGAGACAAAAGAGAAGAATCACCACCATCTCTGACTTAGGTTTGTGAACACAGACATGGTTGTCTCCTCAAACCGGGGAAAGTGACACTTGCAGCCACCAGACCTTGACGTGGAGACCAACGGCATAGCTCAGAGGAATTCTCCACGGGCATGGAGATACACTCACTGTTGCCCCCTGTCTCCTCCATGAGTCTGTGCTATCCCATCCAACCAGGCATGGCCAAGATGCCTGTCCATCACTGTCCACTGCTGTCAGTGCCGGTGTGGAAGGCAGTTTTCTGGGGCCATTCTATGCATCACAGTTGGGCCCTGAACACAGTCATGACTGTGCTCCTCAAGCCTGAGTTTTCTGGGGAGAGATCCTTATCAGAGATCTCTGCTCTTGGAGAACAGTTCTGCCACAGTCAGGTTTTGGTTTTCAGGGCTTGGGTGCAGTGAAGGCACCCTAGGCTGAACTCACCTTCATATTCGTGTTGCAGGTTGGAGTTACGTATTACTTTCTTCTCAGGTTCCGTAGATTGTTTACGCTGAAGCTACACTGGTGCAACAGGCTGATTTGGAAAGCTTAATGAA